>NC_082664.1:153866885-154183849 GCF_025265405.1 Mesoplodon densirostris
TTTGATTTATTAAAAACATTAAAATTAAAATTCCTATTTAAGTCCTCAAACTTCTCCAGGTTTATTTTCTCAATATTCTGACAGTATCTCACCATCCTTCTTCTTCTGAGCCAATATGGTCACTTCTTCTCCTTTTGGGAGGTCAAGTAGAAAAAGGACAGCTTCTTCTCTTATGATATTTGTGAAGTCTACATTGTTTACCTGTTAAAATACATTTCACAAATTACTACTGGTCATATTTTAAGATTATAAAAACATTTATCCACGCAGGAAACAAACATATCCAGAGTTTATCTAATTTGAAAATATCACATCTTCAAAAGTGAAAATTTTCATTTTACTTTGGAGAAAAGAATATACCCTAATTTAAAACAAGCAGAAACCAAGTAAATAAAGTGAGTGAAGGTGTAAAGTCATTTAAAGAATAGTCACAATGCATCCCGACATTAGAGATCATGCAGTGCAAAATCCAACCAATTCAGACCAAAAAAGACAACTTCTAATTCCAACTGTTTATTATTATTGTAAAATCTCAGGATTTAAAATTTTAAATTATAAGTTCTATGAATGTATAATAGAGCCCTACTTTTTACTAGGCTCTGAAAAAGAAATCAAAAGGAAACAAGATTAAAAAGAAATAGTGCATGCATTGTGCCATCTCTGTAAGAGCATCTGGTATGATGTAAGCTCAGTGTCTGCCAAATCAATGTTTAATATTAGACGCTCCTAAGGACCAAAATGTAACTTATCAAAATGTCCCCAGTGACTATGTGCAGGAATACAGGTAGATTTTCTTCTACTCATCTTCTGGAAATTTTCCACATTAAAAAAAAATTGTTTTCTACATGTACTACCTTTATGATATGAAACAACAAAAAAACTGTTAAGAAATATTTTTTGAATGATGTATAATTACTTCAAACAGGATATGGGGTAGGTAAGAGAATAACAGGTCTGTTTAATTATCCATGTTGTATTTGAGAAAATGTAGACATCATCTGGAGGAATCACAACACAAAGTCAGGTGGAAACCAGTGAGTCAGGAGACAATGCCCTGACTTTCTGACGTGTAAGTCTGAAGGGGGAGGAGGAGGACGGGAGTGGCCATAGGCAGCCAGCACAGTCTGAGGGGGCTCGCAGAGTGCTCAGAGGGCAGCTTCTGACCGCAGGCTGCTGCCAAAAGCAACCAAACCCAAGACAGAGATACTAAAGCAAGATAGAAGCAGGGGGCTGCTGACACACCCCAAGTTTTAGGAAGAATGATTAAAGAAGGTAGAAAAAGAACTGAAATGATTAGAGGAGTACCAGAAAAGCAGGGTTATGGAATCCAAGGAAGAAAGCACTTCAAAAAGGACTTTTTAAGAAGGTCAAAACACTAGTAAGAAATACAGGAAAATGAGGGCTGAAGATGACATTAGGTCGGCAATGCCTCATGAAAATTCACATTCAGTCGTGGTTAAGGTGGAAGGCAGACTAAACAACTTTATAACACAAGGACTGAAAAGCAAGCAGGGAAGGGACTCAACCAAACCTTCAACAAGTTCAACAGCCCAAGGAGAAAAGACAGACAATGGAAGGCTGATGAAGAACCAGAGGATAGGGAAAGAGGACAACATGAACAAAGCAGCCATATTCTGGGGCAGGAGGAGAACGAATGCAGGACATGGGCAGGAGGTAGCCCGAACGCAGGAAGAGACCAGAACAGAGGTGGCAATGGCAATCTGAGGCAATCTCCTCTGGCGAGAGGAGTAGGGCAGATGTAGGAACCCCCACTTGAGAGATCTGAGCTTCCCATTAAAACAGCATACAGTGCGTCTGGCAGGAAGTTTGGATATTTTAAAAGGAGAAGAGAGAAATAAAGATGGTACTACATTACTAGGCGGCATTGCTTATGGAAAAGAAACAAAAACATACACCAAAAAAAAAAAAAAAAAAAAGAAAAAGACCTGATTGGTACCCTGCGTCTAAACTAGGCTTTCCTGGACTCTTCCCTCTTGTGGGGTATGAAGCTTCAGAGCCAGGGCAGCTTACACACGTGCCTGATGGAAACCCCATGTCTGCACACCTGAGCCATCACCTGTGGTGAAGAAGGTCCTACAGGGCTCTGTGGGCTGCTGCAAAGACTACTCCCACTGGACAGTAACACCTGACGCTGCCCTAGTGGCAAGTTGTGGCCCACAGCAGAGTCTAGCCAGCCTGAATGTTCAGTTGAACTTAAAATAACTGGTGGATATTATGGGGCTCTAAGACTTACTTTTTTTAGGTTCTATGAACATGAGTGATTAACACGAGACCAAAGCACCACACTGTGTAGTAACAACACAGCAGTGAATAAGAGCAAAGGCAGGAATGGGAAGACCTGATGGATTCTCAATCTGCATGCTAAACTGGTTCTAGACGCTACAACAGATTACAAGCTAACTGCGATAGTGAGTCTGCTGTGTCTGGTGCCTTTTTCTAAAGATCTAAGTACTTTGAAACCACATAAGTTGACCACTGACATACCCTGAGAATCTGATCACCCTCTTCCAAGCCTTCTTTGGCAGCAGGGCTATCTTCAAGAACGCCAGCTACAAATATTCCAACATCATTTCCACCAGCCAGCCGCAAACCCACACTATCTCCTTTCCTGAATTTTACTAATTTCATGCTGGGCCTGTTAAGACAAATATTTCATTTGAAACAGTTAAGAGAAGCTTGAAGAGTTATAGCAAACTACTACAATAAAAACCATATTTAAAATAAAACAAAGGACCATCATCTCTAAAATTTACCCTACACGTCTAATTTACTGAATAAAATTTATCATTAGAATACCAAACCAGATTTAATAGCACTTTCTTTTAATTTTTGATTAACAAAATAAGTTTTGAAATATCTAAATTCAATATGTAAGTACTGTTTTACATAATAATTATAAAATTACTTCAAAACAATGCTTTCCCAACTCTGAGTCTTGGATGTATGTGGTACATTAACAATGGCTAAAAAATCTTCCATTTCTCCCACCCCGATTCATACCATATCATCTCTACTGAATAACTAAGAAGCACTACTGTACAAAGGTAGAAACTGAGCATAAACTGACAGATTTCCCTAATGCCAGAGAGTCAAACTCAGGCTCTAAGCATTGTAATCTCTATACCCAACACACAGTGGTTTTGAAACTTTGCGGTTGGGGGACTCCTTCAGTAGTTCACACAGATCTTACTCTTCAGCCCCTTTGAATTTTAAACAAAAAGCTTATCATCATTCAGCCTTTTTGGATTAGCCCCATATTTAAGCTCTGCCCCCTTGCTAGAGAGAATGGAAAGGAATTAATGCAGGCACATTCCTCTACTATCAGTGTAGTGTCACAGCTCTGTGACACTCCTAAAACACCAAAGAATGTCTTAGAAGAATGGCTAGACAGAAACACATCATAACTAAGCATTACCCTTTTGGGTAATTAATTACAAATTACATACATAATTACAAATTTCCCTTCTAGGTTTCTATAACCATCCCACATTCCAAGCCAAGAAGACACACAATTCTTCTACCTATTCTGACACGAAGTGTGGGAAAAAGTCCTTTTCCTCTTAATTTACTAAGTAACAATGAGCAAATAATTAGAAACTAGTAGTAACGAAAAAACACAAATCAAAGGAATGAATGAGTTGAGGGAAGAGAGATGCCTCGTTCTTTAAAACCAACTAAAGACTAGCTTTCAGAACTTACAAGGTAGTCACATTTGACCTTGTTTCTTCATGTAGAACTAACATTAGCTAGATGGAAACCTGAGAGTCTGTAGGTCAGATGAGGTCACTTACTGCCAGGGTTGGTGGTACCCTCAGTGCCCCGAATCTATTTACTGGCTTTATCATGGAGGGTGTGAGTCCCTCGGCTGTGATGGATCCTACTTTTCCACCTGCATCAAAAGCCTTCTGACAGACTCCTCTCCCAAATCAACTGTACAGACAGCTCTTTTAAACACTTCCTTAAAGTCCTTAAGGCCCCAGGTCCCTCAAGTCCTCTCCTAACACTGACGCATCTAGTGCACCTCAAAAAGTAAAACAGCTGATTGTAGTCTGCATCCTTTAGTAAAACCTAGCTTTTTATTGATAAAACCACTGTTCAAGGACAGCTCTAGGCCCCATCTTAAGGTCATATGCCCTACATGCCTAATAATTTATACTCTGCCCTGTGTTATGTCAACCACATGCAATAGCAAAAATCCTTCTGCCTCAAATCCAGTCACTGAATCTGAATGAATAACTAAACCTTTCCTGGCTAAGCTACAAATCCTGCCCACATTCTCAGTTCTCTTTGGTATCTGTCCTTCAGTGCTCCCTCAGGGAAATAGGTCTCTAGAATCTACTTATTAAAGTTTTCGTAAAACTTACAGAGTTAGGAAAGCTCTCAGGCCATTCTTTTTTTTTTTTTTTTTTTTGGCTGCATTTGGTCTATGCTACTGCCCACGGGCTTTTCTCTAGTTGTGGTGGGCAGGCCTCTCATTGCGGTGGCTTCTCTTGTTGCAGAGCATGGGCTCTAGGCACGCGGGCTCAATAGTTGTGGCGCACGGGCTTAGTTCCTCCACGGCATGTGGGATCTTCCCGGACCAGGGCTCAAACCCGTGTCCCTTGCATTGGCAGGTGGATTCTTAACCACTGCTCCACCAGGGAAGTCCCCAAAATGTATAATTTTAAACTTGTGATACTTTCATCTATTTCAGGAGCCATTTCTCTCTACCAAGCTAGGTCTTATGGTAATAACCCAATTTTCTTTAGCAGAGAAAACAGATGAGAGCAGAGGTCTACATCTAATCTACTTTAGGAAATTTGGTAATTTTCCATTATTCATGTCATGTCTCTTTTACTAGAGAGGCAACAAAAACTAATCTGATGATCATGGTAAGTTTGAAATCTGGATATAAAATCTACATCTCAATCTCAATGTATAAAATATAAAGTAATAAAAGTTGTGAATATCAAAAACTTACTTTTGAGTTGCTAACTAATCTAGAACAGGTTTCTCAACCAGAGATGATTTTGCCTTGCAGGGAACATTTGTCAGCGCCTAGAGATATTTTTAGTTGTCACAACTGGGATGTGTATGTGTGTGCTACTAGCAGCCAGTGGCCAGAGATGCTACTAAGCATCCACAATGTGAAGGACAGTCCACCACAATAAACAATTATCTGGCCCCGAATGTCAATAGCGCTGATGGAAGAACACTGATTTTTTTTTTAAATGCTAGGGATTTAGAATGCCTGTGAAAATTCTGATGTTTAAATAGAAAACACTTTTCTAGTTTTGTAATTCCTAATCTAAAAACTAGGTAGAAAACAGTGGTGAGAAAGAAGTAAACATCTTAAATGTTTCTTTGTTGTTCTCTAATCTCTAACTGATTCTATCATATAAATAATTAAAAAAACCAAAACAAACACTAACCATAGCATTTAGTAGTATACACTGTCTTTAAAAGCATATGTAATATGGTTCACAACTGAATTCTCAATTTAAATAATCCTTAGTAACGGGCAGAGAAGACAACACAAGTTTAAAACCACATTACCGAAGAATCCCATCTTCATGAGTTGCATTAGGCAGGATGCCATCAGATGGACTGACAGGTAAATCCACGTCTGGCTGTCCAACCTGAGCATATACAGGCTTTGGTTCTAAAAGAAAAGAAAATTTAAATTATGCAGGAATCACTTTACAAAATGGAATAACAAAGCAAGCAACCACTGGAATAACCAAACAATAAAAAGTCTGCAAAATACAGCAAAAATGTAAGTTCAGAGAACCTGATCAGGAACATATATACTACATATGCATATATTAGGGTACATTTTACAGTTATAAATTCTGGGATCTTTATAGCATGTATGCATGTTACATGGTCCTATGCTTTCTATAGCTCCAGCTGTTACAGTCTGAAAAATATACTTTTTAGGGAAGAATAACAGAGGAAGAAGAATGTAAGAAGAGAGAATCCCTACATTTCTCTGTTAAGACTGTCAAAGTAGCCTTCTTTCTTCACTGTGATACAATTTATTTTTAAATTTCCACATTCCTGCCACTAAATAATCAGAACAGAAACAGGTTTTGAGAGAAGGACCTGAGAGACAGTAGAACCAGGATCTCCAAGGCCTTTCAAGCAACTGGATCTCAGAACCTTGCAGATTCTTATGTGTGGTCTTGTATACAGGTCAGCAAGGTATACTTCATAAAGTGTTTCTGAAAACACTTTCAACAGACAAGAGAACTTTAAACAGTGTCTAAAACCAATCTAATGTTTCCCTTAATGAGCAGTACTGGAAAACAACCTCACTCACTGTGAACAGCTGTGAACCACAAATAACTACTATCTGGAAAATTTAAAAACCATTCACAAACGCTTACTGATATATGGCAACCTCCCACTCACAAAGAAAATGCTGGAAGTACAGAAAAATTCACACATGGGTAGTAGGTAGCAGCAATAGTAGTAATAATAATAGTTGCATCTTTATATTTTCTGTAAATATAATTCTGTAAATTGTGAAACAATTTAGCCTGAATGCAAATGTTTCCTGCACTCTAGGCTAGGCTTACCTGGAAGACTGGGTGTTTGTTTCTCATTTCTTTCAACTGTAACTTCTTCCACTGTTTTAGGTGTGTGCTCATCTGCATGCTTTACAGGAGTTGAGACAGCCCCGGGTTTAGAAATTCTCTCTTCCTCTCTGCTCCGGAGACTATACATTAGTAAAATAAAAACTTATGAGCATATTGTGAAAACAATTTGTAAAGAGTACAAGAACAGCCAAGACAATGTCAAAAAAGGATGACAAGGGACTTGCTCTAAAAGATAACAAAATATTATAAAAACTTAGTAATAAAACTAAAGTGCTACTGCCACAGAAACAGATAAATAGATCCATGTAACAAAACAGAAAATGGAGAAATATATCCACAGTACCAAAGTTTATTACGGAAGCAGCAGCCCAAAACTGTTGGAAGAGAACACACTGTTTAATAAACAGTGTTTAGAACAACTGTCCACAAATTTAGAAAAATTAGATCTCTATGCATATCAATGACGTAAGTATAAATCAATTTCAGATAAAGTCCTAAACATAAAATATATTAAAAAAACTTATCAAAAATAGAGGACTCGGGCCTCCCTGGTGGCGCAAGTGGTTGAGAGTCCGCCTGCCGATGCAGGGGATACGGGTTCGTGCCCCGGTCTGGGAGGATCCCATATGCCGCGGAGCGGCTGGGCCCGTGAGCCATGGCCGCTGAGCCTGCGCGTCCGGAGCCTGCGCGTCCGGAGCCTGTGCTCCGCAGCGGGGGAGGCCACAGCAGTGAGAGGCCCGCATACCGCAAAAAAAAAAAAAAAAAAAAAAAAAAAAATAGAGGACTCAAAGTAAGATTCAATGCAGAAAATGAAGTGAATACATTAAAAGTTTTAAAAGGTGTGAAAATAATTTGAAAAAATATGTCTTAGGTTGAACCAAATGAATATTTTTAAGTTCAAACAACTGAATATTAGCAATTTGACAAAACAAATGTAACAGGAGTTCAATTTTAAGACTATATATTGATCTAACAATACATATAATAAGAATTTGATATTTAGAACATATGCAAACACACTTTTAAATTATTTTAGAAATAAAAAGAGCCAGTATGTGAACTCATGGACAAAAATGAAAAAGACCTTGGGCTTCCCTGGTGGCGCAGTGGTTGAGAATCTGCCTGCTAATGCAGGGGGCGTGGGTTCGAGCCCTGGTCTGGGAGGATCCCACATGCCACGGAACAACTAGGCCCGTGAGCCACAACTACTGAGCCTGCGCGTCTGGAGCCTGTGCTCCGCAACAGGAGAGGCCGCGATGGCGAGAGGCCCGCGCACTGTGATGAAGAGTGGCCCCTGCTTGCCACAACTAGAGAAAGCCCTTGCACAGAAACGAAGACCCAACACAGCAAAAATAAATAAATTAATTAATAAACTCCTACCCCCAACATCTAAAAAAGAAGAAAATGAAAAAGACCTAGAAACAGACTTTCCATAATATGGAAAATTTCTCATCAAAAGAATAAGCTGGAAGGACGCTCACCTGTGTTAAGTGAAATAAACTACTATCTGGGGAATATGTGCAGAGCCTGATCTTTTCAGATTATTTTTAAAACACACAGAAACTCTATTATGCTAAAATGTTTGCATGAGTACGGAGGAAAGCTTAATTCAAGAAGTTGATCTGGGATGAGGTGGAGTTGGCAGATTTGGCCTATTTCACCTGTTCTAACGAGCATACAATGCTTTCATAATTGAAGATTAAAAATTAAAATATTAAAGTTACAATGAAATAGAGTTATGAGAAGACATGGAGACATGAAAATAGCCCCAAAATAAAATGTGAGGAACAAACTACAGAATATAAGTGGTGTGACATCACTGAGGTATTAAAGAAAACTCTCCACAGCTACACAAACATATGTCGACGCCACATGCAGAAAGACCCAGATGGACAGAGGCGACAGAGGTTCTCGGAGCGGGGAGCAGACAAAACAGCAGCCCAGGGAAATCTGAGATTTATCTCCACTATTTCAGTTTTCTCAAGAAAATATTTACATAGTACTTATGAAGTAAAGACTGAAATGTTTTTAAATATTTTAAAATAATGTTCATTATTTAAAAATGGAATTAAGTCTAATTTTAAACAAAGAATTTGATTCTATTAATGCATATTATTAGCAGTCTCTTATCAGGAAAAAATTTCTTCCCGTTATCCTCCTGAAAAAAGAAAACATAAGCACTTTTCCGAGTTTCTATTTTCATGTTCATTTAACTACACTGTGGGGGTGTATTCCAGTTTTAAATTATATGTATTAAATGAGCTGCATGTAAGTAAAACAGTCTTTCAGTAAATAAAGCCAAGATATCTCCTAGCTCAAACCAGAATGAACTTTCTAAATCATAAAAGGTTAAAATTTTTAGCCACTGCTTACGTAATAAAATCTTACATACTATTAGTCTAAGTATAAATAAATACAGTTAAACTCTATCCCCAAACTGCTCTAGGCACCTCAGGATATAAAGGGAAATACAAAATAATAAGTTCTCCTTGCATTCTTTGCACTGAAAAATGCAAATGATATAAGTATAAACATTTTGAAGAGAATGAGATTAAAGAACTACATAATTTTAGTAGTTCTACAGATTTTCTTGCTCTGCAACAGACTTTAAAGACTATTTGCTTCAGAAAGATCAAAAAACAAACGTTTCCAATTGAGTTTCTTGTAACTTAAAAATTCTAAACTTAGAATGTGACCAAGTGACATTAATGATAGGTAAGAATCAATGATAATATTTTAATCTGAACGTCCTCCCCAGTGATAACCAAGACTGTCATGCAATAGGGCTCTTGCTCTGTACATCACACGGAACTCCTGCTAGTAGAGTTGGCTAATTTTCATACTCTACTGACTATCACCTTTCTTTTTTTTTTTTTTTTTTTTTTTTTCTTTTTGCGGTATGCGGGCCTCTCACTGTTGTGGCCTCTCCCGTTGCGGAGCACAGGCTCCGGATGCGCAGGCCCAGCGGCCATGGCTCACGGGCCCAGCCGCTCCGCGGCATATGGGATCCTCCCAGACCGGGGCACGAACCCGTATCCCCTGCATCGGCAGGCGGACTCTCAACCACTGCGCCACCAGGGAGGCCCTATCACCTTTCTTTAATATAATTATTATGACGTAACATTGCAGATGGGTGGAATGCACATCATTCTATTAAATTTTTCATACGATTAATATTTGGAAAAATCATTGTTCATTTTTAGTGTATTTCTATTATCTACCAAAAGATGGAAGCATTATTCAATACATGTAGATTTGGAGCCATGCTGTTAATGGAATTGTGAAGCAAGTCATTTATGTAATTAAAAATTTTCTAGAATCCATATTAAATAAATGAGGTGAAATCAATTAATAATTTTATTTAACTCAGTATACCCACAGTATTATTTAAGTAATCAATATAAATGATTAATGAGGCATTTTACACATTCTTTTTTGGGTACTCAGTCATCAAACTCCAGTGTGTAGTTCACACTTACGTCTCTATTTAAACTGGCCACATTTCAAAGGCTCCACAGCCACATGTAGCTAGTGGCAATGGTGTTGGGCAATGAAGATCCAGAGTAACAGTACAGAACAAAATAATCAACTTTTCCAAACATTTAAAATGTTCTACTATGAGCATGTATGACCATTAAGTCTATTATAAGACAAAGAATAGAATTTAGACACACAGAATCAGCCTACAATCAGTGGCAGTTATTGAAAGTGAAGCCATGAAAAAGGAAAATACATTTTCCCCAAACCTTCCTGACACAGTTCTACCCTAATGGCTCCCATGTAATATTTAAGCTTTAGTAAAAAACAACTTTTGCTATTATGAGTCAAGCCAACTTTATACAAAAACCATCTTTGTCCTGAGTTGGACTCATGTTTATCTACCACACTCTGGCTCCTAGTAGCCTAGAAAGAAACTCCAGGCATTCTAGGGGACCCTGAGACCCTCTGAACGGTGTTTTTGTTTTTCCCCTTGTACATATTAATCTAACGGTAATGATCCATTAATCTAGAGACTTTGGGCTGGTTAAAAGCTCTGCAGAACAGTTGTTAAGACAAAGTCTCTGAAAGAGAGTTTTTACAGTCACATAAATGGGCTCATTGTAAACAGAGCCTTAAGTCGTATCCAGTCAACTCTGTAAGTACAGTAGCAGATCAACACACATTCAACCAGATCAGCGAAGAGTAACAGATTAAGTGCAAAACTTCAGGTGTAAAGTCACAGCTGTTTGGGACCATTTAGTGCAGGCAGAGGGCAGGCAGCGAGGTCAGAAGACCTGGAGAGACACTGCAGGAGGAAGGGGCTCTCTCCTCTGTCCCCTTGGCAGCCCCTGCAGGACACAGGGGTCAGAAGCACTCACAGTGGCCAGCAGCTTTCCCCAGACACTTCCTAGGTTGGTTTTACAGTGTGCGGTCTCTGACAAGACACCTCCTCAAGATTGGCTTTCCCAAGCCCCTTGGAGGGCAGATTTCCTGCAAGTTCATCCATTGACACCACAGTGAATTCTCTGCCATGCAGTGAGCCTCAGGTGTGTGAGGACAGGTGGGGAAGCTTCTTCCTTTGGCAACTCCAGCTCAGCACCAGGGGAAGGGCCTGCTCCTTACATCTGATTCTTATATTTTTCAGAGTTCTCTTTATTTATTACTGGCTAATCCCTTGTCACTCCAATCTCATTATATTTAATCTCTTTATATTAAATTTGCTCTGTTCACAAGAAACTGTGCTTTCTGTCTTTTGGACCCTGATGAAATATGCCAGACTGCCAATTCTTCAAGGAGTTTTATTTCTGATTTCTAGCTCTCAAACACCTCCCCAACTGACCGGTTACATCTTATTTAAAAATAATCTTAATACAGGAAATAAACTGAGGCTGAATGTTCACTGTAATAAAACATCCTTTTATAAAGCTAATTTCCTCTTACATAATAAATGACTCATCCTACATAAGCCAACTTATAATTTCTTTTCAGAAACTCATTTATTGCATAAAGGTAGGCAAGATCTACACAGCTTAGGATGAACGCAGAAACTAGGTACCCTTTAAAGGCCACTGGACTATCTCAGCCCCAATTATCAATAAAGATAGCAACTTAGAAAGTAACTTAACCAGACTCCAAAGTTCTTCTCCACTGGCAAGGACAGTTCGGCATGGAGGGCTCCTAATACATATGAGAAAGAAAAACTAGGCACACTCAAGTCTGACTTCTCAGAATATTGCAGCCATTGCTAATCTTCTAAATTTCATATGGAAACAGATATTTACATACTGCAGTTCCTCCTCGACAGCAATTCAAAAATTACAGCATGGCACACAGACGATTATAGAGGTGAAAAAGGCAGAGAGATGTGGAGATTCTGGGCTGGTACTTGGGCAGAGAAGTGAAGAGCTGCCCAGGGAGTATGCTGAGAAAGCAGGGGGAATAATTACCTTATATCTACTTGGCTATATTTGCAAGCGAAGTTCTCACAATTTAAATTTGTTCTTTATACATTGTAATCTATTTTCAGAAATATATATATGTGTGGTGTACGCTTTTGAAAAAATATGAGTGTCTGTATTGCTCACTTTGACAAATGGCTTTCTGGCAATAACCTAGCTACATATTTACATGAAGCCTATCAGCTTGTACAGAGATTCTCATCTTGCATGTTCGTTTATGACGATAATGACGACTAACCTAGTCCATCTGAATTAGAAAACAGATCTGTTGTTCAACAAGTATAATTGAAAAAATGAACAACTTTTAGTTAGGAACAACTGGGGAAAGACTAAGAAGGACCCTTCTTTCACTTAAGGGACAACAGCATCATCAGGGCTTCACTGGTGGTATGATTATTACATACTTAGATTCATATTTAGAGTAAAACAACCCTTGACTGTGCAGCATGTTTGGCTGATTTTATAACAAGAGACCAGTGTTACCATACTCTTCATTTTTTATTAACATTCTCTCAAAGGCAATAGAGAATTGTCCTACATTATTTAAACTAGAAATAAGATTTTTCATATACTTACTACTTTTACACGTGAGTGGAAGTCTGTTGTTATAATATTTTATGTTTTATACTGTACTTGTACAGGAAACTAGTTCTCAGCTGGAGTAAATAAAATGTACACTTTTACTTTAAAAATAGTGACTATAAAGTATAATATTTAAGCTTGCCTTGCTGTCATTAGGTCCATGAACTCCTCTTAGGGGTTAAAATCCATCACCAATCACTGAGCACAACACAACTATACCTTGGTCTCTATTAACTAGAGAAATGTATCAGCCATGGTCCTCCCTCAGCCCGTCCCCTTACAAAGCATATGAAAACAAAACCTCAGTTTGGAGTTTTAATCTCGTAACCGAAAATTCCCAAGGATTGAAAATAACAGTTGGCTCTTATCTGAATAACAGAAGTTCAGGATGGGTCTTTAATATTCCACTCACTTTCAAAGGTTAGACAAAGAATCTTATTTTAAAGAGATTTAGTAACAATTCAAGTGATAAACAATTTTTTGAAGTTTCACATTCTCCCTAATAGATTTTCCAAAACAGGAAAAAAAAAAAAAAACTTTTTAGAACTCCAAATCCCTGGCTATGCTGCCCTTGTGGTCGAGCCACACCGGTCACCTTGCTGTCTTCCAACAAGCTGAATGTATCTCCATCTCTGTCTTATTCTGGAATGATCTTCCTCTGGCTGGCTCCTTCTCACTCACTCATCTCAAGATAAGCTGACCATAGAGAAGCCTTCCTTCTGCCCAAGCATGTCTCTAACACTGCCCCCTCTTCCTGCACCGTCACATCACCCTGATTTTCTTTACCACTGATGGAAATTACTGTTTCATATTTCAAACGTATTTATCTGTTTTATTCACTTGGATATAAGCTCTATGGTATCAGGGATCTTGCCTAGATTGTTGAGGGCATAATTTATATTTATAATCATACAGTGACAACATGTGCATTATCAAAAAATACTTCATAGGGGCTTCCCTGGTGGCGCAGTGGTTGAGAGTCCGCCTGCCGATGCAGGGGACGTGGGTTCGTGCCCCGGTCCGGGAAGATCCCACATGCCGCGGAGCAGCTGGGCCCATGAGCCATGGCCGCTGAGCCTGCACGTCCGGAGCCTGTGCTCCGCAAACGGGAGAGGCCACAACAGTGAGAGGTCCACGTACCGCAAAAAAAAAAAAAAAAAAAAAACTTCATAAAGGAAAAACGAGCAGGGTAATGTCAAAATTACTGGTGAAGAAAAAATCTTTCAACCTTCACTGAAGAACACTCACTGTGCTGACTGCTGATCACTCACCATCAACTGCGCACGGCACAGGAGACATAGGAAAGAAGGCATCAATTGTTGATTAAATTCACTGAGATTTAATAAACTGAATCTCTCTACCTGACTATCTTTCAGAGGTGAAAGGGGAGGAAAAAGGATGAAGGACTCCACAGCATGTCTGAAAAAGAAAATGTAATAGTACCTGCACCAAATTAATTACCAACAATATCACATATAAATCTTGTTTTGAATCAAGCATCTTTCAAATTGGAGGTAATGAAATCTTTTTTACCTAAGACAAAGGACTAAAACCAAGGATCAGGAAAAAAAACTCTGAAATTCACCAGTCAGAAGAAGGTTACTTCTCTACATTTTGAAACAGTAAAAAGAAGTGTTCAGCTTATGTATATGGATGTCTCCACAATAATTTTTAGCCTATTGGCAAAGTTCTATGTATGTTCCAGACAGAACACAATATCTAACAGAAACGATATATACTAGGGCAAAAGAATATTTACAGCTCCCTAAACTCAAAGAAAACAACTATGGAAGGTGACATATAAGGTGTGTAAATAAAAAAACTAGATCTTTAATTTAAAAGCCAAGGCTTCTCTAAGGTATTTAAGCAGAAACACCATATGCCCTACATGCATGTGTATGAGGACTCACCTGGCACTCTGAGAGAACAAAGGCATGAACCTGCATTCAACCCTGATGATATAGGTGGACTGTATAGTTAAAGGATTTTTTATCCCATTATTTAACTTGATTACTTAACTTGGCTCAATGCTCAGATTTAGGCTAGAAATTCTCATTCATAAGAACCAATTTAATAATCATGTATTTGTTACACCATAAGCAGAATCAATACTGACACCACTAACTTCAGAATTCAGTGGAGACATTTCTCTCAAGAGAAACAAACAATGAAACAAGTATTTTAAATTTCTACAGTTTTAATCTCTTCTAAACACTGCTATCAAGTACTTCAGAAGCAATCGTTTTTATGAAATAGATATGCTAAATATAAATCAGACTTTTTCCTGTTTGTTAAAATATACAATTCCCTAAAAACCTTAGACAACAGCTTAGTCTCAGATGCACCTTGTCAGTTTATGGAATGAATGAGTATAAGAAATACAAAATACAAACCTTTACAATGCAAATTTTCTACAGTTGAACCTTATCCTAACTAGTCTGAGCTTTTACTGTAATAGAATTTTTTCAACAATGCGACTACTTATGATTAATCAGTAACATGAGAGTCACTTTTATTAAAATAGTTTATAGAACAGAACCAAAAATGTAAACATATGTTGTTCCTCTAGGGAGAAAATGCATAAAATGGATCTGTTAAATTAACTGTAAATACTAGGGAGAATACAATATAACCAAGCAGAGGCTTAGAACACACTCTGCAAATCCAATACTCTCTAGTCGTGCAGGGGCTGCAGTGAAATCAGTGAGTCTTCTCATTGACAGCCCCTGACAATCGCCACGAGGCAGTGCCACCAGCCAAAGACTCTCAGTATGCCCAGCTCCCTCCTAGAGGGGGAGTCTCGGCCAAGAGTGGGCAGTGAAAAAACACCGAATAAAATATACAAAACAAACTTAGCAACAGCATCAAGCTATAACAAAATCACTGTAATAATTCTCTATACATATATTATTTTTTAATTTGAAAACAAAACTATTTTAACATCCTAGACCAGGAAAGGACTGGCAGACTTTTTCTGTAAATGGCTCTGTGGGCCATGCAGTCTCTGCCACAACTTCTTAATTATGACATTGCAGGATGGGTTCCAGTAAAACTTTATTTGCAAAACCAGGCAGCAGTCTGGATTTGTCCACAGGCTGTAGTTTGCCAGCCCCCGTTCAAGACAACAGTAAGGGTACACTGCTTATCTAATTATAATGAAGAAACACGCTCATGTGTTTTTCTCAGAACTCAGACCATGTAACAGTTGTTCTCCAAGAAAAGAACATCACACAGAGGAACATAAGTAGGTCATGACAACAATGGAATACAATGGAATGCTTTATAGATTTCTGCTCCCTTAAGTAACCTTCCACTTTTTTCTTTCTCTACACCCATAAGGTCAAACACTTAAGTCAGGGCCTCCCTGGTGGCGCAAGTGGTTGAGAGTCCGCCTGCCGGTGCAGGGGATACGGGTTCGTGCCCCGGTCTGGGAGGATCCCATATGCCGCGGGGCGGCTGGGCCCGTGAGCCATGGCCGCTGAGCCTGCGCGTCCGGAGCCTGCGCGTCCGGAGCCTGTGCTCCGCAACGGGGGAGGCCACAACAGTGAGAGGCCCGCATACCGCAAAAAAAAAAAAAAAAAACTTAAGTCAAAAGGCCAAGAGCTTTAATCCTGGCTCTAATCTCTTGTCAACTACATAACCCTGGACTTTATCACAAACACTCAGCTTAAACTGACTTGCCTACAGAACGAGCAAATCTTCTTAAAAATGGTTTAATATGAGCAGATGTGAAAGCACATTTGGAAACTTTAACTGATGGTATTATTACTACTACTACTAATCACCACACTAATGAGAGCAGCTAATATTTGCGCCAGGTGTTCTAATAACTAATTTAACTTTAACAACTTTGTAATGTATGATGTCTTTTTTTACAGCAAATGAGAAAACTAAAGTGCAGAGAGGTTTCAAGGTTGTGCAAGTAACCAATGGCAGGCTGGGACTCAAACCCAGGAAAACTTGCTTCAAAGCCCAAAGAAATCACTATATTCTATTGCCTCTGACAAAATGAAAGTTACTATTCTCAGCAGATAACTGCAATCTTACAAACATACGAAAATACTCAGAAATCTAGGAAGAGAAAAAGGTGGGGCTAGTGTTTTACACACCAAACTGAAACTTTTCTCACGAGTCTTTTTTGTTTCACTTTTTAAATAAGAGCATTTAAAGAACATTTGTAAAACAAAGACATCTGTACAAAATTAAATAACAAAAAAAATATCCCATGCGTTTTTTAATACTAGGATTTTACTCTTTTACTATATCTAAATTGTTTCTCAAAATGCAAGGCACCCTCTATATTAAAACTCCCACAGTTATCTGGATTTTAATATTAACTTAAGGGAGGAAATGAAAATGAAACCTTTAAGCAACTGGTACTACTTTACATCCTGCCTTTTGGCAGGCCACTTAATTTTCAGGAATTATATTCTCAGCACAAACATTTGGAAAATAATCTGAAGACTTTTTGTCTTCTGTACTCAAAGTACTATCTTTTTTTTTTTTTTTTAAGATGTTGGGAGTAGGAGTTTATTAATTTATTTATTTTTGCTGTGTTGGGTCTTCGTTTCTGTGCAAGGGCTTTCTCTAGTTGTGGCAAGCGGGGGCCACTCTTCATCGCGGTGCGCGGGCCTCTCACTATCGCGGCCTCTCTTGTTGCGGAGCACAGGCTCTAGACACGCAGGCTCAGTAGTTGTGGCTCACGGGCCTAGTTGCTCCGCAGCATGTGGGATCCTCCCAGACCAGGGCTTGAACCCGTGTCCCCTGCATTAGCAGCCAGATTCTCAACCACTGCACCACCAGGGAAGCCCTCAAAACTGTCTTTTCCTTAGTATATGCTACATGTTCTAACCAGAAGTTCCCAAATCTGGTAATGTATAGAAGAGAATGCTATCAGGAACTTTTAAAAAGTATTCCCTGCCTCCTCCTCAGATGAACTGAGAAGCAGGCCCAGGATTCTGTATTTTTAAAAGATCTCATATAACTGGTGTTACCCATAAAGAATACTTGAGGGTCCCAAGAAAAGTAAAACATCCCAATATAATATGAAGATAGTTAAAATTTTTTTTTAATCCTCTTCAACTTTTAAAATTACAGATGTCAAGTGTTTATGAAATCTAAATGGAAAAAAGTAAGTATCAATAAGAACTTTCTGGGCTTCCCTGGTGGTGCAGTGGCTGGGAGTCTGCCTGCCGATGTGGGGGGCGCGGGTTCGTGCCCCGGTCCAGGAGGATCCCGCGTGCTGCGGAACGGCTGGGCCCGTGGGCCGTGGCCGCTGGGTCTGCGTGTCCGGAGCCTGTGCTCTGCGACGGGGGAGGCCACAGCGGTGAGAGGCCCATGTACCGCCAAAAAAATAAAAAATAAAAATAAAAAAATAACTTTCTAAGGTTTAGAATTTGATTACAATAAATACAAATGGCCAAAATTTTGATGAGCATTTCTTTCTTTCTTTTTAAAGGAAAATCATGTCCAAATTGCTTGATGCCAGCCTAGCTTCTCGGTGAGAGAACTGTGTTACAATTACAGCCACTCCCCGTGACTCATCAGGGATGTTAGCTCTATCACTGTGTACATGTTGCAGCAGCTGTCCTTTTCCAGATAAGGTCTGTGCTGTGTCAGGGAGATTTTTAGAATTAATAAGTTAACCTGCAGCAGTTAAAACTAATAATCGATTATAAGTCCATTTTGCATGTGACATACTGTAATATTCCTTAAAAGAATAATTATAACATTAATTACAAAGATCAGGGTTAATACAATTTATATGTCTAAAATCTGAAATTCAGAGAGAATTAGCCTCACAAATATCTAAACTCAGGGGTGCATAACAACTGTTATCTGTATGATTTCTGACAATCTTGAGGATAACTCTCTCCCAGGGAGGGACTTCTCCCTTGCCTCCTCAGCTTCCTCAGGGAACATTCCCTGTGGTCCACTTCTGGGCGTTCTATCTATATTGTTTCTCTTGGCAATTTTAGTGACTTCTATGGCTTCAGCTAACACCCTCATGCAGTAAGTCCCAAATCACCACCTTGAATCTTAAACTGGTCAGCTCTGGACTTGAAATTTCAAGTGTCTACAGAAGATATCCATATGGATTGCTGTTAAACCCTAGGTCCACTGGTGGCCTACAGAGCCCCGGGAATGTCCAGAATTCTTATGTAAAGTACTACATGTATGTGTACATGTGCATTTTTCTGGAAAAAAGAGTCATAATTTTCCTCATATTCTCAAATGTATATGTGACCCCAGAGACTATAAACTCAGGTTAAGTCATATACTACTAGCATAGCAGACCCTTTGGCATAAATACCAGACAGTGTACTTTAAAGCAGAAAACAAAGTCCAGGTTAATCTCTCCACTAAAGGACTTTTACTATATATAGTTAACTTGTCCTAAAGCTTGCTAGCATCTTCTAATGCAGTAGGTCAGCAAATTGCAGCTGAGAGCCAACTTTTTAAAAATAAAGTTTTATTGGAAAACAGCCATGCCCATTCATTTACATACTGTCTAGTTAGTTTTGTGCCACAAAGACAGAGCTGAGTAGTGACAAGACTTGGCTCACATGCCTAAAATACTTACTCTTTGGCCTTTTATGAAACAGTCTGACCTCTGTTATTCTAGATAAGAAATACCTAAATTGATAAAGAAACACGAACCTAATTTAAGTAATCCAAAGACAACCTATCTTCTAATTTTATTTCTACGCAAAACCAGAAACATGTACCAAGCACACACACCCGTTTTATTTTAAACAACAGAGCATGATTACCTGCCATTGCTCGGCTGCTGTGGAGACTGTCTAGAATGGTCAGAAGGCTCTGACCGCTGGTCAGGAGATCGTGATCGGCTGTGACGGGGAGGCCGGTCGTGTGATCGACCGGAATGATCTGATGCCAGTGACTGAATTTCTGAAATGTCTGTTAAACAAAAGAGCTGTTTATTTTCCCATGAAATGACTACAGTAAAATATAAGGTACTCCAATAATAATAGAAACAAGTTACTAAATATAATTTCATATAAAATGGTTGATTTAAGCATTAACATAATCAGCTACTATTCGATACTGGTGAGCTGTCAACAGAAAAAAATTTTTTTGAATTCTTATATTTTGAAGGTGTCTGGCTTATAGAAAGTTATCATTTCATTCTAAAATGTCAAATCTTCCCACTTCAAGAAACAGGTCACTTAAAGGTTCTCTGCAAACAGAGCCATACTCACCATCTCTCTCAGAGGCATTAGCAGAGTGGATACTGTCAGAAAGATCAGGGACATTCAGCAGGGTAGCCCGCTCATCTCTCTGAACTACCATCTTTAACTTGCCTTTAGACCTCTCTATCAATGTCTTTGCATCTGTCAATGACATATTTTCCGTCACGGTACCATTTATCTGCAACAGAAAAGAAACTATAGGTTGAAGGTAAATGACAAAAATATAAACGTTAACTTAGTCTGACATGAACAGGAATATCTAGACTACTCCTGGGCTTGCTCTGAGAACCAAAATATTCCCTTTACACTTTTCCTAAACTATCAAAGTACTCCTCCTTACTGAAATAATACAATCTGTACTACACTGCTGCTCTGCCAGAAAAGCCCAAATTAGCATCTTCTACCTCCTCCCCATCACTTTCTATTACTCATGGGCAAGCTAACAAAACACATCAATAATATCTGGAGGAGTTATCAAAACCACTTTATGTGGAACAACAAACAAATCTATCTACAAAGTAACTCCTATTAGTGAAAAATATACATTTGGCGCTATTAATTCTCTAGGATGACTCTATGCCCAAAGAAAAGCGTCAGTGTTGACATGTAGTAATAGCCAGTGGCAAACTATCTAGTCCCCCAAATACTGATTTTTAATTCTTTTTGGCAAACTCGCTTCAAGCATGAACAGGAGCTATGTGGTCACACTAGAACTTGTTTTCTACTGCAGTTCATCAAAATGTAAGAATATGACTATACCTTCAATACAACATCGCCTTCTTGAATATTGCCATCTCTTGCTGCCAAACTATCTTGTGAAATTTCCTTTACAAATATATGGCTGGCCAATCGAAGACCATATTCTGAAACAATATATTTAAATGTCTTTAGTAAAATCCCAAGACTCTTAAATAGAGTTTAAAAGTATGAAACTAATAATCACCGCATAGAGTTTTTAAGTACAATCAATAATAAG
Source organism: Mesoplodon densirostris (assembly GCF_025265405.1). Classification (NCBI taxonomy): domain Eukaryota; kingdom Metazoa; phylum Chordata; class Mammalia; order Artiodactyla; family Ziphiidae; genus Mesoplodon; species Mesoplodon densirostris. The sequence continues at coordinate 153,887,698 of NC_082664.1, forward strand.
AAATTATTCTTGGCCTCCCTGCAAAGAAGACTTTTCCTCTAATCATCAGAAAGTTTTCACTGTCAGTGTGAAAGCAAAGGGAAAGTGCGTGGTTCAAACAAAAGATTAACACATCATGCTCTCACTGTACTGAAAGAGAGAAAAATCCGAAGAGATTACCATTTCTCTCTGATGGTGTCATGCTGATGCACTAGCTTCTCAGAAGGTTTAAAGAATAAAATTCTGAAAAGGAAAACTCTGGAATGCTTTACGATTTTGTTGATGACTTGTATTACCATGCATATACTGGTTTTATTTTCCTCAGTTCCTACAGCAAAAGTATTTTGAATCCTGAACACCTCCCTGAGAGACATACACAGAGCATCAGTGTGCACCACTCAAACAAGGGCTTAAAACGAGCCAAGCAGATGTGGGGAGGAGTTAAAGATGCCAGTCCTTCCAACAACCAACAAAGTGCCCGAAGTGCCCAGTAGCGTGGCAACATTAATTGCACCTGTGGGTGAGGGAGCGGTCAGAGTTAAAGAAGTTCCCAGGAGAGTCCAGAAAACTGTCCAGGGGGCCTGCAAAGCTGTACAATGACTACAACTAACAGTATAATGTCAATAGGAACAGGACTGCCCCGGCTGTGTTAGGAGAAAGAGTAGGACTGAGTCTTACTGGGAAAGAAAAACAAAACAAAAAACAAGAGGGGAAACAAAACTGTTTTTAAGATGGGATAAGTTAGCAGACCTGCTACTCAAGCTTTTAAAAGTTACATCAGTTACAGTTCAACTTAAGGCAAATATACAAAGAGTGTTCACAAGCAGGAATAGAATCAGGGTAAAAAAAAGAAAATGACCTTCTAGGGGATCTAGGCAGTCAAACTATGTGTGCTTTAGAAATGGTGACTATATCTCACAGAAAGAAAGTATTGATTAAAAGACTGTCCTTATTTAAGATTTAAAAATTACAAATGACCAAAATACAGAGATGACTCTAAAATATTCCTTGTATATTAATGTATTCATTTATTCTAAGTATTTCCTTAGTAAATATTAACTAGGTGGTAGGCTCTAGAGATAAAAACCAGCAACTGAGATAGTCCCTGCACTCTAGCAGCTTCCCTAGTCAGTAGGGAAAAAGACGTTACCACAATTACCAGTGTGATGAAGAGCTCGGATGGAGCAATACATGATTCTGTGCCTAGTGGGGGTCAGAGAAGGCCTCCCTGAGAAACAAATGCTAAAGCTGAAACTCTACCTAAGAAATACTAACACTAAACCTGAGAAATGGACTTCCCGGGTGGCGCAATAGTTGAGAATCCACCTGCCAATGCAGGGGACACAGGTTCGAGCCCTGGTCTGGAAGGATCCCACATGCCGCGGAGCAACTAGGCCCGGGAGCCACAACTACTGAGCCTGCACGTCTGGAGCCTGTGCTCCGCAACAAGAGAGGCCGCGATAGTGAGAGGCCCGCGCACCGCGATGAAGGGTGGCCCCCGCTTGCCACAACTAGAGAAAGCCCTCGCACAGAAATGAAGACCCAACACAGCAAAAATAAATAAATAAACAAATGTGGGGTTAAAAAAAAAGAGAGAGAAAGAAAAAAGAATATAAACCTGAGAAATGAGGTTGGGTGGGGTGTGTGTGTGTGTGTGTGTGTGTGTGTGTGCGCGTCTGTGCGTGCATGTGCGCACTAGTAGAGACAGAATGGTTAAAAACAAGTGCATCAGAAGGTATGAAGGGAGGACAAGGCAGGTTTGATGAAGTCATAAGTGTAGGGCAAGAGTCAGACAGAGAAGCATCCCAGAGGACCCTGTAACCATGTGGAGCACTCCACAGAATGGACCAGGGAGATCCAGAAACTGGATCATGAGGCTGGGTGAGTCACTTTAATAGACAGTGGTGTGGTGCTCCTCACCCCCCGTGCCCCACAACACAAAAAAGGAAAAAGTAACGATGTGTTGATTAACTTCATTGTGGTTGATCATTTCCTAGCGTATACATACCTCAAACCATCACACTGTACACCTTAAGTAATACAACTTTACATATTAATATACAATGTCAATTACACCTCAATAAAGATGGAAGGGAAAAAAAAGATGCTGGTAGCTTGGATGAGGGTGGTGGTGGTGGAGAAAGGAGGAGTAGGACAGTAAAGTGTGGTGTTTAGGAAGTTAGAAGGTGTTAACCGGGCATAGGAAAGCAGGGGGAAAAAGATGTCATGGAAAACTACACCATGCTGGCCCCGGCTGGCTTGAGAGACCAGGTAGACAGGAATATGTGAAATGGGATATTTCATAAGAAACATTTCAGGAGGGAGATGTGCTGCATCTGAGGGATGCAGACGAACACCTAAGTGAACATGCCTATGAGTCAGCTGGGGCACCAGGGTGCACACACTGGACCTAGGGAAGGCGCTGTGCCATCATGAGCAGCCCAAGACACTGAGAGACATGAGATTTCCTAAAGATGTTATATGAAGTAGAAAAGAGATTCTAGAACAGAAATCCACAGAACACTGAAAGGTAGGATGAGGACAATGAGCTTGCCAAGGATACAGAAAAGAAAGAGGGAGGAACCCTTGAAACCCACAGCATTACAGGAGCCAAGAGAAAACATTATTTCAAAAAATAGGGAGTGGTTAATTATTAGAGAAATGCAAATCAAAACTACAATGAGGTGTCACCTCACACCAGTTAGAATGGGCATCATCAGAAAATCTACAAGCAACAAATGCTGGAGAGGGTGTGGAGAAAAGGGAACCCTCTTGCACTGTTGGTGGGAATGTAAATTGATACAGTCACTATGGAGAAGAGTATGGACATTCCTTAAAAAACTAAAATAGAATTACCGTATGACCCAGCAATCCCACTACTGGGCATATACCCAGAGAAAACCATAATTCAAAAAGACACATGCACCCCAATGTTCACTGCAGCAGTATTTACAATAGCCAGGTCATGGAAGCAACCTAAATGCCCATCAACAGATGAATGGATGTGGTACATATATACAATGGAATATTACTCAGCCATAAAAAGAAACGAAACTGGGCCATTTGTAGAGACATGGTTGGATCTAGAGACTGTCATACAGAGTGAAGTAAGTCAGAAAGAGAAAAACAAATATCGTATATTAACACATATATGTGGAACTTAGAAAAATGGTACAGATGAACCAGTTTGCAGGGCAGAAATTGAGACACAGATGTAGAGAACAAACGTATGGACACCAAGGGGGGAAAAGTGGGGGGGCATGGGATGAACGGGGAGATTGCGATTGACATATATACACTAATATGTATAAAATAGATAACTAATAAGAACCTGCTGTATAAAAAATAAATAAAATAAAATTCAAAAAAAAAATAGGGAGTGGTTAACTATGTGAAATGGTACTGAAAAGGCAAGTAAGAGAAAGACTAGAAATTTCTAAGGGATTCAGTACGACCTGTTCTGGAAGCAGATACCAGAGAGAGAGGGCTGAAGAGTGTGGGTGGTGAACAAGGAGAAACAGCTCTGAACACAGTCTGACTGAGAAGTCGGTTATGGATGAGGGCAGTGGGGAGCAATAACCAGGAGACATGTCAGGTTTCAGTAAAGCGGATCAGAGCCAGCCTTCAAATACTCTTACACCTTTTTATCAAAATGATCAGTCATCAATGCTTTCCTGCATGGGAAAGACACACCCACGGCAGCAAGAAGCCACAATCAGACTCATGTGTATCAAATGTGATTACCTGAGGGGAGGCAGCTAGGCTTCAGTTTCAAAATTTTTTGACAAACAAGTCCTTTGCTTTTAGAGCAATATCCTGTGGGGGCTCCTCTCCCTCCAACTCTCCATTTAGAAAAGGCAGCCTGCCCTCCCTCCGAATCCAGTGATTTCTACCCAGATGTAGGTACTACTGATCCTGACAGCTAAGTAAAACACTGAATTGCAACTTGGTGATGGTGTGACATTTCTTGTATTAGCCTACTCTACTCACAAGAAGTAATCCAAAATCCAACTACTGGACAGTTTATGTGAAGTACTATCTGCTACAACAAAATGATTCAAGAAGAGGAAACAGATGACCCCTGAAGCCTGACATCACAGGATTTGATTTAAAGCAACAGGACACAAAAATGAAGATAACAGAAGACAACAAAGCAAAGATATAAAGTGATGGCAAATTTACTTCTCCTTAAAATTAGTCTTAAAATTTTCATGTGAAAATGATAAACGAGTTGGTAGAAAATACCTTCGTTTTTCCGGGATTTCACCAGTGTGACTTTGGTGGGTCTGGCAGGTTGACTGGAAGCCACAGATCGCCTATCAGATCGTGGAGACAGACTCCTCTCTCGACTTGCACTTCTATCCCTGGCCCAGCTCTTCTCACTCCTCCTGTTAACCAGGCCCCCACGGCCACTTCTCCGGTCGTGTACTTCCTCATCATAGCTATCTTCTTCATTCTCAGATACTGGTTCAGGATCAGGACGACTTACTGGTATCTGAACTTTCTTTTTCCTTCGAATGGTCTACAAATAAGAAAGATTACAATATGAGCTGATTGATTTTCATATATGTACTTTCAGTTCTTAAGAGAGGAAAATCACATTTTTCTGGTCTCATACTAATTATGGATAAGAGATATAATACACAAATATAACAAATTACTAAGGAATACTTTTCTATATTGGTTATCTTTTCTGCTCTCCTGTAAACAGATCTGGTTAAGAAGCAAATTTGGAATAGAGGGCCTAATAAAGTTCTTAATTAATTCAGAAGACCTTCTATGTGTAATAATTACAAGCTTACAGGAAAACTAATAATTACTGGTGGTTTGAATAAAGGAGGGAGCACTGTACTCTAATACAATCAAATATACTGTAGTTGTTACCAAACCAGAGCAAACTTGCAGGCCCAACTTGATTCCTTAAAAATTTCAGAATCCGTGAGTATCAAGGCCCACAACTGTCCTACTGGAACTCTAAGAGAAAAATTTATTGTACTTCCACACTAACACTTAGTGTTGTATTGGCGCTAATAACTCCATGATACTCTACCAATACAAACTTTTAGTTTCTCTCTCTCCAAAATTTGTAATTTACGGTCTATGTATAAATTCCTTCCTCTGGCTTTCTTTCCTCAATTGACTCTGATACTGGTTCAATTTTCCCTGTCCACTTATTTCCTTTACTTTCTGTAAGATCAAGATCTATTTGCACTGCCTTCTGACTGAGTGGCCTCTTAATCCCTGGACTGCACTCTGTCTTCTCACACCAGTATACATTTGATCTCATCAGAGATCTGCAAGATCTTCTTGAGTAACACTCCTTGTCTTCTACTTCTGACACCCTGATCTACTGAAACTTCTCCACGTCCATCTTATGTCTGACTCCTCCATGCCCTCCTATTCTCCTAGTCCATCAATTCCCTCCTGGTTTCAACTGCCTTCCTCCCAAGTTTGATGAGTTGTCATGCTTCGATATTTAAATGATTTTCTCTAGCCCCGGGATACCACAGCCCTGTTACCTGCTAAGTCAGGACCCAGCCCACCCCAGTAGGCCAGCACCAGCCCCTGGACCCCCAGGGCCCTGCAGCCAGAGACTCCAGGACCAGCCTGCCTACCCTGGGCACTAGCCCTGGGACACATAGGACCCTGACCCTGTCCACCAGTAGGCCGATACCAGCTCCGAAACACCTTGGACCCATCAGCCAGCCACTCTGGGATCCAGCCCCACTCACCAGTAGGCCTACACAAGCTTTGGAACACCCCGAACCCTGCAGCCAGTGATGTCTGAAACCAGCCTGCTCACCAGCAAGCTTACACTAGGACCCCTGGCCGCAGAACCAGCCACCCAGTTCTACCCACCAGTGGGCCAGCACTAGAGAGACAGGGCCCAAATCAATAATATCAGAAATAAAAAGGAAAAGTTACAACTGACAGCACGGAAATACAAAAGATCACAAGAGATTACTGTGAACAATTATACACAAATAAAATGGACAACCTAGAAGAAATGGACAAATTCCTAGAAATGTACAACCTCCCAAGACTGAACCAGGAAGAAATAGAAAATATTAACAGACCAATTACCAGTAATTAAACTGAATCAATAATTTAAAAACTCCCAACAAACAGAAGTCCAAGACCATATGGCTTCACAAGTGAATTCTACCAAACATTTACAGAAGAGTTAACATGTATCCTTCTGAAACTCTTCCAAAACATTGCAGAGGAAGGAGTACTTCTGAACTCATTCTATGAGGCCAGCATCACCCTGATAGCAAAACCAGACAAAGATATCACACAGAGAAGAAAATTACAGGCCAATATCAATAATAAACATAGATGCAAAATTACTCAACAAAATATTAGCAAACTGAATTCAACAATACATTAAAAGGATCATACACCATGATCAAGTGGGATTTATCCCATGGATGTAAGGATGGTTCAATATCCACAAAGCGATGTGATATATACCACATTAACAAACGGAGTAAGAAAAATTTTATGATCGTCTCAATAAATGTTGAAAAAGCTTTTAATAAAACTCAACATCTACATATGATTAAAAAAACTCTCAACGAAGTGCATATAGAGGGAACATACCTCAACATAAAAAAGGTCATATATAAGCCCACAGCTAACATGGTGGGCTCAATGGTATAAAGCTGAGAGCAATTTCTCTAAGATCAGGAACAAGACAAGGATGCCCACTGTCGCTCTTTTATTGTACTTAGTGTTGGAAGTCCTAGCCCCAGCAATCAGACAAGAAAAAGAAAAGGAATCCAAATTGGAAAGGAAGAAGTACAACTGTTACTGTTTGAGGATGACATGATACTCTATAGAAAATCCTAAAGGCATCATGAATAAACTGCTAGAGCTCATCAATAAATTCGGCAAAGCTGTAGGATACAAAATTAATACAAAGAAATCTGTTGTATTTCTACACACTAACGACAAACTATCAGAAAGAGAAATTAAGAAAACAATCCCATTTACAAGTCGCATCAAAAAATAAAATCCCTGGGAATAAATCTAACTAAGGAGGTAAAACACCTATACTTGGAAATATAAAGACACCAATGCAAGAAACTGAAGACAACGGGAACAGATGTAAAGATATACCAAGTTCATGGACTGGAAGAATTAATATTGCTAAAATGATCATACTATCCAAAGCAGTCTAAATATCCAATGCAATCCCTATCAAAATGCCAATGGCATTTTTTACAGAACTAGAACAAGTAATTCTAAAATTTATATGGAAACACAAAAGACCCCAAATAGCAAAAACCGAACAAACAATCTTGAGAGTGAAGAACAAAGCTGGAGGCATCATGCACCCAGATTTCAAACTATACTATATGGTTACAGTCATCAAACAGCATGGTACTAGCACAAAACCAGACACATAAATCAATGGAATGGAACAGAAGGCCCAGAAGATGAATCCACACTTACATGGGCAATTAATCTCTGACAAAGGAGGCAAGAATGTACAATGGGGAAAAAAACAGCCTCTTCAATAAATGGTGCTGGGAAAACAGGACAATTACATACAGAAGAATCATAATGGACTATTCTCTCATATCATGCACAAAAATAAATTCAAAATGGATACAAGATTTAAATATAAGCCCTGAAACCATAAAACTCCTAGAAGAAAACACAGGCAGTACACTATTTGACATCAGTCTTAAAAATATTTTTTGGATATGCCTCCTCAGGCAAGAGAAACAAAAGCACAAATAAACAGGACTACATCCAACTAAAAAAGCTTTTACACAGTGAAGTTAACTATCAACAAAACAAAAAGGCCACCGATGAAACGGGAGAAGATGTTTGCAAATGATATGACCCACAAGGGATTAATATCCAAAATATACAAAGAACTTACACAACTCAATGTCAAAAAATAAACAAACGACTCAATTAAAAACTGGGCAGAGGATCTGAATAGACATTTTTCCAAAGAAGACATACAGATGGCCAACGGGCACATGAAAAGATGCTCAATATCACTAATCATCAGTGAAATGCAAATCAAAACCACAATGAGATATCACCTCCCACCTGTCAGAGTGGCAATCATGAAAAAGAAAACAAATAACAAGCACTGACAAGGATGTGGAGAAAAGGAGAAAAGGGAACACTCATGCTCTGTTGGTGGGAATGTAAATTAGTGCAGCCACTACACAAAACAGTATGGAGACTCCTCAAAAAATTAAAAATAGAACTACCATATGATCCAGCAAATTCCACTCCTATTCACCCAGAGAAAATAAAAACACTAATTAGAAAAGACATTTATGGGAATCCCCTGGTGGTCCAGTGGTTAGGACTCCGCACTTCCACTGCAGGGGGCATGGGTGCAATCCCTGCTCGGGGAACTAAGATCCTGCATGCCACGAGGCCAAAAAAAAAAAAAAAAAGGAGGGGAGGCGAGGGGAGGGAAGAAAGGAAAAGGAAAAGACATTTGCATGCCTCTGTTTACTGCAGCATTATATATGATATCCAAGATATGGAAGCAAAGCAAGTGCCCATCAACAGATGATTGGATAAAGAAGATGTGATACACACACACACACACACACACACACAAATACTACTCAGCCATGAAAAAGAATAACATCTTGCCATCTGCAACAACACAGATGGACCTGGAGGGTATTACACTAAGTGAAATAAGTCAGACAGAGAAAGACAACTACTGTATGATTTCACTTATATGTGGAATCTAAACAACAAATGAACAAACATAACAAAACAGAAATGGAGTTACAGAACAGAGAACAGGTGGCTGCCAAAGGGAAAGGAACAGGTGAGACAGATCAAACAAACTTCCAGTTGCAAAATAAATGAGTCATGGGTATGAAATGTATGGTACAGGAAACATAGTAACTACCTAGTATCTTTGTATGGTGACATATCATAACTGGACTTATCCTGGTGACCATTTTGAAATGTAGAGAAATATAGAATCACCATGTTGTATAACAGGAACTAACAGTGTTATAGGTCAATTATACTTGAAAAACAAACAAATTTATAGAAAAAGAGGTCAGATTTGTGGCTACAAAGGTGACAGGGGGTGGGGGGATTGGATGAGGGCAATCAAAAAGTACAAATTAGGGGTTCCCTGGTGGCACAGTGGTTGAGAATCCGCCTGTCAAGGCAGGGGACACGGGTTTGATCCCTGGTCTGGGAAGATCCCACATGCCGCGGAGCAACTAAGCCCGTGTGCCACAACTACTGAGCCTGAACTCTAGAGCCCGCGAGCCACAACTACTGAAGCCTGCATGCCTAGAGCCTGTGCTCCGCAACAAGTGATGCCACCACAATGAGAAGCCCGCGCACCACAAGGAAGAGTAGTCCCCACAACTAGAGAAAGCCCACACGCAGCAACAAAGACCCAATGCAGGCAAAAATAAAATAATTAATTAATTTTTTTTAAAGTGCAGACTTCCCTTCATAAGATAAATAAGTACTAAGGACATAATGTTCAACAAGATAAATGTAATTAAAGTTGCTGAGAGTAAATCCTAAGAGTTCTCATCACAAGGAAAAAAATTTTTTTTCCATTTCTTTAATTTTGTATCTATATGAGATGATTGATGTCATCATTTCATGAAGTCAAAACATCATGCTGCACACCTTAAACTTACACAGTGCCATATGTCAACTGAACCTCAGTAAAACTGGGGGGAAGTTACTTTCTCCTGACCCGTCGGTCCTGTGCCAGGACGAACCCTGTCCTGTATTATCTTCCCCTTCAGATGGCTGCATCCCCACACCGGCTGATTAGGCTCTCCTCTATAAATTCATTTTACTTGAAAGAATTCTTTCATTTATTCAGCAATCCTTTCATCTACCTCTTGTTGCCTCAAATTCCATGGAATTTGCTAACACAGGTATCCCGAAACTGTTCTCCGAGATGCCAGTCACTAGGCCTGATTTATAGAGATCAGTGCCACATCCCCACTCCCACATGCTTTCAGTGTCTCATTTATTTGGTCTTCCTTCCTGGTCTCAGACAATTCGATCCTCTTCCTGCATGAACGACACCCTTTCAGAGGGGCTTATTCTCATCCCTCCCCACCTCCAAGACCTTTCCTCATCAATTACCACCACACCCCCAAGCCAGGTACCAATGACTATAATCTCTCCCTCTTTACCTCCAGTCTGTCCTCTTCCTACTAATCTGCAAATTCATTTTCAATTCCCGTCTCGCTACTCATTTCCAAGCTATCACCTTTTCTCTTCCTTTTGTGACTCACTTTCTTCAAAGGGCTGCTCCACACTTAATACCGCAGCTTCTTACCACCAAGAGTGATCAAAGAAGGCCTCTCTGAGGCAACAACATCGAAGCTAAAGGTCAACAAGGAGCAAGAGGCCAGCATGTGGAAAGGACAGGCAGCCAAGGCCCTGTTATGAATGGAGAAAAGGCTGCCTGCCTTGCTACTCTTGGTGCCCCATGGCTGAGGCCCTTCTCGGGCAGCATTTACTGTAAAGCACCCCTCACTGCCTCCCTGAGTCTTACTCTCACCTCTATTTCCATCTCCAACATGTTGTATTAGAAGCAATTCTTTGTGTTAGCACTTCGATCTTCAATCGCTCCCTAGTAAGGTATAAACAAAATAACCAGTTGAGTCCTCAAAGCTTTCCCCGTCATTCCCCTAAGAGAGCGAGCGCCACCTGTCTGAAATCTGCACCTGAAGCACCCTCCATCTCAGATGATGTGCATCACGTGATGGCTGTGAATGTGTGTACCCATCGAGCCTACTGAAATTCAAGTTCCCTGAGGAGAAGGTCCTGGCCAGGTCATTAACTGTACCTGTAATGAAGTATTTGCACGTACTAAGTGTTTAACTCATCGAAAAATATCCAATCCTGCTATGATTCCCCATTTATATTATGAGTTAAGTACTATAAACCCACTCAGGCTTGGTAATCGTACTTGATTTTAACACTGAAAATTGTGAAGCAAAAATTTTGGGAAAAAATACCTACTTCAAAACAGGTCAGCTGAATTAAGCATTCAAATATAAAACAAAACAATGAAATTATGTAAGTACTAGAATAAAATATAAGATATATGTTTTATAACTCTGGTAAGGTAAAGACTTTTGTAGGCCTGACACCAAAGGCAGAGCCAATCAAGTGCAAGTCTGACAGATATGACAGGATAAAAATGAAAACATTCCCATGATGATGAAATAAAATGATATAAAAACAAACCAAAAACACACCGTCAACAACTTACACACACTCACAAAGAAAGTGGGAAAACAATATATGCAGTGTATACCACAAAAGGCTAATCATCTTAATACACACAACACTAGTGTGACAGTCATCAACATAAAGACAGGAACAGGCAAAGAAACATAACGGGAAGTATACACCCCAGGTGAAGATCAAACCCACTTGTAATTTAAAATACCTCATTTGAAATACTATGTTTAGTCCATCAGTTTGGCAGAGATGTAAGTGTTGATGAAACTGGACCCTCCCAGTACCTTATTGGTTTTCTAATGGGCAAACTGGCAATCCATGTATCAACAGTCATTCACGCCATCTGACTCTAAAAAGCTACTCCTAAGAAGTTATTCTTAATAAGTAACTGAACAAGTAGATAGAAATGATAATATTTATTATTTTTAAAATAACAAAGATTATTTAAAAAATAATCTTATTAAAAATAATTCTAATAAGATTATTCTAAAATAATCTTAATTTTTTTTTTTTTTTTTTTTGCGGTATGTGGGCCTCTCACTACTGTGGCCTCTCCCGCCGCGGAGCACAGGCTCCGGACGCACAGGCCCAGCGGCCATGGCTCACGGGCCCAGCCGCCCTGCAGCATGTGGGATCCTCCCAGATCGGGGCACGAACCCGCGTTCCCTGCATCAGCAATAATTTTAATAAGATTATTTAAAAATAATCTTAATTTTTAAAAAAATACTTGCGGAAATTGGACATTGAAATGCCCATCAGTGAATGCGTTGAGGAAGTGTGCACACACACTGAAATGCTATGCAGCCATGTGGGTAAATACTAAAGTGCTCAGAGTTTATCTCTAGGAAGGTGTTTTCGCCCATTCGCTTCATAATGCTTTTTTAGTATGTTCAGAATTTTAGTAAAAATTACACATGTTCACTATGTTATAAACAATCTTTTACTATCTTCTCTTCACCTACTGTTAAACAAAATTAAGCACATTTATGGTAGTTATATTATCAAAGGAGTTCTAACATTTTAATTCAACAGAAAAGAAACTTATTGAGCCTAATGCCCAAGGGGTCTTAGTTTATGGAAAGATATAAACTAAGAACCATCAAAATATAAGAGCCCAGGGCGGGGGAGGGAAGGAGCTGGCTACTCAGAACTGGGGGGAAAAAAAACCATATATAGTGACCTGAGGTTCTGGTTATGGCAGGAGATGAGTTAAGAAAGACATCCTACAATGAAAGGCCACATTCTAAGACACTATGGTTTTATTCTCAATGATGAAAACTTAGCGTATGTTGATGACGTAACCCACTCTCTTCAGATGCAGGAATGAACAGCTACCCTCTGCTGACTGAACACGCTTCCACCCAACCCTCCTACAGCTTCTCCCTGAAGAGCAAACTACTTGCCCAATCTTCCTGAGTTCCACCTTTCCAAATGATGTAGCGAAGCACAGTGAGAGAAAAACTCATCCTTCTTACATGTGCTATTTCAAATACATAACAGGTTTTGGACTGTTTCTTACAAAATAATTTCTATGGTTAGAAAAGTCTGAAGTGTAGGAGTACAACTTTCTTGGTTGTATTATTGATGTGGGGCATGTGTACTAAACATTTTGCATGGAAAAACACAACAGTTCAATATTCCAAAGAATGAAGCTGGAGCTATGGAGAAGCTCACAACCTCAGACACAGGGAGAAAAATCCAATTTACCTAAGGTGCTCACCTTGGAATATGCAGTGACTCATATGAAGAACACTTATTCAATTTATAAAAACCAACAAATATAAAAATCAGCAATTTGCTTCTGTAAATGCTACAATCTCATATTATAAAAACTGTTTAAAAATTGTACCATCAACTAGCCAGTCTGTACACGAACTGCAATTTAAAACAACACTAGAGTTCCAGATGTAAAAATACGGTTACAACAAGAAGCTGTGAAAACACATGCACAGTAGAAGATGGCTGTCATCTGGAATGCAGTAACTAAACTCTGGGTCTACTGCCACATGAGAAAACTCACTTAACCAGCAAGGACACTGGTGCGGAGATGAGCCATACGGCACAGCAGCCTACAAAAGGTGAGAGGGCCTCCAACTGTGGGTGTACAGTCTCAGGAAATACCCCTTCTGGCTCTCATCATAGCTCCCAGAGGTCAAAACACCACGCAGGCCTCCTCACTCCAGCCCTCTCCTTTCTGTTGGGTCCACTGTGGCTCTGACTGTCTGCTGCAAAGTAGAAAGGTTCTCAGTGGACAAGGCAGGACAAACCATGTAGCCGCCAGCCTCTTCCTCCTACTCTACACACCTGAGCTAACGCCTCAAGCAGTACCTTAATTAGTCCTTTCAGAGTTTAGATAAGGCAGAAACAGGGGCAGCAAAGTGGTTAATGTGCTCCTCTATGCATCGATAGATATAATTTTTTTTTTTTTGGCCTCGTGGCATGTGGGATCCTAGTTCCCCGACCAGGGATCAAACCTGTGATCCCTGCAGTGGAAGCAGAGTACTAATCGCTGGACCACCAGGGAAGTCCCTATGTAGATATAATTTTACGTAAGACTTTAACATTAAATCCATTCTCTGCTACATGTGCCTAGTTTTAAATGAAACAGAAGAGTCTAGCAATATACTAAAAAAACATATGAACTCTAAAAACAAAAAAACGAAAAAAAAACAAAACTCACAGAACAACCAAAAAAATAAACCCTTACCACTCTCTCTTTCCTCAAACTATATCACAGTAAAAAAGTAGCAACAATATATGTGTTCAAGGGACAACATAAAATTTGTCCACTGAACAAAACCCATAACAGAAAATACTTTAAACTGACTATACGCCAAGATTCAGTCTAATTTAAGTATTTTTTTAAAAAGGAAGCATTAAGCCATAAAGAGGTAACCATTCAACCAGGAGCTCCTTCCTTTCTTTTTCAATCAAAAAAAAATCCTGGTATCTGAGCTTTGAGAAAATACACACCAGTGACAAAACATACCACCAGTATTAGAAGAAAGAAACATTCTTACTTGTAAACAACTAACTTTAGAACTACTGTTCCAGATTTTATTTTCTTAAATGGGAAGAATGAATTCAAACACCAAAAACATACCAACAGTAAAGTTGGTATCTTTATAAAATTAAAGGTAAAAAACACTTACAATTTTTGCATTTTTTCCACTTTTCCTTAGTTGCTGAACAGCAAAAGCATGTTCAACATTATCCATCGAAACGCCATTAACCATCGCGACTCGGTCATTTTCCCTAAGGAAAAAAAGTGACCAAAATAATATGTTAGATGAAACCATACAAATAAGTTTATAAAGATATTTTCAAGATAGGATCTTTAAAAGATATTCTAATTATGGGCTAATTAATCTGTCTTCAGATCAATGATAAAATAATGTCCAGCTATTTAATTTCAAATCCCCCACAAAAAATGTTTAGCACTTGTAACTAACCACAGGTCATTAATTTTTTAACTATTAACACAATGTTTCCCAAAAGGACTGAACAGGTACCACAATACACAAAATGACTTCTGGTGGTACAGTTACAGGCATTCAATGATAATAAGTCATAAGGCTGGAAAAAGTTATTCCTTCTTTAAAGATAAAGTCTTTCTCCTTCCAATTTTCTTTCAGTCCTCTACTCATAATCTCATTTTTTTGCTAGTGTATCTTTTGCCTCTCTTTTATCTTGCTAATCTTCTTGTTGAACAAAAACGCTAAGACTCAGGGTGAGAGGCTCCTGAAGGCTAGATTCTACCCCAAACTGAGTAACAAGTTTTCTTTTCACTATCTTTATTTTTTACAGTGACCTTCTATTGAAGTTAAGTGATACTAGCTTTCCATATATGACAGAGATAAGCATAAACGTATATTAATTTAGAAAAATCACTAGCATGGCATGACAGTGGCTGAGGGTAGGAAACATGCTTACTGCAGCTGCCCTTCTGCAGGTCCTCCTTTAAGCACATCTGAAATCACTATCGAGGTTTCCCCACTCTGGAAATGAGGATTATCTCTTCCACCAGATATTGCAATTCCAAATCCAAATCCAGGAGCCTAAAGTAATAATTATAGTAAAATGTTATGATGTCATACTCTACAATCTAAAAAAGTTCAAATATAAAAATTACAATCCTATTACAAAATGCTCACTCACTTGTATGGAAACACATCAGAATGACCTATCCTGGTATGGGAATGCAGGCTTTAATAAATTTAATGCTGGGCATAACAGAATATTGAAAACTGTCAATTACATGAATGTTCTTTAAGAACTAAAACACATTTTAAAATTCTGAACACTGAAATCCTGAATTCATTTTTGCTTATCAGAAGGGTTCCTGAGGGAATTGGCAGTGCCCCCCTGTGATCATCACAAACACTGGCAACTGATTTGTAGAATGACAGATTTAATAAGCATATAAACCGGGTGCCATTTTATATAATAAAATATCAACAGCTGTGAAAATCAACTTCCTTCACTTACCCTAAAAATCTCTACTGAAGTAATACACTATAATGTCTTATGCACACTGCATACAATAGAAAGTATACATTAATCACATCAAGCATTTTTAAATTACTTATATTTTTAATTAAACAAAATCATAATTAATTATATACTTCTAAATGAGCTGAAAATCTTTACCACAGTGACTAAGGACAGCCCAGCACACAAAAAAATCAAAATACTACCAAGTTATTTAAAAATTACCTAATCTCGCTTTTTTCACGAAGATGGCGCCAAAGGCGAAGAAGGAAGCCCCTGCCCCTCCCAAAGCCGAAGCCAAAGCAAAGGCTTTGAAGGCCAAGAAAGCAGTGCTGAAAGGCGTACACAGCCACAAAAAAAAGAAGATCTGGACGTCACCCACCTTCCGATGGCCCAAAACACTGCAGCTCAGGAGGCAGCCCACATATCCTCGGAAGAGCGCCCCTAGGAGAAACAAGCTTGACCACTATGCCATCATCAAGTTTCCCCTCACCACCGAGTCAGCCATGAAGAAAATAGAAGACAACAACACACTGGTGTTCACTGTGGATGTCAAGGCCAACAAGCATCAAATTAAACAGGCTGTGAAGAAGCTCTATGACATTGACGTGGCTAAGGTCAACACCCCGGTCAGGCCTGATGGAGAGAAGAAGGCATATGTTCGACTGGCTCCTGACTATGATGCTTTGGATGTTGCCAACAAAATTGGGATCATCTAAACTGAGTCCAGCTGGCTAATTCTAAATATAGAAGTTTTCACTCTAAAAAAATAATTAAATAAAAATAAAAATTACCTAATCTCAAAGAAATCCACACCATTCCCTAGAAAGGAAATGAAGTATTCAGAGTAGTCTAAAAGAAACAGCCAATATTCTCCTAGGGCTCCAGAATCAAAAAATCAGAGGCTATGTTTTCATATAACGTTGTACTACACTATGCTCTACAATCCAAACCACCTGAGGACAAAGGTAACGACTTCCTTCCACTACTGTCCCATCCACAAAGAAGACCACGCCCACCATGGACAGGGGATACATCACGACCACCCCTTTCACCCCAAAGTCTACTGAAATAGCCAAAGAAGAAGAAAAGAGAAAAACTCTTCTTAAAAAAGAATAAACACCAGCAATTCCACACCTAGGTATATAACCAAGAGAAATGAAAACATGTGCAAACAGATTTATACCCACACACAGCAGCATTTATTAACAGCCAAAAACTGCAAACAACCCAAATGTCTATCAAATGATGAATGGATAAATAAAATATGGTATATCCATTAAATGAATTATCTGCAATAGAAAGGAATGAAGTACTGATACATGCTACAAAATGGGGAACATAGAAAACATGATGCTATCTAAAAGAAGCCAACCATAAAAGACCACACACACCATACAATTCCTCTTAGATGAAACGTTCAGAAAAGACCAATCTGTATGAAACAGAAAACAGACTGGTGATTGTCAACGGCTGGGGTGTAGAAAGGGATGGAGACATTGGGGAGGGATGGTTTATGAGTAACATTATTCTTTTTAGGGTGACGGAATGCTTAAAAAGTGACTCTGGTGATGGTCTTACAGATCTGTGAATATACTAAAAATCACTAAATTGTACATTTAAAGGGTGAATTGTATGGTATGTGAATTAGATTGCAATAAAAGCTAATACCCCCCAGAAAAGGTTAATGTGAAAAAACAAATAAACAGGAAAACATCTGGGTGGCAGAAGACAATGGCAACTGCCTGAATCTGTGTCTCCAAAATAATACAAAACAGATCACTACACAGAACCATACCCTTAATACAGCTCAAAACCAGAGAATATGCAAATTTCAAAATAGCTAGAAGTAGGCCTAAAATTTCAAAAATAAAATGATTAGAAAGAAAATAACTATTAGCACACAATCAGAAAACATAAGAGACTACAGAACAAGTTCAAATAAATTTGAAAACTTAGATAAAACAGATAATTTTGTAGGGAAATACAGATTATTGAAATTGACTCTATTAGAAATAAAGACTTAAGCAACCCCATCGCTGAAGAGGAAACAGAGATAGTTATGACGGAATTATCCCACAAAAAACACCAGGCACAGATGATTTCACAGGGAATTCTACCAAAACATCAATATCCAGATAGCCTTGATGCTCCATAAATTGTTCCAGAGCATCCTAAAATGAAGGAAAGCTTCTAACTCTTTTCAAGAAGCAATTATAATATTGATATCTAAATCTGATGGTGACTATCCACGATAAAGACAGGGCTTCCCTGGTGGCACAGTGGTTAAGAACCCACCTGCCAATGCAGGGGACACGAGTTTGAGCCCTGGTCTGGGAAGATCTCACATGCCACGGAGCAACTAAGCCCATGCACCACAACTACTGAGCCTGTGCTCTAGAGCCCACACACCACAACTACTGAAGCCCGCACACCTAGAGCCCGTGCTCCGCAACAAGAGAAGCCACCACAATGAGAAGCCCAAGCACTGCAACAAGAGTAGCCCCTGCTTACTGCAACTACAGCAAGCCCACGCACAGCAACGAAGACCCATCACAGCCAAAAATTTAAAAAACAAATTAATTAATTAATTTAAAAAAGACAGAGCCCTCCTCCAAATACTAAAGCCTAACATCATTTATAAAGGCCAACACCATACAAATATTCCATGACAAGGTGATTTATTTCCAAGACTGTTGTATTAGGAAAGCCACTGTATAGGAGACCCTATTAATAAACCTAGAGAAAAAAATTCAGAGATTATATCCACAGACCCTGGAAAGGCCTTTGACAAAATCCAACATTCATGACCAAGGGAAAGAAAAATTCAAGAAAATACTTTCAATCTGTTTTAATATTTCATTTTATGTTAAAGTACATGAAGAACCTTACCCACACACATAGTTGAAAAGGAGAGGAGTTATTTTAGTAAACCTTTTAGATAATTATGGATATTCATGTTTGATTTTATATCGGTAAGTGATAGTTTCTTAATGGGTGGGCTACAATGTGCAACCTGAAACCGTATCAGTAGACTTTTTGTACTTACTCTGTTACATGAATACCCATCCACTGGCCTATTTTGCACTTTGAATGGATTATTTTATCCAACGTGATTTTATAATAGCATGTCTTGGTCATTTGGAAATTATTTAGGTAAATCTTTCAAATGATGACATGTTTCACCACTATATAATATTTTTTAAAAATCATACTTTAGGGCCTCCCTGGTGGCGCAGTGGTTAAGAGTCCGCCTGCCGATGCAGGGGATACGGGTTCGTGCCCCGGTCTGGGAGGATCCCATATGCCGCGGAGCGGCTGGGCCCGTGAGCCATGGCCGCTGGGCCTGCGCATCCGGAGCCTGTGCTCCGCAACGGGAGAGGCCACAACAGTGAGAGGCCCGCATACCGCAAAAAGAAAAAAAAAAACAAAAATCATACTTTAATATCACCACCAATGCAATCAAAGTCTTTAAGTAGTGAAAAGTACTGAGCTCATCTCATAGTGGCAGATAAATGTTTTCCAAATTTTAATTTTTGTTTTAAAATTCAATTTTCTTCATTGGCAACAACTATTATCAGAATTGTTTTCCTTGAAGCAACGGGTACTCACTTGAGAAAAATGTTTGTCAAATATTCCAGTCTGGATAACCATTCCTTCAAGTAAAAGTGGTGTTACACACACAAATACACAGCTGACTGAGGTTCCAATTCAAACAATCATGCAAGTACTTCAGTATAAAGCAGAAATGCCTTATGCATATTTCCCATTTCAATATACAGATTATTTTTTAAATGTCTATTCTAAAGCTGACGTGTGGTAAAATTAGTAATTTTTACTGCTCTGAGTTATTCTGCAGCAAAACTGGGATTGTTCTTATAAACTGTGAGTAAGCCCAGAACTACTAGGATGGTTTGGGGCTATGAGGCCAGTTTTACCTCATACCACTGCTTCTGTACCTTCACTACGACTATCAACACAGTGAAAAAGACAAATAACATTTTTGTGTTGTTATGAAAATAGTTTGTCCTAAGCATAAAAAGACTTCAGAGATCTTTTGGGGTCCTCAGCCCATACATTGATATTAAAAAAACACTGAAAAAAGAGCAAAAAAAAAAAAAAACCCAAAACAAACAAACAAAAAAACCCAATGAAGCAATTTACAAAAGATATGAAATGTTAAAACTCATAAGAAACACAAAACCACACAGAGAATGGTAAAAATTAAAGTACAACAACACATTTTGTTGAGGAGGCTGTAGAAAAATAGGCACCACTGCTAATGGGCATGCAAACTGCTACAATTCTTTAGGAGAGGAATTTGGCAATCCTAACAAAATTACAAAAGCATTTATGTATGTATGTATGTATGCATTTATTTATTTATATTTTTGGCTGCGTCAGGTCTTAGTTGTGGCACGCGGGCTCCAGAGCATGGGCTCCGTTGTTGCGGCACACAGGCTCTCTAGTTGTGGCACAGGGGCTCAAGTAGTTGCAGCACAGCATGTGGGATATTAGTTCCCCGACCAGGGATCAAACCCAACCCGCGTCCCGTGCGTTGGAAGGCGGCTTCTTAACCACTGGGCAACCAGGGAAGTCCTCAAAAGCACTCTATCCTTCAACAGAGTGAACCAGTTTCTAGCAACGTACCCTGAAGATTACATATACAGCTCCAAAAATAAGCAAATACATATGTACATAGTTATTCACTACAGACTGTAACTGCAAATACTGGAAAAAACCTAAAACACCCAAGGGTTACCTCCAGGGCAATTTGGGGAGGGGTGTGTTATTCTTTGGCTTTTTTTCCGTCCTTGGAGGAGGCTAGCACTAATCTTTTATTCTGTATACTTTTATACTGTGCATTTAGATCTTGCTTGATAATTCTTTTATTTAAAAATTAAAAACATAACACAAAAATATTAAAGAAATGCCAAAAACATAAGGACCTTTCAATAAGGAAGGCGGAGGTGAGTAGATACTTCCTAAGATTTGCTTGTGAATAAGTAAGTACAGTCTTGGCTGCATGAGCCAGGCATCAAACACAGGCAGAGCATACTGCTTCCACGCAGCGCCAGCACTCTGTGGGGCATGTCATCCTGCTGGATCAGCGCTGGCTGCAGTTCATTTAATGACTACCCAGGAAGTCTGTGATTCCCAACCCTGTCTGCAGATGAAAATCATTTGGGATCAGTCTCAAAACTGCTTGATGATTTCCAAACCCCCCACCGCACAACAATTAAATAAAACTGGAGGAGGGCAGATGGCAGGCGTTTAAAAAAAAAAATCTCCTAAGTGATTCTAACGGGCAGCCAGGGCTGAGAACCTTAGCCTTAAAAGCTTTGTGAATATCAGACCAGGGTGATCATCAAAAACTATAAAAGGTTCGACTATCTCACACTTTCCCTTCCCTCTTAGGGAAGGTTTCTCTCTGAAACCTTTTTAGGCTTAAATCTCCACCACAGTCCTATTTTTGGCCTTTTCAATAGATTTCTTACCTCCATTGCACTACAATTTACCCTCCATCATGTTCAAAGGATTATTATTCTAAAACAAACCCAATTCTGTCATTCCATTGCCCAGAGGTCCAAGTTCCTTAACATGCAATATCCTGAAATGCAACGCCAACTTGCTTCCCAGCACCCCAGTCTTTACCCTAAACACACTTAACTACTGACCCCCACTTAAGCATGCCATGCATCATCAAGTTCCAAGCTTTCACATTTCTTCTCTGCCTAGGATTCCTTTAGCATCACACCCTTCAACATCCAGGTTCAACAACATCTCCTTCATAAAACCAACCTAGCTTTTCACAGGCACAAGTGGCCCATCCTGTAGGCTCTCTGACCACATAGACACACTTCTGCTACTTAACACACAGCACTGTAAATAGCCTGGGTATCAGAGGTTCATTTGGGAGGGGGTTACATATTCTTCTACATATCCCAGCTGAGTACAACCCTAAAAGGGCCTAACACAAAGTGGCTCATCAATGTTAGGGCACTAAAACAAGTATCTAGCTAATTATTCAGTTTAATTTTAACTCAATTTCCCTTTATAGAGTTGTCTTTTAAAACTCACACTAATTTGAGCACTAAAACCTCATTAGCAGCCAGAGTAGTAGCATGGATTTGGAATTTCTTGAATTTCCAAATAAAAACAAGCAGGGCAACTATACAGCAAACCAAAACCCGTATATACAGCAAAAAAAAAAAAAACCCACAGGTAACCAACGTACCCCCCTGAGGAAGCAGCTGGGGATGAGCAACACCTATGAGACTTGTGTGTTCCCAAAACCTACTTGGGAAGAAAGCCACAAGGCATCTGACACACCTTAGACCTGAAGAACCCCCCAAATAACTAACAGGTATTTACTGGAAAGAACGGCAGGGCAATTCGAGAACAACAGCTGAAACGGGGAGGGATTTTGCCTCTCCAGTTGTCAGTGAGAGCAAGGAGCCTGCAGTAGGGCGTGAATGGGCTAGAGCAGTGTAACCCCTAGGAATTCTCAACACAGACCTGCCAGTGGATTCAGACTAGACAGGGACAGAACAGCAAAAGATGAAAGGGTACAAAAGGCATGGGCCTAGGAAATGTCAGAAAGCAGCAGTTATGTTTCTTTAGTGCATGCACACACACAAGAAAACTAAGCCAATTTCTAGAAGCTCAAGAAAGCTAATTTCCCATAAAATTGAGCAAAAAAGGATTATGATCAAATCCCTTAGAAAATCACTATAAAACACAATGAGTAGCAGAATATCCCTACAGAAAATGAAAGCATGCCAAAAAGAGTACTCAAAAAAAGAAAAATAAAGGATCAAAACTGTTACTATTCCAGGTAATTCATGGGGAATGGGTGGTCTTTACAACAAATGGTGCTGGAACAACTAGATACACCATATGCAAAAATTAATGAGATGGATAATAAACCTGGATCATAAAAGCTAAAACTGTAAACTTCTAAAAGAAAACAGGAGAATATGTCGGTGACTTTGGGATTTGCAAAGATTTCTTAGGATATAAAAAGCATTGAGCATAAAACAAAAAAAAACACACAAAAAAAACTGTTACTATTACAAAACAAGTGAAAAGGCATTACAAAAATACACAAGACATGGGCTTCCCTGGTGGCGCAGTTGTTGAGAGTCTGCCTGCCGATGCAGGGGACACGGGTTCGTGCCCCGGTCTGGGAAGATCCCACATGCCGTGGAGTGGCTGGGCCCGTGAGCCATGGCCGCTGAGCCTGTGTGTCCGGAGCCTGTGCTCCACAACGGGAGAGGCCACAACAGTGAGAGGCCCACATACAGCAAAAAAAAAAAAAAAAAAAATACACAAGACATGAAAGAATATAAATAAGAATTTTAGACAATCACAGAAAGACAGAATCAAAAGGCAGAGGACTTTGTACCAGATGAAGGAACAAGATAAAACACCATAAAAAAAACTAAATGAAGTGGAGATAGGCAACCTTCCAGAAAAAGATTTCAGAATAATGATAGTGAAGATGATCCAGAACCTCGGAAAAAGACTGGAGGCAAAGATCGAAAAGATGAAAGAAATGTCTGACAAAGACCTAGAAGAATTAAAGAACAAACACCTGGAAGAATAAAAGAACAGAGATGAACAATACAATAACTGAAATGAAAAAAAAGAAAGCTGGAGTAGCAATACTCATATCAGATAAAATAGACTTTAAAATAAAGAATGTTACAAGAGACAAGAAGGGACACTATATAATGATCAAGGGATCATCCAAGAAGGTATAACAATTAAAAATATATATGCACCCAACATAGGAGCACCTCAGTACATAAGGCAACTGCTAACAGCTATAAGAGAGGAAATCAACAGTAACACAATAATAGTGGGGGACTTTAACACCTCACACCAATGGACAGATCATCCAAAATGAAAATAAATAAGAAACAGAAGCTTTAAATGACACAGCAGACCAAACAGATTTAATTGATATTTACAGGACATTCCATCCAAAAACAGCAGATTACACTTTCTTCTCAAGTGCGCACGGAACATTCTCCAGGATAGATCACATCTTGGATCAAAAATCAAGCCTCAGTATATTTAAGAAAATTGAAATCATATCAAGCATCTTTTCTGACAACACTACGAGATTAGAAAAGAATTACAGGAAAAAAACGTAAAAAACATAAACACATGGAGGCTAAACAATACATTATTAAATAACCAAGAGATCACTGAAGAAATCAAAGAGAAAATCAGAAAGTACCTAGAGACAAATGACAATGAAAACACAACGATCCACAACCTATGGGATGCAGCAAAGGCAGTTCTAAGAGGGAAGTTTATAGCTATACAAGCCTACCTCAAGAAACAAGAAAAATCTCAAACCTAAACTTACACTTAAAAGAGCTAGAGAAAGAAGAACAAACAAAACCTGAAGTTAGCAGAACGAAAGAAATCATAAAGATCAGAGCAGAAATAAATGAAATAGAAACAAAGAAAACAATAGCAAAAATCAATAAAACTAAAAGCTGGTTCTTTGAGAAGATAAACAAAATTGATAAACCTTTAGCCAGACTCATCAAGAAAAAGAGGGAGAGGACTCAAACCAATAAAATTAGAAATGAAAAAGAAGTTACAACAGATTCCGCAGAAATACAAAGCATCCTAAGAGACTCCTACAAGCAACTCTATGCCAATAAAATGGACAACCTGGAAAAAATGGACAAATTCTTAGAAAGGTATATATAACCTTCCAAGACTGAACCAGGAAGAAATAGAAAATATGAACAGACCAATCACAAGTAATGAAATTGAAACCGTGATTAAAAATCTTCAAACAAACAAAAGTCCATGACCAGACAGCTTCACAGATGAATTCTATCAAACATTTAGAGAAGAGCTAATACCCATGCTTCTCAAACTCTTCCAAAAAATAGCAGAGGAAGGACCACTCCCAAACTCATTCTATGAGGCCACCATCACCCTGATACCAAAACCAGACAAAGATACCACAAAAAAAGAAAATTATAGATGAATATCACTGATGAATATAGATGCAAAAATCCTCAATAAAATACTAGCAAACAGGATCATACACCATGATCAAGGTGGATTTATCCCAGGGATGCAAGGATTCTTCAATATACGCACATCAATCAATGTGATACACCATATGAACAAACTGAAGAATAAAAACCATATGATCATCTCAATAGATGCAGAGAAAGCTTTTGACAAAATTCAACACCCATTTATGATAAAAACTCTCCAGAGAGTGGGTATAGAGGGAACCTACCTCAATATAATAAAGGCCATATACAACAAACTCACAGCAAACATCATTCTCAAAGGTGAAAAACTGAAATCATTTCCTCTAGATCAGGAACAAGACAAGGATGTCCACTCTTGCCACTATTATTCAACATCATTTTGGAAGTCCTAGCCATGGCAATCAGAGAAGAAAAAGAAATAAAAGCAATACAAATTGGAAAAGAAGAAGTAAAACTGTCACTGTTTGCAGATGACACTATACTATACATAGAGAATCTTAAAGATGCCACCAGAAAACTACTAGAGCTAATCAATGAATTTGGTAAAGTTGCAGGATACAAAATTAATGTACAGAAATCTCTTGCATTCCTATTAACAACAAAAGATCAGAAAGAGAAATTAAGGAAACAGTCCCATTCACCAATGCAACAAAAAGAATAAAATACCTAGGAATAAACCTACCTAAGGAGGTAAAAGACCTGTACTCAGAAAACTGTAACACACTGATGAAAGAAATCAAAGATGACACAAACAGATGGAGAGATATACCATGTTCTTGGATTGGAAGAATCAATATTGTGAAAATGACTATACTACACAAAGCAATCCACAGATTCAATGCAATCTCTATCAAATTACCAGTGGCATTTTTTTTTTTTTTTTGGTACGTGGGCCTCTCAATGCTGTGACCTCTCGCGCTGCAGAGCACAGGCTCCGGACGCGCAGGCTCAGCGGCCATGGCTCACGGGCCCAGCCGCTCCGCAGCATGTGGGATCCTCCCAGACCGGGGGCCGAACCCGCGTCCCCTGCATCGGCAGGCGGACTCTCAACCACTGCGCCACCAGGGAAGCCCACCAGTGGCATTTTTTACAGAACTAGAACAAAAAATCTTAAAATCTGTATGGAGACACAAAAGACCCCAAATAGCCAAAGCAGTCTTGAGGGAAAAAAATCGGAGCTGGAGGAATCAGACTCCCTGACTTCAGACTATACTACAAAGCTACAGTACTCAGGACAATATGGGGGCTTCCCTGGTGGCGCAGTGGTTAAGAATCCACCTGCCAATGCAGGGAACACAGGTTCGAGCCCTGGTCCAGGAAGATCCCACATGCCAAGGAGCAACTAAGCCGGTGCGCACCACAACTACTGAACCTGTGCTCTAGAGCCCACAAGCCACAGCTACTGAGCCCGCACACCTCGAGCCCATGCTCCACATCAAGAGAAGCCACCGCAATGAGGAGCCTGTGCACCGCAACGAAGAGTGGCACCCACTCGCTGCAACAAGAGAAAACCCTCACGCAGCAGTGAAGACCCAATGCAGCCATAAATAAATAAATTAAATTAAATTAAATTAAATTAAAAAATTTTAAAAAAGACAATATGGTACTGGCAAAAGAACAGAAATGCAGATCAGTGGAACAGGATAGAAAGCCCAGAGATAAACCCACGCACCTATGGTCAACTAATCTATGACAAAGGTGGCAAGGATATACAATGGAGAAAAGACAGTCTCTTCAGTAAGTGGTGCTGGGAAAACTGAACAGCTACATGTAAAAGAATGATATTAGAACACTCCTTAACACCATGCACAAAAATAAACTAAAAATAGATTAGAGACCTAGATGTAAGACTGGACACTATAAAACTCTTATTAGAGGAAAACATAGGAAGAACTCTCTTTGACATAAATCACAGCAAGATCTTTTTTGATCCACCTCCTAGAGTAACGGAAATAAAAACAAAAATAAACAAATGGGACCTAATGAAACTTCAAAGCTTTTGCAAAGCAAAGGAAACTACAAACAAGATGAAGAGAAAACCCTCAGAATGGGAGAAAATATTTGCAAACGAATCAACGGACAAACGATTAATCTCCAAAATATATAAACAGCTCATGCAGCTCAATATTTAAAAAAACAAACAACCCAATCAAGAAATGGGGAGGGGGCTTCCCTGGTGGCGCAGCGGTTGAGGGTCCGCCTGCCGATGCAGGGGACACGGGTTCGTGCCCCGGCCCGGGAAGATCCCACATGCTGCGGAGCTGCTGTACCCGTGAGCCATGGCCGCTGAGCCTGCTCGTCCGGAGCCTGTGCTCCGCAATGGGAGAGGCCACAGCAGTGAGAGGCCCACAAAAAAAAAAAAAAAAAGAAAGAAATGGGGAGAAGACCAAAATAGACATCTCTCCAAAGAAGACATACAGATGGCCAAGAAGCACATGAAAAGCTGCTCAACATCACTAATTATTAAGAAATGCAAATCTAAACTACAATGAGCTATCACCTCACACCAGTTAGAATGGGCATCATAAGAAAATCTACAAACAACAAATACTGGAGAGGGTGTGGAGAAAAGGGAACCCTCTTGCACTGTTGGTGGGAATGTAAATTGATACAGCCACTATGGAGAACATTATGGACATTCCTTAAAAAACTAAAATAGAATTACCGTATGACCCAGCAATCCCACTACTGGGCATATACCCAGAGAAAACCATAATTCAAAAAGACACATGCACCCCAATGTTCACTGCAGCACTATTTACAATAGCCAGGTCATGGAAACAACCTAAATGCCCATTAACAGACGAATGGATAAAGAAGATGTGGTACATATATACAATGGAATATTACTCAGCCATAAAAAGGAATGAAATTGGGTCATTTGTAGAGACGTGGATAGATCTATAGACTATCATACAGAGTGAAGTAAGTCAGAAAGAGAAAAACAAATATCGTATATTAACACATATATGTGGAACCTAATAAAATGGTACAGATAAACTGGTTTGCAGGGCAGAAATAGAGACACAGATGTAGAGAACAAACGTATGGACAGTAAGGGGGGAAAGTGGTGGGGGGGTGGGATGAATTGGGAGATTGGGATTGACATGTATACACTAATATGTATAAAACAGATAACTAATAAGAACCTGCTGTGTAAAAAATAAAATAAAATTCAAAAACTCAAAGAATAAAAAAAAAGAATTTTAAGAATTCAGAAATGAGGCTGACAAAATTCAAGAGTTAATTAGAAATTTTAAAAAGCCATTTTAGATAGGAACACAAATAAACATAATACTATGAAAGAAACAGAAAGTAAAAAAGAAATCTTTCATAAAACAAAAAAGAAATGTTTCAGGAGATTTTTTAAAAAGGATTTGAGAGAAAATTACAAATAATGAAGACAGGCAAAAGGGATACAACACACGGATAATAGGAATAGCTAAAGACTAAACTGAAATAATGGAAAAAATAGTAAAACTAAAATTAAACAAAGAACTTTCCTAATATATGTATTTTATATATCCTTCCATATATATATATATATATATATATATATATATATATATATACATACATACATACATACATACATGTTTTGTTTTGTTTTTTGCGGTACGCGGGCCTCTCACTGCTGTGGCCTCTCCCGTTGCGGAGCACAGGCTCCAGACGCGCAGGCCCAGTAGCCATGGCTCATGGGCCCAGCCGCTCCGCGGCATGTGGAATCTTCCCAGACCAGGGCACAAACCCATGTCCCTGCATCGGCAGGCGGACTCTCAACCACTGCGCCACCAGGGAAGCCCCCATATATTTTTATATATAATTGAAACTGTATACTCAAATGACACAAATCACTGTAGATACCTGAGAATATCAATTCAGAGGAAATGCCAAAATATATTCAAATAAAATGACTAGATTTTAAGGCAGAAGATTCTCTGGCATCTAGGCAAAAAGAGCTATAATTTTAAAAGAAATATAAATTAGACTATCATCACACTTGGGTAGCAACACATTATGCCAAAAATAACATAGTTGAGATACTCAAGGAAAACAATGAGCCATGGATTTTATATCCAGTAAAGCTAATCTTCAAGTATAAAAGGGCACAGAAAAGCTAATAAACATATAAGAAAAACACAGGGAATATTGTTTTTCATGATCCTTTCCTAATAGAAAATAACTTTCTGACAATCAAAATGACAAGAGGCACATGAAAAGGACTGATGATAAGCATTAAATATACACCTACTTACAGGATTAAATGTGGATTAAAGGGAGAAAGGTTAAATTATATAATAGCTATATGGTCTACACAGAGTAAAACCATTTCTTTAAATGGGGAGAGGAACAGGATAGAATAGAGGAATAGTTAAAAAATTTTAACACTGTTTCCAGTAATCAAAATTGACAGTAGTAGAATTATTATTATTGAGGTAATCGTATGCTCTGTACTGGATTTACAAAAGACTAACATGGTGCTTTTCAGAGGGATTTTCAAAAGAAATGGAAAAGAATCCATTTTTCTCATATATCTTTACCATAAGAAAATTTTCGGTGTGTCAAAATATAGTTGATTTTTATGTTTACATGAGAAAATGTCCAAGATAATGGTTTTTATTATGGTGATGGGAGAAGTAGTTTAAAGCAGTATAATATGATCTCATTGATCTGTATGTGCACACACACCACACACACGATTATAGCTTTTGGATGGAATTAAATGCATCAAAGAATTTTATTTTCATTATATTTTGTCCTTTCGACATCACAGGCAGCCATAAGCAACAATAATATGTATTTCTACCTGTGCCTGGTAGTGAAACTGAGTTTATGATAAACAAGAGGCCTGGAATCTGTTCAGTTATTTGCCCAGTTTCACTGGACACTAGCCATGCCCATTCCTTTACATTTCACTGTAACTGCTTTTGCACTGAGTACTTGCAACAGGGAACATATGGCCAACAAAGCTGAAACTATTTACTATCTGACCTTTTACAGAAAAGGTTTGCCCACTTATCTGTTATAGTATTTCTTGATTCCTTAAAAGATTTTTTAAAAAGGGAAAAAAATTCCTGAAGGTTGACTGTTGATTCATTTGCAGAAATATAACTACATAATATGAATAACCTCTCCTCCAAAGATTTTTCTGTTTCCTTCAAATATGCCCAATTCTCTACTTAAAGATTCTCCCTGCTGCCTTTTTTCTCCTGTTTTTCATGCCAAATTTCTATAACCAACTAACTTAATTCTAACTTTTCTCACCTTATACAGTTTTACTCCTATAGTTTTTGTAGTTTGACTCCTCTCCCCTTCTTCTTCTTCCAATCTACCCTCAACATTCTATGGAAACTATTCTAGTCATGTGTTTTCACAGTGAACACAGGGATCAAAATTTTTTTAAATGGATG
The DNA here is from genome assembly GCF_025265405.1 of Mesoplodon densirostris. Taxonomy (NCBI): domain Eukaryota; kingdom Metazoa; phylum Chordata; class Mammalia; order Artiodactyla; family Ziphiidae; genus Mesoplodon; species Mesoplodon densirostris. The sequence goes on from NC_082664.1 coordinate 153,917,846, forward strand.
GATCCAATTTTTTCAAATGGTTCCTCGGCAATCATTTGTTCAACTTCCTTTCTACAAATGAATTCAGAAGGCCTGGAATCCTATGTGTCACTCCACTACCTGCCAACTAGACCTTATGTAGGACTTCTCTGTGGACTTGGTCAGAGACATTAGGATTTTATCAACTCTGATAACACTTTAATTCTAGGAGGTCCCAAGAGATCTGAAAGGCCTGTTCAAAATCAGTTAGTGGTAAGCCCAAACTAGTTCAGAAGTCATAAGACCCCTACAGTTTTTCCACTATACCTTGGTAGTTCTCAAAATGTTGTTTAAATGTCTACGGCTGTTAGACTGGTTCTTTTTTACCTCTGCGTCCTTCTATCAGCCCGTTGGTTACTCACGCTTGTGGCTCTGTTTCCAAAATTATAGCTTTCATTTCTAATTCTTACTCCACTTTCCTATTTCCAGCTTCTTAAAGGACACCTCCAATTGCCCTTCTCCAAACTGTCATTTTCTCCACAAAACTGACCTCACCACCAATGTTCTATACTTAAAAAAAACAAACAAACAAACAAACAAACAAAAAGCCAAAATTTTGGCTCCTTCCTTAACAAGGTTACTACTTTTTATCAAGTTTATTACATATATATGTAGTTTATGTGGTAGAATTATGAGTTCTGAATTTCAGATATTATATTCCATAAGTATTTCTAATATTTAAAATTAAATTTTACATATAAGTGAAAAGAGCATTATATGATGAGTCCAGAGACCTGTGTCCAAGATGTACCTCTTTGGGACATTTCACTAGAACTTTCTGAGACTCAGTTTATTACACATGGTTATTAACCCCTATTTCACAGAGAATTAAATAAAGGATATGAAACATTCATAATACACTCTATAAATGTACACAATGGCCTTCAACCAGATAAAACAAGCCTAGCTTAGCTTACATGCTTACCTCAGTGTAAATGTTTACCTTCTACCCACTATACACTAGCCTGGAGCTACTCAACAAATATGTAGGATTCCCCCTCCCTGGCCCCTTTTCTTACAATAGCTTTATTGACATGTAAATCACCTACCGTAAATTCACTCTTCAAAATGTACAATTCTATGTTTTTTGTATGTTCAGAGTTGTGCAACCATCATCACAATCAACTGCATAAAATTTTCATCACCCTCAAATGAAACTCCCTACCCTTTAGCCATCATCCTTGAATTCCCCCATCCTAAAAACCACTAATCTTTCTGTCTATTCACCTGTTCTGACCATTTCATATAAATGGCATTATACAATAATGGTCCTTTGTGACTGCCTTCTTCGAGTTAGGATAACGTTTTCAAGGTTCATCCATGTCACAGCATGTATCAGTACTTCACTCCTTTTCACTGTTGAACAATATTCCATTATATGGATATACCACATTTTGCTTATTCAGCATTCATCAGTTAATGGGCATGTGGGTTCTTTACACTTTCAGGCTATCATGAGTCATGCTGCTATGAACAACTATGTTTATTAAGTTATTATGTCGCTATTTATCTCCATTTCTCTTGGGAATATGCCTAGGAGTGGAATTGCTGGGTCATGTGGTAATTCTACGTATGTTTACCTTTTGTGGAATACCTTGCTTAACCACAGTTGGCTCCACCAGCCAACATCCACATCCTCATCAACACCTATTATTGCCTGCTTTTGTGATTACAACCATTCTAGAGGGTGTGACAGGGTATCTCACTGTCATTTTTGACATATATTTCCATGATGGTCAGTACTGTTGAGCATCTTTTCATATGTTTATTAAACAGTTCTGTATCTTCTTTGGAGAAATGTTTTTCAAATCTTCAGTCCATTTAAAAAACTGAATTACTTGGGTTTTTTTTACTACTGAATTTCTATATTCTGGATACAAGTCCCCTTATCAGATATGTAACTTGCAAATACTTTCTCATTCTGTGGGTTATCCTTTCACTTTCTTGTTGAGAGTTTCTTGGTTTCCTTTGAAACACAAAAGTTTTAAATTTTGATGTCCCATTTTACCTGTTTTCTCTTCTGTTGCTTTTATTTTCAAGATCATATCTAAGAAACCGTTGCCCAACCCAAGGTCATAAAGATTTATTCCTGTGATTTCTTCTAAAAGTTTTACAGTTTTTGCACTTACATTTAGGTCTATGATCCATCTGAGGTTAATTTTTGTTCTTGGTGTGAAGTAGGAGTCAAAATTCATTACTTTCCATGCTGTTGACCAGTTGTCTCAGTACCATCGGTTAAGACTACTCTTTCCCTCACTGCATTGTCTTGGCACCCTTGTTCCAACTTTACCTCCTATTCAATCCCCTCCCTATTTGAAACACTTAGCTGCTTGCCCTTAGATGATCTCTTAACTAGATACCTTGCTTTCAACATACTTTCTCCATTTGATTTTTTTTTTTTTAGTTTTAGGTGTACAACATATTGTTTAAAAAAACTTCTTTACTGAAGTATAGTTGATTTATAATATAATATTAGTTTCAGGTATACAACATAGTGATACAAGTTTTAATAGATTATACTCCTTTTATAGTTACTATAAAATATTGGCTATATTCCCCTGTCCTATATAATATATCCCTGTAGCTTATTTATTTTATAAATCGTAGTTTGTATCTCCTAACCCTCTACCCCTATCCTGAACCTCCCCCCTTCCCTCTCCCCACTGGTAACTACTAGTTTGTTCTCTGTATCTGTGTGTCTGTTTCTTTTTTGTTATATTCACTAGTTTATTTTTTTAGATTCTGCATATCCATGATAACATACATTGTCTTTTTCTGTCTAATAAGCATAATACCCTCTAGGTCCACCAATGTTGCTGCAAATGACCTTATTTTATTCTTCTGTGTGGCTGAGTAATATTCCATTACATATATATGTACCACATCTTCTTTATCCATTCATCTGTTGATGAACACTTAGGTTGCTTTCATATCTTGGTTATTGTAAATAATGCTGCTATGAACACTGGGGTGCATGTATCTTTACAAATTAGTGTTTTTGTTTTCTTCGAATATATACCCAGAAGTGGAACTGCTTGATCATATGGCAGTTCTATTTTCCGTTTTTTGAGGAACCTCCATACTGTTTTCCATAGTGCCTGCCCTAATTTACATTCTCACCAGTGTACTAGGGTTCCCATATTCCTCCACATCCTCACCAACACTTGTTATTTCTAGACTTCTTGATGATAGCCATTCTGAGGGGCCCAAGGAGTCCTGGGGCTGGTGTCACACAGTTGGTGGGTGGGGATGGGGCCCAGGGGATCCCGGGGCTGATGCCCACCCACCAGTGAGTGAAGCCAGGTTCTAGGGCTAGTATCGGCCAACTGGTGGGCAAAGGCAGGTCCTGGGATCTCTGGCTGCAGGGCCCAGGAGTTCCAGAGCTGGTGTGGAACCACTGGTGAATGGGGCTGAGGCCCAGGGGGTGCTGGGACTGGTGCATGCCCACTGGTGTGTGAAGCTTGCCCCAGGGCTAGTGCCAACTCAGAAGTGGGTGCAGCCAGGTCCTAGGGTGTCTGGCTGCAGGGCCCTGTGGGTCCTGGTGCTGATGAGCTAGAGGGAGGGTTCCACAATGACTCTTGCCAGCACCAGTGTCCACGTGGTAGAATGAGCTCCCCTAATGTCTGCTGCCAATGTCCATGTTCCTCGGGTGCACTCCAGTTGTCTCCTGCCTCTCCAGGAGGCTCTCCAAGATCAGAAGATGGGTCTGATACAGGTTCCTTTCAAATTACTGCTTCTGCCTTGGGTCCCAGAGGGTGTGAAATTTTATGTGCACCCTTTAAGAGTGGAGTGTCTATTTCTCATAGTCCTCTGGGACTTCAGAAAGTGAGCCCTGCTGGCCTTCAAAGCCAAACATTCTGGGGACACATCTTCCTGGTGCAGGACCCCTGGGCTGGGGAGCCTGATGTGGGGCTCAGACCCCTCACTCCTTGGGGAGAACCTCTGCAATTGTAATTATCCTCCCATATGTGGGTCACCTACCTGGGGGTATGGGTCTTGACCATGACTCCACCCATCCTACCCATCTCACTGTGGTTCCTTCTTACTATCTTTAGCTGTAGATCTTTATGCCTCCAGTCTTGCTCATCAATAATCGCTCCACAAACAGGTGTTAATTTTGGTGTACCCATGAAAAGAGGTGAGCTCAGAGTCTTCCTACTCTGCCATCTTGGCCAAGCCTCTCTCTAACTTCTCTCAACCCTTTAATTCTTTAATATAGAAATATTCACTTAATCTTTTTTTTTAATTAAAAAAAATTTTTTTTTTATTTTTAGCTGTGTTGGGTCTTCGTTGCTGTGTGTGGGCTTTCTCTAGTTGCGGTGAGCCGGGGCTACTCTTCGTTGCGCTGCATGGGCTTCTCATTGCGGTGGCTTCTCTTCTTGTGGAGCACAGGCTCTAGAGTGCAGGCTCGGTTGTGGCGCACCGGCTTAGTTGCTCTGCGGCATGTGGGATCTTCCCAGACCAGGGCTCGAACCCGTGTCTCCTGCACTGGCAGGCGGATTCTTAACCACTGTGCCACCAGGGAAGCCCACTTAATCTTTCATGTAGTTTTTTTTTCAGAAAATAGAAAAGTAGAGATGACCAACTCATTCCTGAGTATTTATTCATTTCTCAAAGAATTATAAAAATATGTACATTTTCTAAGGGAGAACATCTGAAACTAAAGAAAGTTGTGGGTATATCATGGGTGGGAGGGGTGGAACACAAGACCCTCTGGATGCAACTACCATCTCAAGCTACAGACTTGCACTTGCCAATACTATAGCCATTATACACACAACTACTGAGCACTTAAAATGTGGCTAGCCTTACCTGAAAGGTGCTGAAATTACAAGATGTGCATTGGTTTTTTAGACTCAGTATGGGAAAAAAAGCTAAGTACAGTATACCAATTTTTAAATATTACATGTTGAAAATGACAACATTTTGGATATACTGAGTTAAATGAGATCTATCATAAAATTCACCCATATTTTACATTTTTCAATGTGAAGACTAGGAAAATTTTAATTACATTGTGGTTTGCATTATATTGCTACTAGGCAATGCTGCTATTTGATCTCCTAAGAGTGACTTTGTTGAATAGATTGGCCTCCTGTGAAAATAAGTTTTACTGGGCATAACTAAGTACACCAAGCCCTTACCTGGCAAGACACAATATCTGTAACTCCAGGTTATTGCCAAAAGCATACAGTCTCAAATCATCTCGGTCACTTACTACTATTCCAAAAGCTCACTTGGCTCACCTCAAGGAGAATAACTTTCTCTCATTCCTTTGTCAGCATTTCTTAAAAATGTGATGCCAGAGGACATGGTCCTCCATTTCAAACACGCATTTTTAAACATACATATTACGGGTCCCATCCCAGACCAAATGAATCAGAATCTCTGGTAGTTGGGCATGATCCAGTTGATTCCTCTTTACAATTAACCTTGAGAGCTACTACTCTAGATCAGTGGTCAGCAAACTATGGCCTGCAGGCTAAATCCAGCTAGCTGCCCATTGTTGTAAATAAAGTTTTACTGGAACATAGCCACACCCATTTGTTAACCTACTCTACAGCTGCTTTTGCAATACAGCTACAGAGTTGAGAAGTTGTGACAGAGAATTATGGCCTGCAAGGCCTAAAGTATTTATTTATCATATGGTTCTTTACAGCAAAAGTTTGCTGACAGTGCTCTAGACAGTCTAAATTTTATTCTGAACAACTCAGAATACCAAAGGAAAGATATCTGAAAGTATAGTTCTGCAGCCTCGGAAAATGAAGTCAACTGGATTACGCTTTGGCATAAGTTTCTGGGCTTACAATGACAGGTCTATTTTTAAAAACCTTCAAAAACGATCCTGGAGGGATGGTTGTTGAGGACTTCCATTCTGTCATAGTCCCTCTCTGATGAGGCCCAGAGGCAACGCAGCTCTGTGTTCCCAGCACAATAGTTAACATGTTTGAAAGCCAAAGAATTATGAACTATATACTCATCTTATCTCCATGTATCTTTTGATGACATTTTTCTGGGCTAGTACCCCCCTCCCTCAGGGCAAAAGAAAACTGAAGCACAAGAAGAGCCCAGCTACAGAATGGAGTTTACACTGAGCTTCTTTCTAGAAAGGAGTTCCAGACTTGCCTGAGTATTACAACTACCATGATGAGTTGGTGTGACACTTTTTTTTTTTTTTTTTTTTGCGGTACACGGGCCTCTCACTACTGTGGCCTCTCCTGCTGTGGAGCACAGGCTCCGGACGTGCAAGCTCAGCGGCCATGGCTCACGGGCCGAGCCGCTCCGCAGCACGCGGGATCCTCCCGGACCAGGGCACGAACCCACGTCCCCTGCATCGGCAGGCGGACTCCCAACCACTGCGCCACCAGGGAAGCCCGGTGTGACACTTTCAACACATTCAAAAAATCAGATTCTGTTTTCTCAACATTCAGAATCTTTTCCTACTTTGCGTAAGTTCTGTAGTAAATAACCTAACATTTCCCCACAACCGACAAAACCAGGCAAAACTGTAGAAAGGAGAAACGTACTTTAGCTAATTTAATTGTCTTATTTTATTTTCCTTATTTAAAAAGGTATTAGGAAAAAACAAATGTAATGTGATACGGTCAAATTACACCTATGGTCTCAAATGATCTAGCTTCTACCTTAAGAAATCATGAAAAGAAGAGCAACTTAAACCCAATGTAAGCAGAAGACACATTAAAATAGGAGCAGAAATCAGTGAAATACAAAGCAGAAAATAAAAAAATATCAATGAAAAGAAAAGCTGGTATTTTGAAAAGGTCAATAAAATTGTTAAACCTCTAGCCAGGCTGACCAAGAAATAAGAGAAGACACAAATTACCAATATCATAAATGAAAATGGGCCACCATTACAGATCCTAAAATATTAAAATAAGAGAATGTCATGAACAATTTTATGTCTATAAATTTGACAGTTTTAGATAAAAGGAACTAATACTTTGAAAGATACAAACTACCAAAGTTACCAAAAAAATCTCCAAAAGCTAACAAAGAAGAAATACATAACCTGAATAGTCCTATATAAAATTAAAGAAAATAAATTTATAGTTAAAAGCTTTCTTACAAAGAAAACTCCAGAACCAGATGGCTACACTGGTGAATTCTACCAAACATTTAAGGGAGAAATATCTTCAGTTGTACACAAACTCTACCACAGAACACAACAGGGAAGAATACTTCCCAACTGCTTGTTTTGAGGCTGGTAGCTTTCCTTACTCCAAAACCAATAAAAACACAAGGAAAAAGTACTAACCAATATTCCTCATGAACACAGAAACAAATATCTTCATAAAACATTAGCAAATCAATCTGGCAATATATAAAATGAATAATACATCACAACTAGGTAGAATTTATCTTGGGAATGAAAGGCTCTTCAACATCCAAAAAGCAAGAAACTGACGATACCAACAGACTAAAATGAAAACTTGTATGATAACCTCAATCAATACTTACAAAAAAAGCACTGGCAAAATCCAACATCTATTCATGATTTAAAAAGAAAAAAAAAAAAGCGTCTTAGCAAAGTTAAGTATAAAAGGGAACTTCCTCAACCTAGTAAATAGCAAAACAGAAATACAAGGGAACTTCCTTAATCTCATAAAGGGCATCTACAAAAACCTTACTGCTAACATCATACATAATAGTGAAAGAATGCTTTCATTTAAAATTTGGAATAAGGCAAGGATGCCTGCTTACTGTCCCTATTCAACAACATCCTGGAAGTCCTAGCAAGTACAATAAGGCAAAAAAAAGAAATGAACAGCATATAGATCAAAAACGAAGAAATAAAACTGCCTCTCTTCACAGATGAGATGACTGCATAGAAAAATGCCAAAGAATCTACCAAAGAAGTTCCAAGAACTCTAGAAAACTTAAAGTTCACTATTTAAAAAAAAAACAAAAATCAATTGTATTTCTACATATTAATAGACAATCAAAAACTGAAATTTTAAAAATACCATTTATAATAGCATGAGGAAACATAAAAAATATACTTGACTAGAAATCTAACAAAACGTGTGTAGAATCTGTATGCCGAAAACTACAAAACTGTAATGAAGAGATACATCACATTCATAGTTTGGAATACTCAATACCGTTAAAATGTCAATTCTCCCCAAATTAATCTGCAGATTCAATGCAATCCCAATGAAAAATCCTGGCAGATTTTTTTAATTTGACAAACTTATTCTAAAGTTTATATACAGAGACAAAGGAACTAGTCAAAATTATTAAAAATAATAGTAATAAGTTTGGAGGATTCACACTACCTGATTTCCAACTTAATATAAAGCTACAGGGCCTCCCTGGTGGCGCAAGTGGTTGAGAGTCCGCCTGCCGATGCAGGGGATACGGGTTCGTGCCCCGGTCTGGGAGGATCCCATATGCCGTGGAGCGGCTGGGCCCGTGAGCCATGGCCGCTGAGCCTGCGCGTCCGGAGCCTGCGCGTCCGGAGCCTGTGCTCCGCAACGGGGGAGGCCACAACAGTGAGAGGCCCGCATACCGCAAAAAAAAAAAATATATATATATATATATATATATATATATATATATATATATATAAAGCTACAATAATCAAGGCAGAAGTAACTGTCAAAAGATAGACACACTGATCAATAGAAGAGACTAGGGAAAGACCAACACATATATATGATTTTTGACACATATATATACTGATTTTTGACAAAGGGAGAAAGCAATTAAATGAAAAAAGGATAACCTTTTCATAAATGGTTGTTCAAAAAACTGGACATCCGTATTTTAAAAAATCCCCTAAAAAAATCTTAATACCTACAAAATTTAATTTAAAAAAAACAAAAACAAAAAGCAAAACAAAACCTTCCAGAAGAAAACAACAGGAAAGATATTTGGGACCTTAGGTTTGGCAGACTTCTCAGATACAAAACCAAAAGCAAAATCAATAAAAGCAAAAACGAACAAATTGGACTTTATCAAAATTTAAAACTTATACTCTGCAAAAGACACTGTTAAGAGAAGGAAAAAGGTAAGCCACAAACTGGGAAAAATATTTGCAAAACAATACCTATTAAAGAACTTGTATCCAGAAGATATTCAAAACTCTCAAAACTCAGTAACAACTTCTGTGCACCAAGGGACACAGTTAACAGAGTACAAAGGTAATCCATGGAATGGGAAAAAAAAACATTTATGAGTCATATATATGATAAGGGGTTAATGACTAGAATATATAAAAACTCCTACAATTCAACAAATAAAACCCAATTTAAAAATGGACAAAGGAACTGGACAGATGGCAAATTTTGTTACGTGTATTTTACCACAGTTTAAAAAAACAGTAAGTGTAAAAATTAATAAACAGAAACCTCAATTAAAATAGAGTTGGGGGCTTCCCTGGTGGTGCAGTGGTTGAGAGTCCGCCTGCCGACGCAGGGGACATGGGTTCGTGCCCCAGTCAGGGAAGATCCCACATGCCGCGGAGCGGCTGGGCCCGTGAGCCATGGCCGCTGGGCCTGCGCATCCGGAACCTGTGCTCCGCAACGGGAGAGGCCACAACAGTGACAGGCCCGTGAACCACCACCCCCCACAAAAAAAAACAGAGTTGGGAGGCCAGAAGGGGGAGCACTCATACACGGTGCTGTTAGCAGAGCCCAGCAAGAAGAAAGACTTCCTCTTCTTGCCTGCCAAGAACTCAGCCAATGACAGACTGTCACAGTTCAGCCAATGAAAAACCACTACACTCTGAACTCTCAATTCCTCCAATGGACTCTGTTAACTACAGCCCTCTCAACTTCCTTTTCCCCTCTATAAAAGAGTTCTATTTTTGCTGGGGTCTTGCACCTGTGTCTTGCAGTGGCTGCAGACCCTGAATTGCAATTCTTTCTTGATCCCAAGTAAACCCATTTTTAAGGTCAATATAAGAAAACAAAAAACCTAATTAAAAATGGGTAAAAGATTTGAACACATTTTACCAAAGAAAATAATGGATGACAAATAAGCGCATAAACAGATATTCAAAATCATTAGTCTTTAGAGAACTACAAACTAAAAACAATTCCATTCCTAGGAATTTACCCAAGAGACATGAAAAGCTATGTTCATTCAAAAACCAGTACACTAGAGATTTATTCACAATCACCAAAAACTGGAAACCGCCCCAGGGTATCAAGACTGGATAATGAATAAGCAAATTATTCTACATTCATACAATGGAATACTATTCAGCAATAAGAACTACTGATATAAGTACATCACAGAAAAATCTCAAGTGCATTAGGCTAAGTGTAAGAAACCAGTCTCAAAAGGCTATGTATTGTATGAGTTCACCTACATAAGAGAAAAAGCAGACATATAGGAACAGAAAACACATCAGTGGTTACTCAGTGCTCAGGGTAAGCGGACTGGGTTGACTACAAATGGCACAAGGGAAAATTTCAGGGTGATGGAATTGTTCTATATTGTCTGAAGTGGTGGTTATATGACTTACATGACTAAATGCATTTGTCAAACTCAGAACTGTACACTAAGGATGAATCTTACTGTGTGTAAATTATACCAATAAAAATAATAAAGGTATTAAGAAAATAAATGTAATGTGGTAAAACACCAAATTATTCTATAAAAACCAGCCAATTAAACATTTATAAGGTATGATGGTATATGTTTAATCTGATTTAAATATGCTATCTATCAGCACATTTAAAACAAATTCAAGCCATACCTTAGCTTTATAAATTAAAAGTTAAGGTTAGTATTATTTAATGATTTCTTTCACCATTTAGGGAGACATAAAAAAGTCTTATCTGAAATCACTGTTTTTTAATAATTAATTTACCCATTGTCTATCATGTGTAGATTCAAAGATTCACGAGATAGTCAGGTGCAGGGTGGTTCAGGAACATGATTTTCCCCCTTTCCATTTTCCTAGTAATGGATATAGCTGGTAGAAATAGTAAGTGTAAAATATTTAAATATTCTCTAATCTCTTTCTGTACATTCTATAAGGAAAAGGGTAATCAGTAGATTCAGCTCTCTTCAAAGGGAGGAAAGGAGAGATTTATGGGAGGCACTACTTTATGTCAAGCATGAGGTGGCATAAGCCCCATTTTTAACACTGAAAACCAATGCTTTAAAGGCAGGTTTGGTCACTTGCTCATTTCTAAAGGGAAGCAGGCAGCAGTAGGATTCAAATTCAGGGCAGTCTCATTTCAGACAAAGCTTTTTTTTTTTTTTAAGCTATTATTTATTTAATTCTTATTCCAGAATTTTCCATCTATTTCTAGTGCCGTGTGGCATGCAGGATCTTAGTTTCTCAACCAGGGATCAAACCCACTCCCCCTGCATTGGAAGCGCGGAGTCTTAACCACTGGATCGCCAGGGAAGTCCCACAAAGCTCTTACTCTTACCAAGCTCACTGCGATTTGCTCTCTGCCCATCTGCAATTGCTTAAGCAAGAGCTTGGCTCTGCATGTTTCAAATCAAGGAGTATCTTTTAAGATTTTATTACTCGCATGACCCTGTTCAATTTTAAACCCCAAGCCTACAATACATACATATTACTCAGAAAAGCTGAAACAGTTTACAATTTACACGAAAATATGGTGTCTTTTATCTGATCAAGTTTTTAAAAATAAACCACTTAATTTCTTAAGTCATGATTAAAAACAGCAATATACAAATAACAACCAAAAGGATATATGAAAAAGTAATCATGTTCACTTTTGACCTTAATAAAGAATTTATTGCAACTCTAATTTTAAACAAAGGAATATAGAAAAGTTCTTCCCCTTTCTTCTGGCTTCCTGACATCTGGCTTTCCTCTATTGTTTTCAAAAGCTGCCAGTATCCTGACCTACACACAGATTATTTACTCCAACAGAACTCACCCTGTGAAGTGTCACTGTGTGTTGTTCCCATATAGCTGTTTCCTCCATTGCTGTGTTCTGATAAAGGAAAAGAAAAACAATAATTATCTTTTAAGAAAATGTCTAATAAAGTGAATGAGAACAGCTAGCAAACAAACAGTAAAATACCAAAATTCCTACTTTCAATATTAGATACTCTGAAAAGGGCTTAATAATTATAGAAGGTTTTTTGCTTGCTTTTGTTTTTGTTGTAAGAGACAGGAAATTACACACAGGAACTTCCTTTGTTTTTAACTTAATTTGGACAGATGCCACTCTATATTCATTTCATGCCAGCTGAAATCAGTGTTCAAGTTAATTCTGCAACTTTATACTTAACATCAGATAGAAATGAACAGAAGTTGGAATACTATTTTAAAATATCTAGCGAACAACACATAAAACATTTAAAAGTATTCCTTAACGTTGTGCAAAGGAAGGAAACGTCAAATACCTCTGAACTCAGTAATTATAAATACAAGTATCACAGGAAAACAGATAAGACCATTTGATAGGTTTGGTCAATGGCTGCTTCAGTATCAGTTAAAACATTACTGCTCCACCTAGTTTCAGTTTTACTACAGAATTATCTTCAAGCTTTGTTTATAACCCTGAAGAAAAAGGCTTTTCTAATATACATATCATGCACACATGCCCATGTCACACACAAAAGAAACAAAAAAGAAAAACAAATAAACAATTCCAAACTCCCTGCCCCAAAGAACTGCAATAAAATAAAAGTGGTGCAATCTCCAATAAAGGTGCTCAAATGTCAGTGTAGTTCAGGTTCTTCTCCTGTCAAGAACTTTTTACTAAAAAGAGAAATAAATCACTATCTAAGAGATAGACACTAAAGAATTCAAAATAACTTTCTTATAAATTGGGTTAATTGCTCTTGGAGGCTTAAAGTAATTCAATCTCTTTTAATGTTACCATTTTCTGCAATTGGGGTTCCTGAACATATATATCTACAAGTTGTTTAAAGGCTTTTTCAGAGGTATCACAAGGTAGGGCAGAAGTGAGAATGCTGAGCACGATGCTTCCAGGACATCACTTGTCACCCAGCCTTATCAATGTCTATTCCACAAATAAGGTTTGTTTTCTACTGCACTGCTGTCACTACCATCATGAGAACATGTCCACCAAGGGGCCCTGGGCCCATTTCTCCTTTCCCACAGCAACTTTAATCGAACATTAATGCCACTTTAGAAAAGGAATCCCTATAAAGAAAGCCTGCTTCCCTAAATACAAAGCAACTAGATTAACTTTCCTGCCAGATGAATAAGAGAGGGAGAGAAAGGATCCCTCTGTTCACTCCCATAGATAAGAACTGTCAACCAGCGTTTTGTTTCAATCTTTCAGTCAAGTGCAGCAAAACCTCCTTTTAATGAGACCTCTGCTGGAAACAAAGCTGTTTTGTTTTTTAAAAAAATTGACCAGCATTTATGTATTTTAAAAAATACCTCCATCAATGTGACACAGTGATGATATGAGTAATTCTGCTAAACATCAAGAATCCTACTAAAATATACAGGATAAAAATATCTGCAATTGCCAGTTTGTCCAATCTTAGCTGACTTATTAAAAATGAGAACTGCTTGCATGGCTTTAAGCTTGTCTTGCCTTGATCTACTTCTTAAACCAGCAGCACTGCTTCACTACCCTTTTAATTCCTTTCCTATCAGTGCAAACTGAAAGTGATCTGATAACCAAAGAGGACCTCCATAACATATTCTTTGGAATGAAAATTTATCATCCTCCATATGGTTTTAATGGCCACACAATTTACTATCTAGTAAAAGAATACGAATCAGGGCTTCCCCGGTGGCGCAGTGGTTGAGAGTCCGCCTGCCGATGCAGGGGACACGGGTTCGTGCCCTGGTCCGGGAAGATCCCACATGTCGCGGAGCGGCTGGGCCCATGAGCCATGGCCACTGAGCCTGCGCGTCCGGAGCCTGTGCTCCGCAACGGGAGAGGCCACAACAGTGAGAGGCCCGCATACCGCAAAAAGAAAAAAAAAGAATATGAATCAAATGAGGAAATTCATTTAATGTGGAAGAAGGAAAAGCAGATTATGAAACGGCTTGTATGTTGTTATCCTTTGTTTGAACGTGAATATGAAAAGAAAGGCTAAAAGGATATACAAAATGTTAACACAGATCATCCTCAAAGTGAAGGGATTATGGGTAATATTTTTTTCATTAGGTTTTTTTTTTTTTTTTTGCTTTCCTTTCTCCATTCCCAGTCAGAATAAACTGCCAAAATATTTTAAGCCACATTCATCAAATCCCACTTGAAACTTCAAATATCTATTTTTAACTTTGCTTTTAGGAAAAATCAAGTAATAGTTAAGATTATTTTATGTTTTATTGTTAATTATAAAAAAGTATCCCGTTAGTAAGGGATTTATAGAATAAGGTCTTAATGTACAAGCTTCTAGTACAATAAGAAATTTAGGTTATTTTGTTTATATAAGGGGAAAAATTAAAATACTAAAACAATTGTTCTCAGCATTCCAATCAAAATTAATGTTTCTTCAGAAAAGTACACAACTCAACCAACTCAATGGCTTCCCCAAAATGGGTAATACAATAGCTCCCTTCTCTGTTAAAGCAAAACACAGCATTATTAGCTTGATTTATCAGAAGGGAGACCAATGTGCAAGAAAGAAGCTGAGAGAACGAAACATCAAAAAGGGTGGTCAGTTAGGCTCTTAACCTGTGCACTAAAGCAACTGAATCCATAATATAAATAAGTTGTTATGCCTTGCTGATCCTAATCACTTAAAACACACACACAGAGAAAAGTGTTACTAGTTTAAACCATGGACCATTCCATCTCTCTCCACTCTCAGGCCTTTGGTTTCCTTCAGTGGCAAAAGCAGCAAAATTGTATCCATGGTTGTTTATATAACTAGGCAGACTTTATGAGGAGTTCTGAAGGAACTGAGAATACAAATACAGTAAAATATAATGGTAAAATCTTAGATGATGGGATTCAAGTACCCACTGTAATTTTTTCAACTTTGCTATGTTTGAAAGTGAATATAAAATGTTGGGAGGTGGTGAGAGGAGATTCTTATTAAATCACTCAGAAACTGAAGGCCAGAACAGATATAAAAAACTTTTAGTACCACTAAATGTGATACTTTAGAAATTTTGATACTTTAGATTTTAATGCTAAAATTTTGATACTTTAGAAAAAGGAGAAAGGGGATTTCCTTTGAAAGAATACCTAAAAAAACAAGTGGCCTCTGGGGTGGAGAAAGAGAAATTGGGGCAGGGAGGTAGGGAATCTTACATTTTCACTGTGAGCCCTTTTGTAATGTTCTATTATGTTCATCTACTACTTACTCAAATAATTTCTGAAACATCATCCTTATTGTAAAATTGCTTACTTGTCATTTTTCTTACAGGAAAAAAAAAGCAGAATGCATAACTGGCAGAAGGATTTTCTGGTAAATGAATAATCTCATTCCCAAAACATTTAGGCTTGTGCGGAGACCGCAAGTAAAAAAGTGTCACTCCTCTAAGAATGATTACAGCACTATCATTCCCTATAACTATGGAAGATGCTGTTAAACAGAAAATGAACTAAGCCAGAAATACCAAGATCACAGCCCAAATCTGCCATTAACTAGGTAAATAACCTTAGTGTTCCTCATTTAGGGAATGGTATGACAGTATCTCAAGTAAAAAGTCCTGTCCAGCTCCAAAATTCTATTAGACTGTAATTTCAATTCCAAACAGGCTGCAAATTCAATAACTAGTGAAGCACTGTAGGCATCCAGAGGGACTGTAATCGTGGCCACTGGACTCTGAGTTCTACATACACTTCTAAGTCAGTGTCAACTGACCAGAATCACAATTTCTGAAGAAGCAAAAAGCTGCATTTCAGAGAGTGCCAAGAGTTTGTTTGGTTTCTTTGTTCTAAGCTCCAGCTGGCAAAGACACTACTCAGATCACCAACTCTGAAGGGCTTCCTGCCAAAACTTAAGATCCTAATTCTAGGCAGTTTCACTGTCCTTTAGGGCTGATTACAGATCAAGTGGGGAAAAGACAGGAGAACACAAGAACGGACAAGAAGGGATGAACCTATAACTGGGAGAAGACCAAATCCAAGACGGAATAAAGCCAGTGTTCTCCAAATGAAGGAAAATCTTAACTCCTTAATATTAACTGGGTATATATATAGCCAGTTAAAATTTACCATCCTTATGGCTGTAATTTTAAAAACAATCTATTCATTTGTTCAATCCAGACATTTATGCTAAGTGCTGTAGAGATCAAAAATAGGTCCTTCTTGGGCTTCCCTGATGGCGCAGTGGTTGAGAGTCCGCCTGCCGATGCAGGGGACACGGGTTCGTACCCCGGTCCGGGAAGACCCCACATGCCGCGGAGCGGCTGGGCCCGTGAGCCATGGCCGCTGAGCCTGCACGACCGGAGCTTGTGCTCCACAACAGGAGAGGCCACAACAGTGAGAGACCCACGTACCGCAAAAAAAAAAAAAAAAAGGTCCTTCTACCTCCTTAAGGACTCAAGGAAAGGCTTATAACACTAGATAAATGTGTATACGAGGTGCCACGGGGGATGGAGAGGACGCTGCTTGCTTGAGAAGATGGGAGACTGAGTCCCCGAGAAAGAAACATCCGAGTTCAAGCTTGAAGGATGACCAGGAAAGAAAGTGGGGAAAGATGTTTCCAGAGAAGAAACAGGGTATCAGCAAGGCTGTTAATGCTGCACATAAAGCTGGCTTTGATGTGGCTGAACAGTACCATTTGTGGAATAGGGAAAGGGTAAAATAAAAAGAGAAGCTGCAGAAGACATCCCAACAGGCCTTGTAACAAATGTAGCGCTAAGGACTGTAAACTCAATGGGAAGACACTAAGGAACTTTAGGCTGTCATATTCCATAGTCAGGACTCATTCTGATGGCTGTGATGTGGAAGAGGGAGTTGAGGCAGGGAAACCAGTTAGAAAGTGGAAGTAAAGAGGGGGGAGGAGCTAAAGATGGCTGTTACAGGTTCTGAATTGAGCAGCTGCGTGAAAAAGCCAGCAGAAAAAGAGATTACAAATTGAGTTTTAGTCACCTTTAATTTAAGGTGCCTGTGGAAATACTGAAGCAGAGATATAGGCAGTAGGCAGGTGGATATAGGAGATCTGGCACAGATAAGGATCTAGGAGTAATCAACAAAGTAGTATTGAATCCAAGAGAAAAGATCCAATTACCAAAGGACTAAGATGACCCTGTGCACCACAAATATTCTGAGGGGGAAAAAAGGAAGAACCTAAGGAACCTGAAAAGGAACAGCCAGTGAGGAACTAATATAAAAATGTCATTTATTGTCCAGAGAATACACCAAAACAAAATATAAAAATGGAAGATACCATAAAATAAAATTTTCATATTTTTTAAACTGTTGGACCTTTACATATCAAATATATACTTTAAATAGTTTATTCAGTACTATCTCTTAAATAAAGCACACTGAGCACTCTTTCCTGATGACTTGTGGTCCCCCACTAGGAATATCAAGTAGCAAAGAGAGAGGTAACACTGGTGGCTCTGAGTTTTTCTTCTGTATGCAAAGCTGTTATGCTGAATTGTTTCTGAATTCTCCTGCCCTCCAAAGTATTTTGTTTTTTGTTTTTGTTTTTTTGCTTTCCATCCAAAATAGAAAGCAAGATTACCTACTGAGATAAGGTTGAGCCAGGAACTTAAGAAGTACAACCTAAGTTTTAGTGAATAAAACAAATGACCCCTGCCCCTCTTTGACCTTTCAGTTAAGCATTTAATTTCAAATGTGATCACTGCTATGCAAATAAAGTACAAAGACAGAGACTAGTGTATGTGCTAAAAGGTGGGGAAAATATACATTTGGATTGATCTGAAGAGCTGTCAAGTAAACTCTCAAAATGGAGATATCCTGTCCAAGAGAGAGTAAAAAAGATGAATCTGAAGTCAAATGAAGAGTGGTCTTGGAGACACTCAGGGAATTCAACAAATCTCACAAACAGGATAAGAAATCACTAAGCATAAGAACTAAAAATAATGATCAAAGTGACACTGCAGCAACTGTGGGATGACAGCCTCAACAGAAAGTAAGTAAATCAAGCATCTGACATCCCACTATTCTCAACACCAGTTAAATTTTCAAATACTTTATTGTGTGTTCACTCCTTGGCTGACAATTTAGGAGACAGACAATGAAATGGATAGGATTAGAAAATATTAAGAGCTGGAAGAAAGACACAGGTGGGCCTAGAATTTTTTTGGTCGATCAAAGCTAGAGGTTTGCTTAAGTAACTTCACAGATAAATTCCTGTATTTGCCAATGTCCTAAGATCAAAGTGAAAGTGTTACCAAGTCCTAGCTCGCTCTGCTCACCACATGACAGGCCAATGAATCGGAGATGAGGTGTTGAGGCAAAGGAATACAACTTTATTTGGAAAGCCAGCAGACCGAGAAGATGGCAGACTAGTGTCTCTGAAAAACCAACTTATCTGGGTCTGGATGCCAGTTTCTTTTATAGAATCAGAGAAGGAGAGGCAGTGAGGAAGTAAAGTAAAAGGCAGTCTTGCAAAACATCTCCTGGAATGACCAGCCCCGGTGAGGGGATGCGTTAGTTTCTTTTTTCTTGCATCCAACTACAGGTGGACAGGGTTCCCTGAGGCAGACCATTATGTGTGATCATAATAACAAAGGCAACAAAAAGCAAAGGTTAAAGTCCAAGAAACAGATCCAACGTGGAGTCCGATTTAGCTCTTCCCTGTTACAAAAGAATATCAGCTTAAATAAGTTACCATTAAACCCTGAGAAATTCTCATCAGGGACAGTTACAGATACCCTCGAAAACTTAGTGCTTTCCAGTTATCAAAAATAAAACTTTTTAGGCTGACATTTTCTAATGGCTGAAAGTGGATAAAAGACCTTTCAAATTTTTTCCAGGTAGAAAGGGGAAAGGAAATGGGGTAGCATAGATGAGGAAGTGACATTTCTGAGTGTATCTTTTTGTGTAGCAGTATTGTTCCATGATATATTATCCTCCATGTATACAAAAGTCTTTCTCCAGGGGTGAGGGGAGAAATGGGTAAAAAATTTAAACTGTTTTGCGTGTATACTAGAAGTGAAGAAATAATAGATAATGAGAGCTGGGTTTCTATTGCTGGAGAAAAAAACTATAAATAAGAAAAGGAGGGAGGCTAAACTGAACTCTATGATGTGAGATCGGAATCTTGAGGTATCAGTGTAAACCCATGGTTTTCAATATACATGCAGATAGATACAGAAATAAGAGTCTTATAGATATGCATATGCCTACAGGATTCCTAGCTCTGTCTGCTGAGAGCCTAGAAGCAAGAAGGACTGCAATGAGCACAGCTAGCATGGAGATCTTAATTTCTAAATACTAGTCTTTAATAAAACAAACCAGAATTTCTCAGAGAAGGGGTTGGTTGCAGGGCTGGGTCAGGGAAAATGCAGCATGAACCTGGAATATCATGTGGCACTAGAAATGAAGGTACTGCTCAAAAAATTATGGGGGTTTGTCAAGAGAACACCAGCTTGAAAGAGCTTCTAAAGGCCAAAGCTGGAATAATGTGAGCAACAAAATAATAACATTAGACATTAACCCACAGAATGATAACCCTTGAGTCCATAACTGATGTAATCAAATAAACAAATGGGAAAGGGACAGCTCTTCATTAGAGTGGAATTTCAATTAAATGTGAAAGGAAAAGGGAAAACAGAATTACCATCAGCCAAACTCCAGAAACTGTTGCAGATAAAGATCCACCCACAGATGATAAAACTAGTGGGTGAATGTTTGAGGACTAACAGTTAAATTAAGCACAGCCCCAAATTATCTCCTCCAAAATATTTATAAATTACAGAAACACAGTAACTTTACAGTGAGAAATACCATCTTAACCAAGGTAAACATTACCAATAATAAGACAGATCAATATCATGAACCCCTTGAGATGATGAACCACATGGTTTTTATAGTATTCTTGCCAAAAATGCACGACTTCATTCCAATGATGAAAAAACATCAGACAAACCAAGTTGAAGGGCATTCTAAAAAATAACCAATCCTCTTCAAAAAGTCATAAAAGACAAAGGGAAAACTGAGGATCTGTTACAGAGTCAGACACCAAAAAGAAGTAACAACTAAAGGCAAAGTGGAATCCTGGAAGAGAAAAAGGAAGAACTAGCAAAATTCAAATGTGGTGGGTAATTTAGTTATTATTGGATCATTGTTCATTTCTTATCCTTGATAACTGTTCCACAGTTACAGTTATGTAAAACGTAAGGGGAGTGGAATAAAACATATAAGAGAACTCTAATATTTCTGCAACTTTTCTCTAACATTAACTCAAAATTGAAAAGTTTTTCCATAAACAAAACAAAAAGACAACTTACAGACTAAGAGAAAGTATTTGCAAATGATGTAACCGATAAGGGCTTAATTTCTAAAATACACAGACAGCTCATAAACCTCAGTATCAAAAAAACAACCCAATCAAAAAATGGGCAGAAGACCTAAATAGATCTCTCTCCAAGGAGGACATACAGATAGCCAAGAGGCACACAAAAGGATGCTCAACATCACTAATTATTAGAGAAATGCAAATCGAAACTACAATGAGGTATCACCTCACGAACCTGTTGGAATGGCTATCAACAGAAAGTCTACAAATAATAAATGCTGGAAAGGGAGTGGAGAAAAGGAACTCCTGTACGTTGCTGGTGGTAATGAAAATTGGTGCAGCCACTATGGAAAACAGTACGGAGGTTCTTTAAAAAACTAAAAATAGAGCTACCATATGATCCTGCAATCCCACTCCTGGGTATATATCCAGGGATTAACAGATATATACCACTATATATAAAATAGATAAACAACAAGGATTTATTGTATAGTACAGGGAACTATATTCAATAGCTTATAATAACCTATAATGGAAAAGAATCTGAAGCTGTACACTTGGAACATGATCTTGTAAATCACTACAGTTAAATTAAAAATAAATATTCACAGAGCAAAAAAAAAAAGGAATGGTAATGACAAGATTAATAAGGAGCTGAAAATTGCTAGGTACAAAAGAATGCTATCTTGACCACATTTGCTTTGGGCAGTAGAACATCTAAGTCATATTCTAAACTATCATATATGAGCAAATTCATCAAATTCTTATCAAAATCAAGAACATTCTTTCTTTAGCTGCTAAAATGAAGAATATAATTAACCTATTAAAGGAACCTGAATGGGTAGTTAACACGTCTGGTTTTGGAGTTTCTTTGGTCATTCTTCCTCCTCACTAAATCACTATGTGATTTTCAAAAAAAAAAAGAAAAAAAACTAAAAAGTTTTAGGAAGTCTTTTCAATTTCTAAATAATAAAATATATGAAAAACCATGATACTTCTCTAACAAAGCACTCAATGGAAAACAGCAAATTTGTACACTCGACAGGCCACATTTCTTTAAAATCAGCCTCCTTACTTCACCTCAACCCTAAAACTATTTTAAACAAATCACAAAATGTCTAAGGTAAAGTAACAAGCTGTGTTTCAACTGCTAAGCTTCACTTGGGCACACTCCACCAGGCAGCTCCCTCCTGGTTCCCAAACCAGGCATCTTAAGGCTGAAACTTCATTATTAAGGTGGCAGTTGTGATAGATCAAGGTTCGGTAAGAAGTAAATATACCAGTCTGAATGCAAGCTGTTTGGTTATTAAAACTTAGGACTTCTCCCATACAAACAAAGAAGCAGTATCACTTATTTTCATGTAAATCTGGGCTTTTAAAGTTAACCTGCTAATATCTATCTAACGAATCTAGTATTCACAGTCAGAAAATCAATAAAGACAAAGCACCTAACAGAAAAGATGGGCTGAGGGCTTGACGAAGCGCTTCAAACAAGAGGACAGTAAACACGTGGGAAAGTGCTCAACTTCCTTAATCAACAGGGTAATACAAATTAAAAACAATGAAAGGCTACTACACAACCATACAATAAGCTAAAAGAAAATAATAATGAACACTCTAATCAAACACACCACTTAGTGGGCTCCCTGGTGGCACAGTGGTTAAGAATCCACCTGCCAATGTAGGGGACATGGGTTCGAGCCCTGGTCCAGGAAGATCCCACATGCTACGGAGCAACTAAGCCCGTGCACCACAACTACTGAGCCTGCACTCTAGAGCCCGTGAGCCACAACTACTGAGCCCACGTGCCACAACTACAGAAGCCTGCACGCCCATAGCCCATGTTCCGCAACAAAGAGAAGCCACCTCAATGAGAAGCCCGTGCACCGCAACAAAGAGCAGCCCCTGCTCGCCCCAACTAGAGAAAGCCCACACGCAGCAACGAAGATCCGATGCCGCCAAAGATAAATAAATAAATAAATTTGTTAAAAAAAAAAAAAAAAAAACTCACCACTAGTAGGAGTGTAAATTGGTATCACTGCTTTGGAAAGCTGGGTAAAATAAGCATACTGTATGATCGATCAACAGAAATGTGACATATATTTACAAGAATGTTCACAAAAGCACCATTCTTTTTTTTTTTTTTTTTTTTGCGGTACGCGGGTCTCTCACTGTTGTGGCCTCCCCCATTGCGGAGCACAGGCTTTGGACGCACAGGCTCAGCGGCCATGGCTCACAGGCCCGCGGCATGTGGGATCTTCCCGGACCGGGGCACGAACCTGTGTCCCCTGCATCGGCAGGCGGACTCTCAACCACTGCACCAGCAGGGAAGCCCAAAAGCACTATTCTTAATAGCCAAAAACCAAAAACAATCTAGATGTCCACCAATCATAAAAGTGAAAACAATGCAACATTCACTCAATGGAAAATTACGGAGCCATGAAATGAATAAACTCTAACTACACAAATCAATAATATGGATGAACACTGATCAGTGTTGAACAAAAGAAGCCAGACATAAGAATACGTTTCCCTTTAAGTTTAATAACAGGTAAAATTGAAAAAAAACACTGCAAAAGAAAAACTACTAGGGGGGAACTAGCCCTATCAAGTATGGCCTCTTAATTAAGACATACTACAAGGCATCTACAATTAAAAGTGTGATACTGGGGCACAAGCAAATAGACCAGGGGAATAAAATGGAAAAATTCATAAACAGACCTTCAAATCACTGGAAAAATCAGTGTATGGAAAGGTAACATCTCAAATTACTAACGTAAAGATGCACTTTTTAATAAATGTGGCTAGAACATCTGGGCTGTCATTTGGAAAAAACATATATTAGATCTATATCTCACCACACACAAAAATAAACTTCGAATGAATTTAGGAATCTAAATGTAAAAAACAAAACCATACGAGTACTAGAGAAAACCTGGGTGAATTCCTCTTTAATGTTGGTGTAGGAAAAGACTTTCTAAGCATAACTCAAAGTCTAACGGAAATAAAACAAAGTACGTAAAAAATTTTAAATGTCTGCCTGACCAAAAAAAGAAATACAAAACACCATAAACAAAGTCTTAAGAAAACTGCAAGATACACCATGAGAGCCAATATCCCTAAAACATAAAGAAATCAAAAACTGCAGAAAAAAATTCAGTAGAAAAATGGGGAAAAAATACATCACAAAAAGGATATTAAGATTTGAAAAAAATGTTCAAACTCAATCATAATTAGAGAAATGCAAATTAAAATAACACCAAGATGCCATTTCTCACCTGCCAAAGCAGTCGAAGGGCAAGACTGTGTGAGGCTATATTCACTCACAAATATTTCCAGGGGAAATGCAAATTCATCCGGCCTTTCTGGAGGTAAATCTGGCAATACTGGGGCTTCCCTGGTGGCGCAGTGGTTGAAAGTCCACCTGCCGATGCAGGGGACACGGGTTCGTGCCCCGGTCCGGGAAGATCCCACATGCCGCGGAGTGGCTGGGCCCGTGAACCATGGCCGCTGAGCCTGCGCGTCTGGAGCCTGTACTCCACAACGGGAGAGGCCACAACAGTGAGAGGCCCGCGTACCACAAAAAAAAAAAGTAAATCTGGCAATACCTAACAAAACTGAATGTGTACCTAACCTTCTGACCCAGAGATCCCACTCCTAGGAAATGTGTCCTGAAGATAATCCTCCAACAATGTGACTATACATATGTACCAGGTATTCATGGTAGCAGTTTGTAACTACAATACTGGGAACAACCTGTATGACCAAACTTGGGAGAACGGCTGAATAAATTATAGCACACCACAGAGCGGAGTACTATGCAGCCATGAAAATGGAAGATCTCTATGAACCGACATGGAGCAATTTCAAAGACAGACCTTTAAAAGAATAAAGCAAAGTGCACAAATATCAATAGTATTCCACCCTTCATGAAGGAAAGAAGGGAATATAAGATTATATACATGTATCTGCTCATTTGTGCAAAAGAAATATAGAAATGATAAACCAGAAACTAAAGAAATTGATTACTTACAGAGTAAGTAGGAAAGGGGTGGAAGGGAGAAGGTGGTAGGACTGAGGAAGGAATGATATTTCTTTGCAACACTGAACTACAGTAACGTTTCACATACCCCAAAATAACAAATAAATAATTAAAATCAATCAGGATGAGGTGGTGGGAACCAAAATGGAATACAAACAGTAACAGATAAACCTATCTATTACAAATGAATACCACAAGCGAAGAGGATGGGTAGAAAAACACTCAGCTAAGTAACTGTGGAAAACACTATTCTGACTGGATACTGTAATGTTAAAGACACAAAGAACTGTACACAAACACTGTACTCGAATTAAGTCAATCTGTTTCTCAGAAGGATAGGATAGATTAACAATCTGCTAACTACTGGACAGGTACATAAGGATTAAACTAATAACTGAATATACTGTAGACAATGAGCTGATTTCTCACTGTCAGACAAAGAAGTTACAAGAAAGAGTGAAGACTAGAATGAAGAGTGCTGGATAGGAATCATGGCATCCATATAAACCCATGGTATAAAACATACACGTACAGATAACTAGATACATGAGGAAGAAGGGGCAGCTCTTCCTTACAAAGGAATGTGGAAGAAATGAGAGAAATACAAGATCACTATTTTAGGGAAAAAACATCGTAATAACTGCTGCAAGCAAGGTCAAAGAGTATAACCAGTGGGCAAAAGTTTGAAGAGAAACAATCTCAAAGTATCTTGCCCAAGATATTTATCAATTACAAAGGGAAAAACAGTTAAGTACCTCACCAAATGTTCAAGGTTATCACACCAGTAATAAAACATAAATATCACATACCCTTTCCTAATGTGATGCATAACCCCAATCCAATCATGAGACAACATCAGACAAACCCAAATGGAAACATTCTAAAAAATAACTGACCGGCGTTCACTGAAAGTGTCCAAGTCATAAAAGACAGGAGAAGACTGAGAAACCGGAAGAACTGTCACAGTTAAAATGATAATATATTGGATATATGCACAAATAAAATATTAAAATTATTTTCACCTGTTAAACTTTTTGATGTGGTTAACAAAATTTAAATCACGTATGTGGCTCATATGATATTTCTATTAGACAGAACCGCGCTGGCTCTAATCACCAATTTTCAGGAAATACAGAAGGCAAGAAACATTGTAACTATGACAGGGAAAATCCAGACCAAGAAATTGCATAGGACAAACAATTCTGTTCCTCCAATAAAACTGCACTGTGGGTGGGAAGGCCAGGGCCAGGGCCAGAACCAGATGGGAGAATCCTACAGTCTAAGAGACTTAGGAGACACACCAAACAATCACAATGGGAGGACTTTATTTGGCTCCTGTTTTTTCTTAAATATATTGAAAACAGAAGTTGATACTTAAGATAATTAGAAACTGTACATTGACTAAATGGTGGATTTTTTTAAATTTACAATTTGTTTTTAAAGTGTGATAATAGTAATATAGTTATTTTTTTTAAAAGAGTTATCTTTTAGAGATATATACTCAAATGTTAGATGAAAAGACATGGCTGGTGTTTGCTTCAGAATAACGGGGGAGAGAGAATACAATGGGTAGAAGTATAGATGGAACAAGACTGGCCGTAAACTGACGACTGGACCTGTGAGGCTAGCGTGGGAATTCATTACACGCCTCGTATACTTCTGTATGGGCTCGAACTTTTTCCACTTAAAAAAAAGGAAGGCAATTGAGGGGACTACAAGTTAATTATTGAATCTAGAAAAGACCCAAACCAAGAATCCTACGACCAAAATGCCAGGCCATTATGCAAAGTTTCCGTGGGCTGGCTCCTCAGCAGCTGCCTCCCCTTCCAGGAAAGATAAGTGCAGCGGGTTCTCAAGATGCACTAGGACCTTCCGGGAGTTTTTTGGCTGAATGTAACCTGGTCTATTACCAGTAAGTGAGCAACAGAGTGAAAACGGTGCCTCTGGTCCAGGAGGGACGTCAGATTTTAATCAAATAAGCAGCAGACAAATAACTACAAGTTGTTGTACAGTGAAATACAGGTAAAGCACAGGGAGCTTAAAGCAGAGTTCTAAACTGTTTTCTGGGCTCAGGACAAGGTTCTCGAGGTTAGTACTGGGACATGGCTCTCTGAGGAAGACAAATCCTCAGAGCTCTAACTGCTCTGGCTGAGGAACAAGGCAGGCAGGAAGCCCAGTTGCGGCCGCAGCAAAATGCGGTAAGGACCTGTGGGACCAGACTTGGCAGTTCAGGGAATTACAATCATCTTCACCAGCCTCAACACTGACTTGACCAGAGGCACAAAGGAAAAGCATCTCAAAGTGAAAGGACCAGTTCAGATGCATACCAAGACTCTGAGAATAGCTACAAGGAAAATTCCTGGTGGTGAAGGTTCTAAAACTTGGGATGGTTTTCAGAAGAGGCTCCACAGCTGACTTGCACAGTCCTGAAATGGTTAAGCAGATTACTTCCGTCAACACTGAGCCAGGAGTCAGGGCTGAAGTCACCACTGCAAATGCTGAAATCAACTTTTAGTAAGTTGATAAGCACTTGTCAAAAAAAAAAAAATTGGCACAGATGCTGGGTGAATGAGGGACAGAAGTGGGGAAGCTTTCCAGGTAGAGAAAACAGCATGTGCAAGAGCCCTAGTGTAGGAAAGCACTTTCCATGTTCATTCAAACAATATTTGAGTTTATTATAAGCTAGACACTTTGTTAAGCTCTGCAATGACAGGACACACCAAGATGACCTTTGTTCTGATGGAGCTAACAGTCTAATGGCAGAAATGGATGATCAAAAAATGTCACAACTGAATATATTATCACAGGCTTAAATAAATACTACAAAGAAAATAATGAGTGCCATGAGAGGAACTCAAAGACAAACCTGGCAGGAAGTTCAGTACCCGCTAGGAACTAAAATGAGGACAGCACAGGTTGAGAACAGAGACCAAGAGGGGAGAAAAGATGCAAGATGAGGCTAGAGCAGCAGGTAGGGGTCAAATAATCCTGTAGCAGCTTACTGATCATATTATGGATTTTGGTCTTTTACTTCTGAAGTCAATTAAGAAGCCTAGGAGTTTTAGAATGAGCATGCATACTGGGGCACAGGGAAAGAGGGTACTAATCAAACTTGGATTTTGAGAAGATCATTTTAAAAAGACAGACTGTAAGAGACAAGAAGGGGTATGATACTACTTAGGAGGCTATTACAGGAGTACAAAAAGAAGAACAGAATGTGTGTATGTGTGTATATATCTGTGTGTTGGAGGGAGGGGGGATGTAAATGGTAGAAAATACCCATGAAAAGACTGGAAAGATATGAGGTGCTCACGAGTTAAGAACTGAACAGAATCTGCTGATCGGTCAGGTCATTCACCCTATCAGATAGGTAGCCCAACTGAACCAGGTGCACTGGAGTAGGAGTAGTCTTTAGTCTCTATTCCCTAATTCGTCAGACAAAAGAGTGCATCTCTTATTTAATACTACTGTAATAAAATTTTCGAAAAGTATCTCGGGAGCTCAAAGACTTTCTCTGACACCACAACACATCTTGCTGGTCTGGGACTCAACTAACCTTTGTCCAGTATCAAATAAATACATACATACCTAAATACGTAAAGTAAGTAAATGTTTTAAGAATGCACATACACAGAAATACCATAATTCCTATACACCTCTTCCCTGATATTAAGGTGGGCTTCACTTAAAATGTTTTTATTAAAAGTTACAGCCAACATAACAGCTCACCCTGTTCTGGGCACTGTGCTGAGTGTACAACCACCCTGAGACTGGTCCCTGAGAGTACTGTGATCATCTGAGTTGTACAGATGACAACACAGTATTAACTGGTAGACTCAAGATGCAGATTCCAGAGCCTAAACTCACGTAATTAAGTAACAAAGACTTAGGGTTATTCAATGATAAACCTTTTTAGTTCTTATATTGCTTGACCTCTCTCTGTGCAGGGTCTGGCCTACCAACAGACAGGTCCCTCTCTGGAAACTCTCTATTCCCTTGCTGGCCTTTCTCCTGTGTCACTACACTCAGACCACATTCAAATGAAGAGCTTCTATTCATCAAAAGACCATTAAGAGAACTACCACATTGGAAAATATACCTACAGTACATATAATCAACTAGCTTTTATCCAAAAAAAAAAAAAAATACAAAGCAAATCAATAAGAAGATAATCCCAAAGAAAAACAGACAATAGACTCAAACAGGGCATAAACAAGAAAAGTTGCTCAACTTCATCTAGTCAAAAAATGCAAATTAAAATCTCCAATGAAATTCACTAAAGACCAACCAGAAAGGGCTAAAAGTGTCTGCTAATACCAAGTACTGGTGAAAATGCAGAGCAACAGAAACTCTCATTCACTGATGATGACAAGTGTAACTTGGTATAATCTCTTTGCAGAAGACATCGTCTACTGAAAGTGATGACACACTAAACAATCCAGCAGCAATTCCGTCCCCAAATACATCTTAGAGAAAAACGTGCACATGTTCACCGAGATGAACAAGTGCTCATCTTAATAGTGGAAGCATTATTCTTAATAGCCCAAAGTAGTAAACAATCCAAATGCCCATCAATGGTAGAATAAATAAACTGTAGTACATTCATACAATAAAATACTAAACAGCAATGAAGATGAATGAATTCATAATGAAACAACACATGAATTTTAAAAACATAAAGTCAGAATAGTGGCTGTCTTGGGGAAAGAATGGTGCTGGCAGGAAAATCCTAACACAGGGGTCTTACTGTCGGGACAGTGGCTCACTGGCAGGATAAGGTTATCAGGTAGAGGGCAATGAAGGAAGCTGAAGAGCTGCCAATATTCTACTCCTTGACCTGGGTGGTGTTTATATGGGTGTTCACTTTGTGATAATTCATTAATGTACATGTGCTTTCTGCTCTTTTACATAGGTGTTATGTTTCACAATAAAAAGGTATAAAAAATGAAGTCAGCTCCCAACATATAAGTCAAGGTAATTTACAGAAAATCTAGATTTACAACCACTTCTGGAAAAAAACGCGAAGATCCAGCCTGCTGTCTTCACCACCAGCAACAATCAGCTGGGGCGGGGCAATTTTGGCCTCCTTCAGAGGAGCTCGTGCTCTCTGACCCCACAGCACCCTCTCTTCCTGCTCTCGTGAGTCACGACTCGCCTAACACCATTCCATACTCCTCTCCTTGACACTCCTTACAGCACATGAACGTAAAAGCATGCGCATGTGTGAATTATAAAGCCTAGAAGCAAGTGTGCCATTAGCCAGAGCAGTAAATTTAACCTCAGATTCCTCACCTATGAGACAGAGGTCACAAGAGTACCTACTACAATTGTTAAGATCAGATGAGGCAATGCACATAAAACAACTAGCTTAGTATCGTCACAGAATCAGCACTCAGTATTAGGAGGCTATTATTTATTATTAATACATATTTCTCATTATTTACAAGTAGGATGTAAATCTGCTTGCCATGGCCACTGTCTTCTGACTTTACAGGAAATACAGCATCAAAATATGGGTTGGTATATGTTTAATTAAATACTCCAACATGTATCACTGTTTAAAAAAGAAAAACAATAGGGACTTGCTGGTGGTGCAGTGGTTAAGAATCTGCCTGCCAATGCAGGGAACACGGGTTCGAGCCCTGGTCTGGGAAGATCCCACATGTTTCAGAGCAACTAAGCCCGTGCACCACAACTACTGAGCCTGAGCTCTAGGGCCCACAAGCCACAACTACTGAAGCCCGTGCACCTAGAGCCCGTGCTCTGCAACAAGAGAAGCCACTGCAATGAGAAACCCACACACTGCAACAAAGAGTAGCCCCCGCTTGCTGCAACTCACACAGCAACAAAGACTCAACACAGCCAAAAATAAATAAATAAATTTATTTAAAAAAAAAAAGAAAAACAGTAAATAAATCTTCCAAAGTTCCTTTACATGACACCACTGGGAAAGATTTCTTACAATCATACTTTGAAAAGTACACTTGTGTTTACTTGTTTTTGCTGAACCACGAATTTCTCCCCACCAGGGCTTTCACTGGTCTGATCAGTGTCAGGTAAATGGATACCTATGAAAATATACTTTAAGATAATGGATTTTAAGACCTCAGTCATAAAAAGCCCTCAAAATTAAAACTGACTTTTCAAGGTAAACATCATATGAACACCAAAAGCAGCTCCCTATTTTTCACATAGTTGTTAGTGTCCCAACGCTTAGCCAATACACTTATCTAATTCTTGCCCCTCAGACAAGTATACAACATTTTCCCCTCAAAACCCACAGAAGTCTAATTCAAACTACTTTTTCCAGAAGCCAATCTGACAAGCCCTCCTAAAATGGAAGACTACGAATTTCACCCACGAATATAATGATAGTTAATGAACTAGTCACCCACAATGTCCATCATCTCACAGACACAACACTGAGCAAGAGAAGCCATATACAAGAGTCCACACCAGAAGATCCTGTTGGTATAAAGTTCACAGGCAAAACCAGTGTTTACGGAATGCGTAAGTGGTAAAATTATACAGAAAAACTAGAAAATAAGTAATATAGAAGACAAGATACTTATAATCTTTGGGGAAAGCAAGTTATGATCCAGAAATGGCCTGTTAGGGATTCTAGGTGCTCATAATCATTTTATTTACAGTATTTTATTTGTTGCTTTCTGCCCACACCATTAAAATGGTCCACAAGTACAGCACAGTGATATGTTCACTGCTCTATTTCTGGCACCTAGAACAGTGCCTGGTTCATACTAGGCCACCAGTGAGTATCTGTTAAATATAGAATACAGTTTCAAAAATCCAAATTGTTACATATTTAACAACTGGCTAGACCCTAAGTATAATAGTAACAGCCAGCTTACTGTCCATTTTTCATGTGAGTATATTCAAGGAGTTATAAGTATATAAGTAAATTCTAATTACTTTATAATTCTTAACCTTCTTCTCCTATTTAGACGTTTACCAAATGCGTGAATTTATCCAGATTCAATTGAAACTTTTTTTTTTTTAATTAACAAGGGAAAATGCAGAAACTCATGTGTTACAGTAAGCCCAGGCTCTAGATGGGATTCTACCACCTTCCCCAACCAAAAAAGCACAGCAGAGTGCTATGCTCTTATAAGATGACCTGAAGTGTGCTCATATTTAAGAATAAACACTCAAATTATTTGGATCTTAAAAATGAATTACACATTTCACAACTGATTATTACAATACAGGGCAGCTAAAACCTATAAGCCTTTAGAGGACAGGGATCCAAAACAAAGTGTGCTCAATAAATACTTGCTGAACTAACAAAAAGAATCTCATTACTGATAACCTCCTGAATTTTAGCATTATGTATTGAATTAAGAGAACAATCATAAATTAAGTTTATTTGTTATCAAAAACTGTGTACAAACCCAAAAGATTACTAGCAACAATTCGAAAGAGTGAAAATTCCTAAAATAACCAAGAAAAAAATGAACTTTCACTCTTTGGGAATGTACACTATTTTTAAAAAAACAAAAAAAATATTTCAGCAAATCAAAAAAAATTTTTGTAATCAAGCGAGGAATATGCTAATCTTATGTTCCTAATTAGCATCCCTGCAAAGTAATATTCGTTCCAGTTTTCACCTCTCTTCTGGACATGATAAACTAGAATGAGGTCACTCACCAATCAACTCACTTCCCAGCATTCTACCAGCATGAAAGAGTTAAGACTGTTCTAATATATACTGAAATGCACCTACAACACAAATTAAAACATACCTTTTGATCTATCCCAAAGTTAAGGGCTTTCTGAGATTCAGTATTAACACTACATACGTAACAGGGCTTGTTATTAAATCTCAAATGGTATTTTGTGGTATGAATTTTGGCAACATTGGTTTCCTCATATTAAAACAGTACTCTGTGGGATAGTCGATCATTCAGAGTCCATTATTTTCACACATTTTTAGGATATAACATGAAATTCCCTACCCAGGAACTCACCGCACACTTCTCATTATTAAGAATGTATCTGTTTAGGAAGGCATGGAAATCAAGCACCTGGCTAACCCATAAAGAAGCAACCTGAAGCCACTCTTCTCTGCAATAAATAAATTAGGAAGCACTCTAGGTCAGCAGTAGCAAAAGGCCTATTTTTATTGCTGGCTTATATTAGAAATACTATACTGAAACAGACCAATTTTAGATTAAATTCAAAACTTGGTAAATTGTTCTAACATGTCTCTACAAGATTAAAAATTAAGCTAAGGAGGTTTTTCAAGATTGTCTTTCAAAATTCAGAGATGCAAAGCAAGTTCTAGTCAAATATTTCAGAAATATCATACTAGACATAAACTATCTTTTAATCTTATTTAACATTTGATCAGAAACTCTACGAATAAAAAATAACTCTGCTTGTCCCATGGCTGGTCTCCAACCCTACCATGTTCCATCAGTGCTCGACCCTGAGTGCATGACTGGCACGGAGCCTGCAGTGAGCTGTGGCTGGGCGGCCAGGGACCAGTGGCACCACACGTGGATTTACAGCCGGACTCGTGGTCTTCCATTAGACTGAATTTTTATCATGTCAGAACTATGTCAATAAAGAGGATTACACTTCCAATTTTTTCACCAAAATTATTATTTTTAATGACACTTTCCTTAGCAGCTTGGTGATCTGTCCTGTTTATACTCAGTTTTATTCTTAGAACTGTACTGAGTTTACATTTGGTCTCTAAATAGAAAAAAGATTAAAGAGCAAGTAAAAGTCAGAGCTAGTACATTGTTACCAGGATTGAAAAAAAAAAAAAGCAGTGAAACTACTGTAATCTTTCTCCTTCAAACCAAACAGGAAACAGTACTATATATACTACATTACAGCTCTCAAAGCCACAGATTGGTTTTAACCTCATTATTTGTTGGTGTGGATGGCTGACCTCCACTATCACTCACTAGTGGGGAAGCACTGTAGATTTGAAAAGTACCTGTCTAATGCAGCTGTCCTAAAATGAACTTAAGAGTTATAAATGCAGTCAGGATTATCAACCAAGCACATAAATGACAGGTTTAACCACAAGCATCTACCATGTCAAACACACTAACATAAAAAATTAAGTCTTTGCCTTAAATACTATAAAAATATTTCTAGTGAAAAACATTGTACAAATTTGGCAGGTAAAGAAAAATATTACTACAGTGAAGCCCAATAAACGTTGGCACACACAATTAGTGAATTCTCATAAAGCACAGTGAGTTTTTAATTTACCTCTAAAGCAGTATGAAGCAAATACCAATCACTAAGTACCAAAATTAAAACTACGTCATAACAGCCACTGAGGACACAATTCCTATCTATAAGGACTAATTTCGTAATTAATTTTGTTCATTTAGCTTTACTCTACAGTTTTTAACTTTCAAATGTTCAGCTGTTAAGGAAAGTTCATTGTGCCTTATTTGATAACTATAAATCAATTCCTAAGAAGTGGTGTAAATAATTTCCATACTAAACTACATTATAATTTTAAAACTAATCAACCAGGCGAAAAAAATTCTGTTCCTGAGACAAAATGGAAACTTTTAAGCAGCAAAATCTAATAAGCATACAGTACAATGTTACATTTTATTGCTTCCTCTGAAGTGAAACTGCTTAAAAATCCAGAAGCCACTGCACTTGCTTCAGCCACTTTCTGTGATTCAACAAATGGAAATGTTCCCAATTATTCATATCATTTTCTTACATAATTAAACAATTCCTTGGTGAGACAGAGAACCGCCCTCAAATTCCTGTTTTCAACTTTTGAATCATTTCACATCAGGTACACTAGTAATTGTTTGCAAATTCAGATGTATATCTGAACTTTTCCTTTATTACTTATATTAATATCATGCACTGAAAACCCCTTTCCAATTTAAGTATATAGTTTTTAAAGCATCCTACACTTTTTTCTAGTATTTTATGATTTATCTTCTTTGCACTTTTTCAAACATCTCATTTGGATTTTTTTTCGGGGGTGGGGGTGGCCTAAAAAAAATTTTTTTTTTAAAGAGGATAACCAACAGTCCCAGCACTATTTATTGAATAATCCATCCTTTCTCCATCCTTTCTCCAGTAATCTTCCATGTTATTTTTATCATACAGTCTCAATTTTCCCTCTTGCTGGATAGGTGAATTTAGGCAAGTTACTTTATCTCTGTGTGTTTCAATCTCCTCATCCATAAACTGGGGAATAACAGTAGTGCTCATTTCATATCGATACTGAGAACTACATGTTAAGCACTTAGAACAATAGCTGACACACATTAAATGCTGACGATCATAATCACTAAAACCTCATAAACACACAGATGCTTCTGGACTCTGTGATTCCAATGTCTATTCCTGAGCTAAAAGACTGCCTCAAATTACTTTGAATTTATAACACATTAGGTTTTCTAATAAGGTATTCTTTTTCCAAAAATTTCATGGCTATCATCCATTTATTTTATCAGATAAACTTTCTCATCAATATGTCAAGTTTTCTACAATACCGCACTGGAATTCTATTTGGAATTGTTTTAACATTTATACACCAACTCTAGGAAATTTGGTATATTCTACAAGAGTCACTCTCCCCTATTCAGAGAGTATATTTTCTCATCTCATTTATTGAGGTTTTATGTCCTTTAAAATTAGGTAAGTTACCAACAATTGTTATATTAATTCTAGGTACAACCGTTTTGGAGAAAGATTTAGTGGCGTATATCAGAATTTTAAATGCATACCCTTTGACCCAGAAATTCCATTTTTAAGAATATGACATACAGGGCTTCCCTGGTGGCGCAGTGGTTGAGAGTCTGCCTGCTGATGCAGGGGAAATGGGTTCGTGCCCCGATCTGGGAAGATCCCACATGCCGCGGAGCGGCTGGGCCCGTGAGCCATGGCCGCTGGGCCTGTGCGTCCGGAGCCTGTGCTCCGCAACGGGAGAGGCCACAACAGTGAGAGGCCCACATACCGCCAAAAAAAAAAAGAATATGACATACAGTAGTACTATATAAGTGCAGATATTAAAATATAAGGCTACTTATTACAATAAAATCCTGGAAATAAATTAAATGTCTATCAGTAAGGCAATAATGACCTGCAGCATATTCATGGGATGGAAGAATATTCAACCATTACAAAGAATATAGAATCAAAGGTCCTGGTTTCGAGAAGAGTTCTACAAACTATTATGCTAAAAGCAAGAAAAGCAAGCTGCAAAATTAATGTCTTCACTTTTTTTTAACTGGGAAGTGGAGGAAACAAAAATATATGTAAAGTATTGAGTACACAGCCTGGTTCTTATTAAGCATTTTAATCACCTTACAAAATTAAACGTGACTTGGTTGAATACTATTTCATTTCACCTATCTTTTACGGCCTGCCTTGCTCTATCTACATAAGATTTCATGGTGGTCCCATAACACAGCATTCAGAAAAGTAAGCTTTCAACTGACATTCTACTCATAAATATTTAAGAATGCAAACGTCCCTAAAATGTAATGTTTAACTAGTGATATTTTGCAATATGCCATAAAATCTCAACACCATGATTCAGGAGAAAATGTAGGACTCCTTCTAAATCATCATTTTACTATGGCAATCTACTGAAAACTTACTTCTCTCCATACATGAAATAACCTTTCTAGAGTGTGTGGTCTTGGATATTAAGTGCCAGAGATCACACTGCAGGAACACAGTGACATTCTCTGTAATACGGAAACAAAGCCTTTCCTCCCAAGAAAAGTAAATAATGTAAGCTTATTTTAAAATCATGCAAAATTCTGCCTTTTATTCTCAATCTTTAGATTGTTCTTAATCAGTGTAAGGTCAAAAAGGTACACATGA
The DNA here is from genome assembly GCF_025265405.1 of Mesoplodon densirostris. Lineage (NCBI taxonomy): Eukaryota > Metazoa > Chordata > Mammalia > Artiodactyla > Ziphiidae > Mesoplodon > Mesoplodon densirostris. The sequence continues at coordinate 153,954,093 of NC_082664.1, forward strand.
AAGTTTTCTTAAAGAGAGAACACTAAATTCCTTAGAAGAATTCACTACTAAGTGTAACCGCTAACTTCTGCCAGCCAGAAAACAAGGTCTTGAGATCAGAAACTCCAGGGTCTTATTATACCTGGTCCGAGATACTATGAATAAACATTTCAAACAGAAAAACAAACAAAAAAAATCAAACCAGTACCTGCGTAAGCACTTTGATACTGTTTGAAGTAATGAGTTGATTTTTAAGGGAGAAGATTTTTACTCTTCACATTTCTGTATTCCCGCAATCGTTTAAAAGAGCAGGTACAATTTTATGGTGAAAAAGGTTAAAATGTACAAAAGGAGGGAGAATATTAACTGATTTTTAAGAACTTCAGAGAACTTCCTTGGTGGCTCAGTAGTTAAGAATCCGCCTGCCATTACAGGGGACACGGGTTCGAGCCCTGATCCGGGGAGATCCCACATGCCGCGGAGCAACTAAGCCCGTGGGTCACAACTACCGAGCCTGCGCCCTACACCCCGCAAGCCACAACTACTGAGCCCACGTGCCTAGAGCCTGTGCTCCCTAACAAGAGAATCCACCGCAATGAGAAGCCCGCGCACCGCAACAAAGACCCAACGCAGCCAAAAATTTTAAAAAATAAATTAATTTTTTTAAAAAACTTCAGCTTTTTAATGTCATATATAAATTGGTTTGAAAGCACTGAGGAAATGGCATAATACTTCAAAGCACATGGAAAAATTGATAGGAAAAAGTGTTACTTTTTTGAGGAACCCACACGTCTTTGCCAATATTTATTGTTTAGAGTTCATCTAACTGTCCATTTTTAAGGGTATTCTGTGGTACTTTTGAAAGTTTAATTCAAACTAAACTATTAAAAACTGTTAAGAGTTTAGTTTTTTCAATGTTACCGTAAGTAAATAAAACAGTTACAACAACAAAAATCCAACCTACTCCACACGGGCTGAGTGTTTGCCGTCCCAATGTCTTGTCGCGGGCGCGCGCATACCAGCGACAGTGACATCAGATCGAAACCACACGGTTTCGCCAGGGACCAACCACTCCCGCAAAGACAGCAGCCACCGCCCACCGGGGTGGCTCCGGCGCGACCTCCGCTCCCCGCGCCCGGCTTCCCGGCGGGACCTGTTGCGCGTTCCCGCCCGCCCTGCTCCCTCCCCGCGCAGGCATGAGCCGGGGACTGCCAGCGACGCCGCCGCGATGCACCTGCCTGGGCCCCGGCCGTCCCCACCCCCGGCCGCCCGCCTGCTCCTCGGGCCCCGGCCCGGCCGCCAGCCCGCGGGAGGAGGGAGACGGGCCCCCGGCGGGACGGGCCCCCGAAGCGCTCACCTTGGCGGCCGCGGCCCTGGCGGACATCTTGTCTCTCCGGTGCCACACGACGCTCCTCGGACCCGAGACTCCTCGCCGCCAGCCACCGGCTCCTCACGCAGCTGCCCAGATAAACATCTCCCGGGAGCGAGCGGGGCGGGGGCGCCGGAGAGGCCCGGCCCACGGGGAGGGGACTCAACTAGGACAAAAGTCCGCGCCGCGCCAGCCCCGCCCGGGGCTCCCCGCGGGGCGCGCCAGGCCGGCACCTCCCTCCGAGCGCGGCGGCCGCAGCCCCGCCACCGGCACGGGCCCGCCCGCTCAACGCTCGGCAGCACCGAGCCCTCCGCGGCCCGCCCGCCGGCTCCCTGCGAGCAGCTTCCACACGTAACTTCCCAGGAACGAGCCGCAACGACGGGACGTGGCGTCGGCGGGCTGAGCCGGCGCCGGCAACCGCGGAGGGCCACGCAAACCTGCCAACCCGACCCGTCCCACTGAGCATGCCCGGCCAGGGGGCGGGGCCGTGGCAGGGGCAGGGCCGCGCGGGGGGGCGGGGCCGAGGCGGGGGCGGGGCCACGAGGGCGAGGGGGCGAGCGGCTGGTCAGCTTCCTGTCCGGACGCGACCCCTGTCGCGGAAGGAAAAGCCCAGTTTCCGAAGTAGCTTGGAGACGGAGTTTCCTGTTTGTTCGCATCACGGGTCAGACGGAAAGCGCCCCCGAGGAGTGAGCCTCCGTGTACCCAGCCTTTGCGACTTGAACAGAGACACACCTGGCCGCGGCCCCCGCCGCCCGCCTGCCTAGGCCTCGCTGTGAAGTGTGTCCTGGCTGTCGTTGTGGACGGATCGACTGCCCCGCGGACACTGGTCACGGGGTCACGGGCACCAGGGGGCTCACGCACATGAGGCCTCGATATAGACCCAACACCACCTTCTCCAGCCGGTACAGACAGGGATCCCAAAAGCATATTTTTGGCATAAAAAATGTTGAAATTCTTAGTGGCGAGAGAAGGGGAGGCGCCCAGCAGAAAAGGCTGCGAGGACGTTCGGTCCACGGTCCGGCTGATCAGCCCGCAATGCAGACGCCCTCGCTAGACACCAAGGAGTATTTAAGAAACCTTTTCCTCCCTCATTATTCTACACTCTGTAAAATGTAAAGCTCTTCACAAATGTCAGGAATTCTTAGTAACATTAAATGGTAAGCTCCTTAAAAGTACCTAGTGTAGTGCCATAAAAGGTACACGAGAAACAGAAAAAAGCAGAAACATCAGGTTTTAAACGATGGTTTTCTCTTTAGAATTCAAACTGTATGGATATAACTTATCGTAACCAAGAAATATCTGTATATCATACATAAATATCAATTAAAATTTCAAAGTAAAATACCATACATTTTGCAACCTGAAGCTATGGAACTAGAAAAAAGCATTCTGCAAATCAAACCCTTATTCTTTTCTTTTTTTTCCCCATGCACAGAAATGGTTACAGTCACTTTTGTTTTAAAGTCATGTTGGATGTGACTTTTGGTTTTGGACAAAGTATTATTTATTCTTTTAGGAACTGTAATTAAAATTTCCTTATGAACAAATGCTATTTTTTTAATTGTGGTGATATTATTTTTTTATTTGAAAAGGTGGCTGTGGAAGACCTTCCACATTATCTTTATTAGTCCTCCCATTTAGTAAGATGTGCAATCAGCATGACCTGCCTAGAACTAGACATCGTACCTTTAACAGACCTAAACCTCGAAATGTTATCTACAAATGCACTGAGACCTTTCCTCTTTCCTCATTTGTCACTCTTCATCAAGCCTACCGTATATAAGTTAAATGCTAGATTATATAATGATCTGTCAAAGATCTAATACATCTGATGGCAATTTTAGTTTATTTTCCTTTTGCCATGGTTTTAAAAATAATGAAATCAAGCAAGAAATTTAACCTTGAGAATACTATGCTTTAAAAGTTACACTGATAAAAATATTTCAATGAATAATAGTATACTTTAAAATTTTTTTCAATGGTAGTTATAGTATCTAAAGCTGTACGAATGGGAGAAAATATTTGCAAATGAAGCAACTGACAAAGGATTAATATCCAAAATTTACAAGCAGCTCATGCAGCTCAATATCAAAAATACAAACAACCCAATCCAAAAATGGGCAGAAGACCTAAATAGACATTTCTCCAAAGAAGACACACAGATTGCCAAAAAACACATGAAAGGATGCTCAACATCACTAATAATTAGAGAAATGCAAATCCAAACTACAGTGAGGTATCACCTCACACCAGTCAGAATGGCCATCATTAAAAAATCTGCAAACAATAAATGCTGGAGAGGGTGTGGAGAAAAAGGAACCCTCTTGCACTGTTGGTGGGAATGTAAATTAATACAGCCACTGTGGAGAACAGTATGGAGGTTGCTTAAAAAAAATAAAAATAGAACTACCATACAACCCAACAATCCCACTACTGGGCATATACCCTGAGAAAACCATAATTCAAAAAGAGTCATGTACCGCAATGTTCATTGCAGCTGTATTTACAATAGCCAGGACATGGAAGCAACCTAAGTGTCCATCAACAGATGAATGGATAAAGAAGATGTGGCTCATATATACAATGGAATATTACTCAGCCATAAAAAGAAACGAAATTGAGTTATTTGTAGTCAGGTGGATGGACCTAGAGTCTGTCATACAGAGTGAAGTAAGTCAGAAAGAGAAAAACAAATACCGGATGCTAACACATATATATGGAATCTAAAAAGAAAAAAAAATGTTTCTGAAGAACCTAGGGGTAGGACAGGAACAAAGATGCAGATGTAGAGAATCGACTTGGGGACACGGGAAGGGGGAAAGGTAAGCTGGGACGAAGTGAGAGAGTGGCATGGACAAATATACAGTACCAAATGTGAAATAGAAAGCTAGAGGGAAGCAGCCACATAGCACAGAGAGATCAGCTCGGTGCTTTGTGACCACCTAGAGGGGTGGGATAGGGAGGATGGCAGGGAGATGCAAGAGGGAGGAGATATGGGGATACATGTATATGTATAGCTGATTCACTCTATTATAAAGCAGAAACTAACACAACATTATAAAGCAATTATACTCCTATAAGATGTTAAAAAATTAAGCTGTACAGTTTTTTTAATGTCTCTCCTTTTCTCTAAAGAATCAAGAGAAAGTTTTTGTCATTTGTAAAAATAAAGGTAAAAGTTAGTTGTCAAGAATTAAAAGTACATCTCCATTCCTACAGTTTATTGCCAGGGAGATGGTTTGATAAGAAGTGGAAAGCATAAAGCATAATCTCAGATAGTTGCCCCTTTAACAATGAAGAGTTTATCCTTTGAACATCAAAAAAAGGTTCACATTATACCACAACTTTAGTGCCTACATATGGATGTGATTATAGCTCCTCTAGATCAATTATATGGGAAGAAATACAAGCAAATTTGAGATTCTCATTTAGAATTACAATAAAGTTTAACCAAGAATCTCTTTCGATTGCACAGACTATTTCTGATCATCTAATGCAAACTGAACAGGAAACTAAAAAACCACACTTTCAAAGACAACTTCCTGTGGGATTTTTGGTGTCTGTGGCTCAGAATGAAAAAAACAGCATGTGTGTGAAATCTTTATAAATCTTAGAACCATTTATTAAAACAGCTTTGACCAAATGAACAACTATAACCACACCCACATTTTACATATGTATATTTATCTTTCTGTTACCAAAAAACTCCTTAGAAAAACATAGTTATTTTTAGTATGAGCTGTGAGTTTACACATGACATATAAAGGGGAAGTATGGCACTGTGGCAGAAAATGAGACAGTGTTGATGTCACAAAAGAGACATATATACAAAATACTGGAATTAGGAGAACTTTATCAGAGCGCTGTAACAACAAAATAAAATAAGTAGTCCTAATCTCACTCTTATGCCATATCTTTAAAAATTCTATAAACTGCTTCAGAGTTTTCCTCTGCCAATAAGAGTCATATAACACTGTTAAATAGGAAAAAGTTTTTTAAGACTCATAAAGTTTCTAGATTTCACAGACCAGTAAAATTTCACAAAAACGAAACAAAACAAAAGAAACAAAAAAACCCACTTTATGGGTACAATACAGAATGACCAACGTTTAATCTTATTTTATTTTGCAAAGTAAAGGACATTCAAAAACAAACGTTATGAACTGTACACTTAAAGATGTTTAAAATGGTACATTTTATATAGATTTTTGCCAGAATAAAAAAAATACCAAAAGAATGTTACTATCACCAACATCATTTCGTTTTTTTAAAGGACATAGAAACACTAAAAACAAGTCATTTTTTATTCAGTTCAAAATAAAGAACAGTCCTTCCTAAGAAGAGTTCCTCCTAAGGAAGAGAGGGGCCATCCTTCCTCTGACCATGGCAAGGTAGAGCTTTCTCTTTTTAGGGTCGTGAATGTCACACAACCAGGCCGACTAGAAACTTCATAATTCCGTGGAATCCATGACTCCAGCTGGACTGGAGGGAGCAGTCTGCCCCTCCTTCACAGCTCCTGTTTCCCACTTCTACACTCTTCTAATGACCCCTCAAAGACCTCCTCCCCAGCCCAAGCAAATAATTCATAGAGAAAACAGAAATTGAGGAATGGAAACTCCCTTCCCTTCCTGCCAAATATGACACACCTATCCTAACACTTGCTTTTCTTCTCTTTCCCTCCCCCTGGGCAAGGAATCCCATCTGGGGGCCTGGCCCTATCAGCCAAGTTCTCTGGCCATCATCTTTGTCCTATCTCAGCTTAAAGGATTCTACCTCTCAGAATTCAAGCTTCTCCTAGTTTCTCCCATCTTAAAAACGGAGGGAAAAAACAAAAACAAAAGCCCCTGACTCCACCCAGGCTACCTTCAAAGGTGTGCCAGCAGTGCAGCTGTACAACCCGGCGCTCAGAAGGCCCTGCACTTGGGGTTTAATGCTCTGAATCTGAATGATTTTCACTTCGGATTTGTGTTTTGTAAGTGAAGGTGGATAGAGCGCACACTGGGGTCCTGTGGTCTCAGCTCACACTGGTCCTGGCTCCTGTGGCCTCTGGGGAGGGGCTCCAGGCTGCCTGCTCCCAGGACTCCTGAAGCCTGGCCTGTACCTCCCTCCCTGACAGCGATGGGCGAGGGCTGGGTACCACAGCATCCTGGGTGGGGCAAGAGCCCAGGCAGGCAGTGCTGTTTCCCACCTTGGTAGGGGGAGCCTCTCTCTCAGCTCCCACTCGGGTACCAAGCCTTCCCGGCCTGGAGGTTTAAGGATCCCTGGTGGTTGCTGTCTGCTGTGGGCTGCAGCAGCGGGCCAGGAGCTCAATCCCCCCAGACCCTGTGCCCAGCTACGGCATCTTGGTCAGGCAGCTTGTGAGAAGGGGGTTCTGCTAGGCCCAGCAGGCAAGTGGGACCCCCAGGGCCCTGGAGGGTCTTCTGGTTGTGATTATCCCAGGCCCAGGGGTGCTCCTCCTGCCTGTCGGTCGCTGCTTGGGAGTGGGGTCCTCTCTCCTCCCAACCTTTCTGAGTCTGCCTGTGCTTGTCTCTTCTGGCTGGCTTGAGGGACAACTCCAGGGACAAGCCATGAAATATCAATTGTATAATTCAACTAATTCCTCATACGAGTTAAATGTTCTGATCTTTGCATTTAAAACTAGCCTGAGGGCTTCCCTGGTGGCGCAGTGGTTGAGAGTCCGCCTGCCGATGCAGGGGATATGGGTTCGTGCCCCGATCCGGGAGGATCCCACGTGCCGTGGAGCGGCTGGGCCCGTGAGCCATGGCCGCTGGGCCTGCGCGTCCGGAGCCTGTGCTCCGCAACGGGAGAGGCCACAACAGTGAGAGGCCCTCGTACCGCAAAAAAAAAAAAAAAAAAAAAAAGTCACAGAGGACAACACTCAGGGCACACCTGGAGTTTCATGGCTCTTATTATACTCAAGGAATTTATTTTCTCAGACTCATCATTGTAAAAGAACTTCTGTGAGATATTTTCTCAGCCTCAAACAATAAATGGAGATCAGAAGAAATCTTTCTACCCCACTTTAGTTTGGCGTCTGTCTTTCCCAGATGGCAGGGAGTACCAAGCTCATTGGATTAAAAAACAACCCAGATATATTCCTTAACAGAAGCTAAACAGTCTGGTCTCCCAAAGTATAATGTTTGGATTTTGTTTACAGTTTATGCATGTGTAAAACCTTTATAATAGTAGTCTTTTAAAATAAATAATAAACATAAAATGTAGAAAAGTTAGTGGAACTCCACTGAAAAAGAGGTAAATATATTTTTATATTTAACATAATTTTAAAAGGGAGTAAAATATATACATATATTTGCAAAATAAACAAATAAAAGGAATTGCCTTTAGAGGAGGGCGAGACATCAATAATATGAGACTTTTCTAGACAGACTCGATATTATAGTTTTGACTTTGGAAACAAAAATGTTTTGCATATTTTTAAAAAAATGAAATCAAGAAGAAAAAAGGCATCTGTAAATACTGGGGTGAGAAAATAAACACTACTTCGGTGCCCTAGCCATACAAAGAAAAGAACTGTTCCCAATGACTTGTCCAAAGTGCTTTGACTGTATTCTCAGTGGAATATCTTCTAAGGAAAAGGGCACTGCAGAGAAATCTTAAATTTCATCCAGTAGTCTGTTAGTAATAATATCAACATCATTATTTTGAAACTTTTATCTACGTGTGTGTGCACATTAACTAACATAAAACTGACATACTCATTAGTGTATTAACTAATATATAGTAATTAGCTGTTTTATATATGTATTAATACATTAGTATATTTAATATATATTAGTATTATTAACATGCAATAATTTACAATATTAGCAATATCACATTATGTGTATAACAGTTTCAAAGTTAAATGTAAATATATAACAGTTTCAAAGTAATAATGTTAATTTTATATATTATTAGCATTAGTATATGCTAGTAATGCTAAATTATAATATATGTTTTCACACTAGTTATATATTAGTGTATGTTAACACAGTTAGGAACCAAAATTTTCCACTGAAAAGAGAAAAAAGCATAAAATTGAAGAAGTTAAATAAAAATTTTGCAATTCTAACAAGTTAAAAAATCAGTATAACAACTTTAAAAATATACTTAAGAGAAAAAGAAACATATATATGTATCTATATGTTCCAGGACCCTTGGAGATACCAAAATTCAAGGATGCTCAAGCCCTTACAAAAACTAGTGTAGTATTTGCATATAACCTATGCACATCGTCCCATACACTTGAAACCATCTCTAGATTACTTATAATACCTAATACAATGTAAATGCTATGTAAATAGTTGCCAGTGTGCAGCAAATTCAAGCTTTGCTTTTTGGAAATTTCTGGAATTTTTTTCCGAATATTTTCAATCTGCAGTTTGTTGAATCCATAGATGCACAGTCCACAGATACAGAGGGCTGACTATATATATATATATAAATATATATATATATATATATATATATATGTTTCCCAGCTCTTGCCATCGAAAGGACTAGAAATAATAAAAACTCAATAGCAATGAGCCCAACCAGTGCCCATACTGTAATCTCCAGCCAGGAATGGCTGATTACAGGTCTGGAGCAAGAAACATAAAGATAATCCTGGGATATACTGTGCCAGAAAGCAAGGAAATTCTCAAAGAATAATGAATCAAAAGGTGAGAGAAGCAACCAAGTAGCTTCCACTGGCCAAAGATGAAACAATTTGAGCCTCAAAAAAAAAAAAGTGCAATTGATTGAAACACACTGAATATTTAAAACCTATGAATTCATAATACAAGCATACCTCGTGTTGTTATACTTTGCAGGTATTGCATTTTTTTATAAATTGAAGGTCTGTGGCAACCCTGAATTGAAGGTCTGTAGCAACCCTCCATTGTCAGATGGTTAGTATTTTTTATCAATCAAGCATTTTTTAATTAAGGTATGCACATTCTTTTTTCAGATATAATGCTATTATTGCACACTTAACAGACTACAGTATAGTGAAAACATAATTTTTATATGCATTGGGAAATCAAAAAAAATCATTTGACTTGCTCTAGTGTGATATTTGCTTTATTGCAGTTGTCTGGATTAGAACCTGCCATGTCTCCGAGGTCTACCTGTAATATCAAAAAAGAGAGTAAATAAGCAAGAGAGGCCCCCAAACAACTATGTATTGAGTAGCTCTGGCTATAACTCAGGTACCAACTCCTTATTATCTAAGCTGTCAATTAAAAGGAAAGAATGTATATTCTGTCTGAATATTATTGCAGATAACCAAATGACTCTAACGGATGAGGGAAAGTTCCTTATGAAAGAAACTCCAGCTAATAAATCTGGAAGGAATGACGGAATTAGGAAATCATCGTCTTGTAACACTGAAATAACAGATTCGGGTACTGATCATCAAAGGATCAACCCACCCATCAATGTTATAGCGTTATTGAAAGTAAGACAGGCCAACACTGTGTGATGCGACTGGAAGCACACAACCCTCTCTACAAAGGACACCTGCCCCAAGAGTGGCACCTGAATGAAATTCACCTATAGGGCGACTTCCATAAACAGAAATACAAGAGCTGGAGATGCACCTTAAGTGACTCCACGAGGAAGCAGACAGACAAATGCAGAATGTGGGGTTCTATATACTATATAGAACTATACTATACTATTCCTATAGTATATAGGAAAACTCAGCCAGTTTTCAAAACAAATTAATAGGAAAAAAGAAAAGAAAAGCAAGTTGGGACTCCTATGGACCTTCTGTGGATGGAATCCCTTTCAAATCTACCTATTGTAAAAAGACATTTTTGAGACAATTGGGGAAATTTAATTATGGACTAAGTGCTAGATGATACCATGATATGATCATGGCATATGGCCACATAAGTAAGGTATCCTTTTTGAGGAGATGCATATTGAAACATGCAGAGCTGAAACAGCACCATGTTTGGGACGTGCTTTAAAATACTTCAGCAAAGAGAAAAATTTTAAAATACAGGCAAAAAAAAGCAGCAAAATATTGAAAATTGTTGAATCCAAGTGATGGGCATATAAGAGGTTTAATGTATCATTCTTTTTACTTTAGGGTATGTTTGAATGTTGGTGTACATTTGAAATCTATTATCATGAAAATCAATAAAAACAGAAATATTCCCATCAGCAAAGGTAGGGAGGTTACAAATAATTGTCAGAAATTCTTGCCATCCCTGTTTGGATGCCCCATTGCAATGTGACAGGGCAGCTCTTCTCAACAAGAGGTAGAGTCTTTCTTTTCTACCCCTTGAATCTGGGTAGCAGCATGACTTGTTTTAAAGGGCAAACATGACACAAGCAGAAGCCTGAAAAGCACTTGGGCATCAGGGCTTGCTGTCTCTTGCTGCTGAGGACCCTGTGACCTCCAGGGGAAGAAGCCCAGGTTAGCCTGCTGGAGAGGTCACATGGAAAGGAAACAAGATGCTCTGGCTGACAGTCTGCCAACCTCCAGAGACATGAGCAAGGGAATTCTAGACCATCCAGTCCCAGCCAAGCCACAAACTGATGGCACCAACCTGAGTGAGCCCAGGCAAGTCTAGCAAAAGAACCACTTAGCTGATCCGAGCCCAAACTGCCAGCCCATAGAACCATGATTATTTTTAAAGATGCTTAGTATTGGGGTGGTTTGTTACCCTGCAAGGACAAACTGATACGTAAGGCTAAACCTATAGGAGTACTACACAAACACATGCAAAAGATTAGCTTCTTAGTACTGTGGGGTACGTGGCATGTGCTCTGTAAGTGTATCTGAATGGGAATTCCATATCGCTGGAAAATGATATATATAGAAACTGCTCTAAAGGTAACGAAGGCTTAGGTAGACTGCCGCCTTTTGTATGTATAATAAGGGCTATAAAACCAAGTAGTCTCTCCACTGATAAAGGCAGGTATGACCGATAAACGTAGAACTTTTTTTTTTCTTCTAAGGACTAAAAAGGTCTGGCTCTGCCCCTTGGTCACCTATGATCAGACACTACACAATAGCCTTTGGGATTGCTGGCAGACGGCCCTGCCTGTCTCCTCTGACACAATTCTGCAACCCAAGTAGCCAGTACATAGAGAGTCTGGCTCCTGTCAGAGTCTGGTTGACCCGCCCTCCCCTAAGGGCCACGCTGGGGCTACCCAGCACCCAGGAACACATCTGGGACACTTTTCCAACAGGGCATATTTCACCCTGTGGACCCTAAGGACAAACATGACCCTAAGGACCCTAAACAAATCATGTTTCCTCTTTACGACAGATGTTCACCAGCAGATGCTGGATTCAGACATAAGGATTAATTAGAGAGTGTTTAGGGTGCCACAGACAAACTAAACCAAAGTCACTGAGGTGCATAGTGATGTTTTAGCTAAGGTATTTTTTTACTAAAACAAAATATTAAAGGATTTTAAATTGACTGATCAATTTATCTGAATCACATAGCTTTAAAAAAATCTTTGTAAGGATTCTGTAGCTCATCTTAGTATCATTAGCAAAACACTGTCCTGTAAAAAAATATTCAACATAGTTAAATATTTCTCCATAATACTAGCTATTTATTTGGAAATATTTGAAAGTTAATTTGATACTTTAATTTTTGATGAATATGGCTACTTTCAGTACATTAGAATTACTTTTCGTACAAATGCCACCCACATTTACATGCTAATTTATCCAGTCTCTTCATTTATATTTTTAAAGGTGCAGTATAATTTTTTGTAAGTACAGTTTTTAAAGCACAAGAATCTTACAAGTAAATGACCATATTTTATACTATTTTGAATTAGCAAACTATTATTTAGTAAATGTTGCAAAAGCCTTTTTGGACTATGGGCTTGGAATTAACATTATTCAACAAGGTTTAATGATACAAAAAGATGGTATTTGGGAAGAATGGACTTTAAAACCTAAAAAATAAATAAGTAAATAAATTGGTGGCAGCTTCATTATTTGTGGAACTAAACTTAAAGGGGACAAATGAAAACTTGAGGCTGAGCTGAAGGTACAGCAGAAACTAAGGGCAGCAGGCTGACCCCTCACTTGAGGGAGCGCTTCTGAGCTCCTGCTCCTGGCAGTTCTACCTTCTCTTTTTGAAAGGGCCACACACAGAGCTAGGAAAAGCCGTTAGATTCATTATCTTTCTACTTAAAACCAAAATAAATGTCCTCTTTGGTTAACAAAGTGTGGACACATATGGTGAAGGCATCAGAAAGAACACGATGGAAATATCTGGGAAAGGTCTTCTGGGACTAAAGTTTCCTCATCTACACAATAGTGGGGGAGGGGCGTTAGGGGTGGGGTGACCCGGAGGGATTGTTGTGTGGGTGGGGATGGGCTGGGTTAATTCTCAGACCCTTTCTAGCCATAACCTTCAGTGATCTGAAGAGTCAAAAGCTGAAAATCTTTTTCATCCCTGAAGCTATGAGGCCACTGTGGGATGTGGTTATTTGTAGGTCTTACAAGTTTTGGAAAGATACATATTATAAAACCATATAATTTGTTTCTATGAAAAGCTAACTTTAAACAAGTTTAATTTTAAATGTGATTAATATTTCCATGAGAGTACCTTTATGAAAATGAAAAGTTTTATAAAAGCTGGGCAAATTAAAAAACATGTAAAAATCCAGCTTAACTTAAATCTGTGTTTGAGAGTGTGTATGTTTTGAAAGGGTGTGGTTTCCTGACTGGATTGTTTGGAAACATTCTGACAAAGCCAAATTCACTTCTCTGATATCCTGAAGGCAGCAACGGAACTGGCACCTAAAATAGCACAAAAGACGATATTCCTATACATATAATCAATTTAAGTCAACTGAGAACTGTGATTTTAAAAAGATTTCTAATCTGTATTCTCCTAATTCCTTTTTAGAGATAGTCTACACCAGGGGTCCCCAACCCCTGAGCTGCAGACAGGTATGGGTCCTTGGCCTGTTAGGAACCCGGCTGCACAGCAGGAGGTGAGCAGCAGGCAAGCAAGGGAAGCTTCATCTGCCTCTCCCCATCAGTCACATTACTCCTGAACCATCCCCCTATACCCTTTCCATGGAAAAATTACCTTCCACGAAACTGGTCCCTGGTGCCAGAAAGGTTGGGGACCGCTGGTCTACACAATAAACCAGATTGGAAAATTTAGCAACACTTTGCATGCTTTTTGCTCATTCACTCATTCATTCATTAACTCATTTACATCTATTCAACAAATATTTATACATCTCTTTATTTTTTACAAATATTTATACATATCTTAGTATATGCCAGAAACAATGTCTTTTAATGTTTTTTCCAATTTTTCTTTTTCATACTCCTTTACTCTCACTCCTGCTTTTGTTAGGTATGATGCCATATTCAGATTACTCAAGAATACATTTAATGGGACTTCCCTGGTGGTCCACTGGTTAAGAATCCACCTTCCAATGCAGGGGACGCAGGTTCGATCCCTGGTCAAGGAACTAAGATGCCGAGGGGCAACTAAGCCCACACGCCACAACTAGAAAGTCCATGCACTGCAACTACTGAGCCTGCATGCTCTACAGCCCACGAGCCACAACTAGAGAGAAGCCCGTGCACCGCAAAGAAAGATCCGCATGCTGCACCCAAGACCCAACTCAGCCAATAAATAAACAAATAAATAAATATTTAAAAAGCAGAATACATTTACAATTGAAGTACGGTTGATTTACAATGTTGTGTTGATTGCTGTATAAACAAATAAATAAATAATTTTTTAAAAAAGAAGACATTTAAAATGTGGTACTAAAATCACAATGCTCTCTAACTGAGGGAAAAACACACACCCCTGGGTCAGCCCCTCACACTGCGGTGTCAGGAGGAGTGAACAGATTCCTGAGTAGTTTGGTACACTCTACCATCCCCCCTCAAGGGAACTACAGTCCTGGCTGGACTTACTTATGCTTCTTCCACTATTGTTAAGAGAAGTTATTCTTGGGATGACCAACTTTTAGAGAGTCAACCCGGGACACAGCAGTACAGACAAAAGACATAATAATATAATATATAGTAAGTAACTATACACATGTTACTGCTTTAACATAAAAAATTAGGTGCTGATGGAAATTGTATTATTCTGCATTATTTCCCTTTCTGTTACATAAATGTTATTATTTAAATAAAACAACACTAGAACTAGTTAATAGTGGCAATCAGTAAGTAATTAATAGGACTAATTAAATAATGTGTGAGAAAAACATAACAATATTGTTTAATGTTTCTGTCCTCTGATACAGCACTGTAACTCTTTTTAAATTATTTATTAGATGTTTAAATTTTGTAGGCTTTATACTGTGTACTTTTAAGATATATGAATGTAAGACTTCTTAAAAAGAAAATATGGGGCTTCCCTGGTGGAGCAGTGGTTGAGAGTCCGCCTGCCGATGCAGGGGACGCGGGTTCGTGCCCTGGTCCGGGAAGATCCCACATGCCGCGGAACGGCTGGGCCCATGAGCCATGGCCGCTGAACCTGCACGTCCAGAGCCTGTGCTCCGCAACAGGAGAGGCCACAACAGTGAGAGGCCCGCGTACCGCAAAAAAAAAAAAAAAAAAAAAAGGAAAATATAAGGCTAAACAGATATTACTTATATTCAGCCACCACCACCACACACAGAAATAACCTGTTCCTTTCTGCTCCATGATACAGTAGGGTATTTTTACTCTTTCTGTTTCCTTTCCCCATAATACCTGTCTGAAACTGCCTGCAGCTGCTGAGACACCCCTCTTCTCTTCCTGTGGTGGCAACAATGAACACAGTCACATGTAATATTCACTCTGATTTGCTGCTCTTCCTTTGTCAGGCCCACAGGACAATGATGCCTGGTGTCAGTCCAGTGCGATGATATCAAGCTAAACGTCCTCTCAACAAAAACATTTCAGTGTGGAGTAGTTACAATTTTATTTACTAGCAAGAGCAGGTTTTTAGACGTGTGGGAATTCATTTCAACCCTTCTAAAACCATCCATCCACTTTGTATCTACAGGCTGGTTTGTTAATCAGGTCATCTGCACCTATAACTTCATCAAATAAGCTACGTCTAAAAGATACACTGCTTTATAAAACTCTTCATTTTGAAATAATTATAGATTCACAAGAAGCTGCAAAGAAATGTACAGGGAAGCCCCGTGTTCCCTTCACCCAGCCTTCCCTGAGGTGAGCAATGAATACAACTCCAGTATCACTCTGATACCAAAAATGCACACTGGGACAATCCAAAGACTGTATTTAGATTTCACAAGCTGCACGTACGCTCGTGCACACGTGCCTGCACGCAGCTCTACACCACTTGTATAACCACACCCAGCAGCCCCCACTCATATTCTGTCTTCCCCACAGGGCTCCCTCCTGTCAACCCTTGATAGCCACACCCGTCCGGTCCCCCTATCCCCTAACCTGGCAACTACTAATCTGTTCTCCATCTCTATAATTACATTACTTCATGAATATTACATAAATGGAATAACACAGTATGTAACCTTTTGGAATTGGCTTTTTCCACTCGGCACGATTTCCCTGAGGTTTCTACAAGCTGTTGCATGTACCAAGGGCTCCCCCCTTCTTAGTGCTGAGCAGTGTCCCACGGTATGGATGGATCACAGTCTGTTCAACCATCACCCACTGAAGGACATCTGAGGAGTTTCCAGTTCTTGGCTGTCATGGATAAAACTGCTATGAGTATCTGTGTACCAATCCCTGCATGAAAATAACTCTTCATTTCTCTGGGATAAATGCCCAAGAATTCAAATGCTGAGTCTCTATGGTGAATCCACTTTTAGTTTTGAAAGGAACTGCCTAACTATTTTCCAGAGAAGCTGTACCATGTTACATTCCTCCCAGCAATGAATGAGGGATCCAGTGTCTCTGCATCCTTAGTGTTATCACTATGTTTCATTTTAGCCATTCTGATAGGTGTGTGATGATATCTCATGTGGTTTTAATTTGCGTTTCCCTAATGGCTAATGATGTTGAACAGCTTTTCATGTGCTTTTTAAAATTTAAATTTAAATTTTTATTTTTATTTACTTATTTGGCTGCATTCGGTCTTAGTTGCAGGATCTTCCTTGCGGCATGCGGGATCTTTCATTGTGGCATACAGGATCTTTCATTGCGGCACACAGGCTCCAGAGCGCACAGGCTCAGTAGTTGGGGCGCGCAGGCTCTAGAGCGCGCAGGCTTAGTTGCCCAGCGGCATGTGGGATCTTAGTTCCCCGACCAGGAATCGAACCTGCATCCCCTGCATTGGAAGGCAGATTCTTAACCATTGGGCCACCAGGGAAGTCCCTCACGTGCTTTTTCCTTTTTCGGCCACACCATGCAGCTGTGGGATCTTAGTTCCTGACCAGGAGTTGAACTGGGCCCTCGGCAGTGAAAGCAAGGAGTCCTAACCACTGGACCTCCAGGAAATTCCCCCATTTTCTCATCAAATTGTTTTTTTACTGTTTTTTTTTTTTTTTTTTTTTTTTGTGGTATGCGGGCCTCTCACTGTTGTGGCCTCTCCCACTGCGGAGCACAGGCTCCGGACGCGCAGGCTCAGCGGCCATGGCTCACGGGCCCAGCCGCTCCGCGGCATGTGGGATCTTCCCGGACCAGGGCACGAACCCATGTCCCCTGCATCGGCAGGCGGACTCTCAACCACTGCGCCACCAGGGAAGCCCTTTACTGTTGTTTTGAGAGTTCCTCACACAGTTAGATACAAGCAGTTGGTTGGATGCATGGTTTGCAAATATTTTTTCCCAGTAAATAGCTTGTCTTTTCAGCCTTATGGATCACACTTTTGGTGTCCTCAGCCCTGTTCTAAGTCCTGAAGATTTTCTTTTATGTTGTTTTCTAGAAATTCTATAGTTTTATGCTTTACATTTAAGCTTGTCTATCATTTTTAAACCATCTGAATGGACAAGTTACACCTCTCTCTCAGAGAAAATAGTTTTAAAGCATAGATGTAATTTGAACTTGTTAGATCAAAGTTTTAGTTTAGTTGAGGAAGTTGCCCTTTTCTGATGACTTATAAAAAAATTTTAAGCAATCATTTCAAAAAAGGAGTCATTTTCTCACCATACGAGTTTTTGCCTCAATTAAACATAACAGCAAACAACTCAGGTACAGTCGCTCCATCCTTTTCTAGGCTTCTTATACATCATCAAAGACCATTAAGCAGTTTTAAAGAAAGAGCATACAAATGTCTGTTTTATTGAACCTCTTTTCTCCATCCTCATCTTCAATGTATTTCCAAATTAGAGAAGGACATTCTTTCTGTCCTGCACTTTGAAAATATGATTTTATGACAGGGCAGTATTTTAACATCATTTGATGGCTGAGAACTATGATAGCCATTTTGTAGGCACATGTGCTAAGGAGGCTATCTCCTTCCATATCTATAAATTCAAACATCTCATTAAGTGCTTCTAAACATTTTGAGGAAGCTGAAGAGCGACCAAACACTTGTATTATGAAAGTATTGCAGGCAAATCTTTTTTACCTCATACACAACACTCTTAAATACCTGCGATACTTTCATGATACAAGTGGTTGGTCACTCTTCAGCTTCCTCAGA
This sequence comes from Mesoplodon densirostris, assembly GCF_025265405.1. NCBI lineage: Eukaryota > Metazoa > Chordata > Mammalia > Artiodactyla > Ziphiidae > Mesoplodon > Mesoplodon densirostris. Next base: position 153,972,006 of record NC_082664.1, read on the forward strand.
GTGTTGTGTATGAGGAGTGCAGGCATTTACTAGGTAAGATCATTTCAGTTTCTTTGGTACTAAGTTTATAGACTAACTGGGATTTCCAAAATTTACATTTGCACTGCCTGCTGAATAGGCAGATGGATAAGCAAAGTAGGACAAGATATCAACAATCTTGTACAGTCTGTTTACTGAGATCTCATTAAAACCTTCATAGAAATGAAGATGATTTGAAACTTCAATTTTCCAATCAAAACACCTAATAGCTGGGCAGAACATTTTTGTTGCCCTGATCTGATGCATCACTTGACATACTGTAGACACAGGATAGTGGATGAGCCCTGACAGAATCAGCTCTACGCCATAAGGGCCCAACACATCTGGAATCAAGATTTCCTCTTTTTTTTTTGCCCACATGGCACTTTATTGCAACCTCTGAATCAGGAAATACAACTTTACTCAGTTCCACAGAGTAATAGGGGAATAAAGCCGTGATGCATTCCTATGGCATGCCCAAGATTATTCCATGCCAGTTATTTTCATTTGAGTATTGGTGTCTTTGGGGGAGACAAAAAAACTTTTGATTGATTCAGAAATATATATATATACTTGCCTATCTCAGCCCAAGTTCATGAGATCTGGTGTCCCTGTGTTCTCACCCTGCCCCTCCTGACGCCCTATTCCAACTCTGCTCTGTGTATTGCACATTACCTCTGTTTGGTCATCCCCCTCCCTGATCCAGTCCTCCTGATCCTGATGCATCCCTCCATCTGTCGTTAAAACATCACAGTCATTCAGTCTTCTTTTTCAGTGAGGTCTGGGCCAAACTGTCATTGCTATTGTAATCGTTTTCATCTTAATTATCTGAATCCTTAGAAAACATGATCAGAATGCTCACAATGTTAACATTTTAAGCATCCCTATCTTGACACAAAGCACAACAGTTAGACAACAGTCGGAGTCAAAGCCGGATTCTTTAACGCTCGTGGTTGCAATGCCCTTAATTACACACTTAAGTCTCCTTGCTCGGTGAGGAAACAATGGGTGATGCTTTACTGTGACCTGCAAATCATGGATGCCATCAGAGGTCAGGGTAAAAAGAGTGACAACGACCGCAGAAGGCAAATAATCTACGCAGGACCCAAGAGACACTAAAATGGCATTGTTTTCAGCCCATATTTGGGGGGCCACCTTATGGGCTTTGTACTCTTCCCCAACCTTCAGTACCCATCACCAGAATCCGGGGTTTTTTGTGTCCCAGGGAGTCATTTCGTGGAATACAGGATCTTCAGTGCTAGAATTAGGACCCTCCTCATTAAGGAAGTCAGTTAGTCCCCCCAGCGATACCGTAGAAGAGCCTTCTAGAGGGCCCTAGACCAGGACGGCCCCGCTCACCAGCTCCAGTCAGACCTTTCCTGTGCTCATTGTAGAGGACCAGGGGAGACGTTTCAGAGAGCAGATAAATGGGCACGTCTCCTTCTCTTCTTCCTTCTCAGCCACATCCCCACTTCATTCTTAGTCCAGAAGTTAAAACTGGTCCCAGAAAGGAAGAGGCAGAGATCAGAGGGGCAAACTATAAACTTGGAAGGCGCAGTGTGCAGACTCCTCCAGACATTTCTACTCAATGCAGAGAGAAAAGTCGCACGCAGTAGCCCCATCGTGAATACAAAGCAGCCTTCTCCATCATCCACTAATGTTTCCTTATTAGGTGCCATTCACTACTCTACATGTTTGGGATACAAGAAAGAATCCACAGTCTAGAGAAGGAGACGCTATAAGAGATAAGAACCAGAGAGCGAGGGCTAAGAGCAGGTTGCGGCAAGGGAAGCAGAGAAGAGAAGGGAGGTTTCCTTGGGTGGAGGCTTCGGGGAAGGCGTCCCTAGGAGATGGCTTGGGGGGAGGGTAAACATCTGAAACAGAAAACCATGGACCCAAGAATAAGAGTTCCTGCATTTCAAAGTCCCTGAAGTACCCTTCAAAGGGTACCACTGGTTTGAGGGCTGCTCTTCCAAAAACAGGACACTGGCATTTCCCGTGAGCAGCAAGAAGAACCCACCAAGGGTAGATGTGACTGCCTATGATTGACAAGAAGGGGAAGCAAGCCTGGCATCGACCCCACCAGCCTGGAAGGCTGGGTTTCCACCGTGATGGTCAGGGGCTGAGCCCCACACTCCCATGTAGTCTGGGCTGAAGTTGAGTCTGGCGAGTCCACAACAAAAAGCTTACAAAGCAGAAGGGCAGGGGGAAAATATTTCAGCAAAACTATTTAACTCACTGAAAATAATTTATATCTGTGTACAAACAACCTGCTGATTAAAACTGATCCTTAACTGCTCATTAAAAGGAGGTCCACCCTTCAGGACCTATACTTTGTAACACTTAGTTACCATTTAATTGGAGTTACAGTATCAGCAAAATAGAAAAAGGCTGCATTTCTTTATATGCTATAATTTTACTTTTTTGACGAATTCCAACTTTCTCTGTGCTCAATTAGTCTGACTTAGTGATGTTTTGTTGTGTATAAGCTGTAAAGTCCTGACTTGTCTTTCAACTTTCCAGCCAGAAGTAGCAGGATTAGTAAATTCTTCAGATTTTTTAAAAAGGTCAAATTTTCTTTACTAATCTTAAATGACTGTAAGCTCTTGAGAAAATAATTATTTATCATCAAAAATACAATCTATATTCTTCTTGACCACAACTTAGCTATGACTGAGAATCAAATTTGAGTTTGTGGTTTCTGTCTTATAATGTCCAGAATGCACTGTACATAATAAAGTTGGGTCCATCTGGGGCTTCCAAAGCCCAGAGACCCATTAAGAGTTCCCATAAATAAGGACATTTCTAGAGATGGAGGGCATAAAGCAAGGTTTTCTGATCTTCTGGTAAACTTTTAATTCGGAAGCCCAACTTTAGGTTATTTTATTTTGAGAGAGGGACGAAAATTTTAGCAAGTTGTAGCTTCCCAACGTAAGTATAGAAGGGAGACTGAATGCATGATCACAAGTGCAAATCTCTGACAAGGAAGTTAGGAAGAACCACTCTGCTGTTCCCTTAACACCTGCTGCCCACAGAAAAAAGAATAATCAGTTTTCTTAAGTCACACATTTCTCTGCCATGTGCGAGAAGAAAATTTCACTTCTGAAATGCTAAATTAATGTGTGGTTTCCAGCGAGCAAAGTTGCATAACGGTCCTGGCTTTGCCAGACACATGCTGTCTATGTGTGGACAAATTGCCCAACTTCTCTAAGCCACAGTATTCTTCTCAATAAAGGTGGTAATAGTCACTGCTTTTTATAAGCTGATGCCATGAGGAAGGATTAAATGAGCTCATGTATGAGAGAGTCCACAGGCACTCAATAAACATCTGCTCATTTTTTTAAGAATTATTCTTTGCTTTGTTTTTAATTTTGACATGCTACTTGCTATTTACTGATGTTCTTATTTTTCATTTTTGTATCAGTGTAAAGTTAGAAGAGTCAAGCAACCATTCTAAGGATGACATGAGTTATTTTCTAGACCCAATTCAATGATCAACCATCTGTTACGCTCTACATGCTGAGGACTCAGCGGTGGACAACAGACTAGAAGTCCTTCCGCCACATAGCTTCTACTGCAGTGGAGAAACAGAAACAGATAAATAAGAAAAATATGAAAAATGTTAGACATAGTAAATGCAAGTGAAGAAGACTGGGGAATCCACGGGGAAGGCAGGGGACAGCTGGATCTGTGGATTCAGGAAGGTCTCATGAAGAAGGTAACACCTGAGCACAGGGAGTGAGCCCCGCGCACGCTGTGGAAGACCCTCCAGGTGGAAGGGGTGGCACTGCAAGGTCTCTGCGGAAGGACAGGAGGGGACTCGGTGCGTCGGGAGCAGCAGGAGGCCAGTGGCTGGAGCAGAGGAGAGCAGACGGAGCCGACAGGGAAGTGAAGGGTGGGGCATGCTGGCCAGCAGGCATTCCCTGTGTTGGATGTAGGCCTGTGCAGGAATCTGATGGGGTGACAACGGAGCTACTGTTTGACAGAAATGTTCTGCTGCTGTGCAGAGAATGAAGGGAGGGAGCAACAGGGGAGGCAGGGAGGCCAGCCAGGGGCACCCACAGGGGTCTGGACCACGTCAGTGGCGGTGCTGTCTGTGAATCCCATGTGGGGTCTGATGGCAGAGCCCATAGGATGTGCTGAGAGAGGAGATACAGGGTACACCGGAAGAGAGGGGTCTGAGATTTTTTATCTGAGCTACTGAAAGTGTGCAACTACCATAAAATAAGATCATAAACTGTGTGGAAAAAGGCAGGTTTTGGAGGCTGACATCAGGAGCTAGTTTTGGATGTGTTGAACGTGAAACTCGTGTGGACATCCAAGGAGAAATGCTGGGTAGGCAGCAGGAAACGTGACTGGACTTGACATCCAGCTGGATGCAGTGATCATCAATGTGAGATGGTCCCTGAAGCCACAGGTGGGTGAGCTCATAGAGGAGTGCGTGTACATGCAGAAAAGAGACCCAGGACCCAAGACCAAGCACGCCAGGGTCAGAGGTCAGGGAGAAGCAGCCCAGGTTACTAAGAATGAGAAACCAACAAGACAGAGGACAGTGTCTTAGAAGCCAAGTGAAGACGATGTTTGAAGGAGGAGGGGCTGCTCAACTGTGAACCATGTCAAATGCTGTCACCAGGCTAAGAGCAGAGAACTGACCAAAGGGATACCCCAAAATCCTCATAAAAAGGTATGTTAAACCAGTTTGTAATGTTTTAATAAGGTCTTACAATTAAACACAAGATTTACATATGAATTTATCTCTTTACTAAATCTCACTAAAATGACAGTAAGTTATAAGGACAAAGAGACAACATAAGTCAGGAAGTGTCTCCTTCCTTGCTCTCTCCCCTAAAACTTTAATCAGACCCTGGAATCTATTCCAAACATTCCAACAAACAATCTATACACCAAATAACAGAGCCTCAAAATGCGTGAAGCAAAAACTGATAAAGCTGAAAAGAGAAATAGATAAGTCCACATTTGTAGTTAGGAACTGTAGGCTCCCCTCAGCAACTGAGAACTACTAGACATAAAATCAGTAAGAAGAGAGAAGATCCACACAGTCTCACAGGATCTTACTGACATATGTAGAACACTCACCCAACCTCAACAGAATACAAATTATTTTCAAGCACTCTAGGAACATTCACTGACAGACCATATGTTGGGCCATAAACCATGCCCCCAAAAATTTAAAGCAATTGCAAGCATGCAAGTGTGCTATCTGCCATAATGAAATCAAACAAGAAAATGATAATAGACAAGAAAATATCTAATCATGTGGAAATAAAACATCACTTATAAATAATCAATGTGTCAAAGAGGATGTCACACAGAAATTTAAAAAATACATAGAACTAAATGAAAATGAAAACACATTGTATCAAATATGTGGGGTGCAGCAATAGCAGTAGCCAAGAGGAAAATTTATAGCACTAAATACTTAAATGAAAAATGCAGAAAGGTTTCAAATTAATAGCCTAACTTCCTACCTCAAGGAACTAGGGGTGGGGTGGGGGGGTGGGAAGAAGAGAGCAAAATCAGCCCAAAGTGAACAAAAGAAAGTAATAAAGAGAAAAAACTAGTAAAATTAAAAACAGAAAAACAAAAGAGAAAAGCAAAAAACAAAAGGCTTGTTCTTGGGGGAGGGGGATCAATATAAAATTGACAAACCTCTACTGAGACTGACAAAAACAAAAAGAGAGAAAACACAAAAAACCATTATCAGGAATGAAATAAGGGACATCATTACAGATCCCACAGTCAGCGATAAGATTACAAGGGAATACTATGAACAACTTTATACTCAGAAATTTGAAAACTCAGAGGAAATGGACCAATACCTCAAAAACCACAAACTACCAAAACTCAACCAAGAGGAAATAGTCAATCTGAATAGTCTTATCACTTTTTTAAAAAATTGAATATCTAACTTTAAAGCTTCCAAAAGATAAATTTCCAGGGCCAGAAGGATTCACTAGGGATTTCTACCAAACATTTAAGTAAGAATTAACACCAGTCAAAATCCCTTCAAGATATTTATAGATATAGGCAAGATTATTCCAAAGTATATATGGATATGAATTCAGATGTCTCTGACTCCAAAGTGCTTTCTCCTTGTACAGCACATTAGGGTTTGTGTATAAACATCTGCCTAAGTCTTAAAACGGTTTGTGATGTGAGAAGCCTAGTGTGCAAGAAATTAGACATCTTCCGTTGTTTCACTGTGCATTTTAGAAAGAGTTGTTCCACCGTAAGCCAGTCCTCAACAAAACCATAAGTGGCTACATTCCTAAATGGGAAAAGAATGTGAAAAAGAATAGATACAGGTATATGTATAACTGAATCACTTTGCTGTACACCTGAAAGTAATATAACATTGTTAATCAACTATGCTCCAATATAAAATAAAATTTTTTAAAGAGTGGTTAAAAAAATAGTATATATGGAAAGGCAAAGAAATTAGAATAGCTAAATCCATTTTGAAACAATAAATAAATAAAATGGGAGGAATCAAGTCTGTGAGATTTCAAGACTTATTATACATCTATAGTAATCAAGACTGTGTGGTATGGACAAAGATCAGTGCAATCCACACAAATATGTCTGACTCATTTTTAACAAAGGTGCAAAAGGCAATTCAATGGAAGGATAGCCTTTTGAACAAACAGTGCTGGAGCAATCAGAGATTCATGAGCAAAAAATGAACCCGGACCTGAATCTCACATCTTACACAAAAACTAATTCAAAATCAATCAGATACTTAAATGTAAAACTGTAAAACCTTTAGGGAAAAAAAAGAGAAAATCTCCAGGATCTAGGAGTAGGCAAAGATTTCCTAGACGCAACACCAAAAGGACAATCCACAAAAGGAAATACTGAAGAACTGCACTCCGTCAAACTTAAAAACTTTTCCTCTGCCAAAGACCCTGTTAAGGGGATGAAAAGACAAGCCACAGACTGGAAGAAAATATTTGCAAACCACGTATCTGACAGAAAGACTAAAATATATGAGGAATAGATGTTTCATTGAAGGGGATATTCAGATGGTTATTAGCATGAAAAGATGTTCAACATCCTTATCCCTCAGGGAAATTATGCAATGAGGTATCACTGCACATCTATCAGTTACAAACCTATTTGGTGACAACATCGAATGCCAGAGAGGACGTGGAAAAACTGGGTCACTCATATATATTGCTGGTGGGAATGCGGTATGGTCAAGCCACTCTAAAAAACAGTTTGGCAGTTTCTTATAAAAGTAAACACGCAACTAGTATACCGAGAAATTGCACTCTTGAGCATTTATCTCAGCAAAATGAAAATTTATTCTCACACAAAAACTTGTACATGAATGTTCATAGCAGCTTTACTTATAATAGCCCCAAACTAGAATGAGTCCAGATGTTCTTCAGCGGGTGAGTTAAACAAGTTGTGGTCTAGCTATACCACGGAATATTATTTCGTAATAAAAAGGAAAAAACAATTTACATATGCAACAACTTGGATGAATCACCAGGAAATCATGTCAGTGAAATAAGCCAACCCCAAAAGGTTCAGTCTGTACTGAATGCTTGATTCCATTTATATAACATTTTGAAATGATAAAATTTTAGAAATAGAGAATAATTAGTTGTTGTCAAGGGTTAGGGACGTGCCAGGGGAAGGGAGAAAGTTGCGTGTGATTATAAGAAGGCAACATGAGAGATTCTGGTGGTGCTGGAAATATTTAGTATCTCGACTGTAGTCCCCTATTTAATTAGCCATTCTAAGTAGGTCACTGTGTGACCGACCATCCTACTCTCTGGCGGCTGCTCAGATGATGGTTTAGGGGGGTGGGGGGGCCAGTGATGTTTACTCTCTAGAACTATCCAGGTCCCCACCCCCCAGACCCTGTCTTTGGTTCAAAAGACCAAAGATGGGAAAGGGACGCAGCAGCCTGGGCAACAGCAGGCTCCTACTGGGGGTTCAGGATTGGGGATAACCCTTGAGAAATGTCTCCTCCCTTCCCTGCCCTCCCCGCTCCTTGTGGGCAGGGGTTCCCATCACTCACACATGTCTGTGCACTGATGGGCTGGGATAGCCGGGGAGGTGGGGGGGACTATCTCCACAAGTCAGATGTACACAACTTTTTCAGCCTATGAGACAAGTTAAGTTATGAAAGTTCAGTGACCTGTATTTAATACTGACCTACTGCTATAAGGTATTCTATATTTATATGACCTCAGAGACTCTTCTGGACTAGGACACTCTCCCTCCAGTGTCCGACATCCAGTGCCAGCCCAAGAGCATGGGGTAGATTTGCATATTTATTTGTCTGTTTGGTAGGCTTACATGTCCAGGATCCTGTTTAAGGTTTTAGAATGCCTTCAGTACACTAACTTTTTGAAATAAAAATATTTCCTAAAAAAAAACCCAAAAACTGACTGTAGTGGTACATAACATATGAACCTACACAGGTTACACAGGTGATAAAATTGTACACAACTTAATACACACACACACACACACACACACAAATAAAACTAAGGAAATCTGAATAAGATTAGTGGATTGTGTTAATGTCAATATCCTGGTTGTGATATTAAACTGTCCTTCTATAAAATATTATAATTGGGAAAACTGGACAAAGTATACAAGGGACTTCTCTGTATTGATTCTTATAACTGCCTGTGAAATTACAATGATCTCAATATAAATTTTAATTTAAAAATATATAAAGGTTAGATAAACACAAATATTCACATTAAAGTGGCTCCATTTTTTTCTATAGGCTTTATATTTAACACAATGGCCATGCTACAAAAATTGAAAAAGAGGAACCGATACTCTGTGGTTATTTATCAACATATCAAAACTAAAATAAATACAAGTACATTCTAAAAATAAATTCAAAGCTCTACAAAATGTAATCTCACAAGGTAACTAAATGTTCTTGTTTTCCGGATCATGAAAGTGATTTCCTTACATCAAAACCCAAACCTTCTGAAATGAATGTCCTTTGTTGGATGACTTACACAATGAATGCTATTCTGTCACGATAATGAAGTGACAGGGTATTTTTTTCACGAGAGGCACAACTTATTGAGGGAACGACAACAGATCTGCATTTCCAGCAGATGGTTGCTGTACCTTCACCACGTCACCACGAGGTTCCCATGAAGCATGAATAAGGAAATCGACATGTCACAGTGCTTCCACTCAGTTTATAATACATGGAAAAATGACCAGTCCATTCTCTTCCCATGATATTTTCAAAAGAAATCGCAGAATTACTTGGAAAAAATATATTTTACCAAACTCTAAATCCATGTGAAAAATGTAATATTTTAGGGCTTCCCTGGTGGCACAGTGGTTGAGAGTCCGCCTGCTGATGCAGGGGACACGGGTTCGTGCCCCGGTCTGGGAGGATCCCACATGCTGCAGAGCGGCTGGGTCCGTGAGCCATGGCCGCTGAGCCTGTGCGTCCGGAGCCTGTGCTCCGCAACGGGAGAGGCCACAGCAGTGAGAGGCCCGCGTACCGCAAAAAAAAAAAAAAGTAATATTTTATATACCATATAGAAAATATAGAAATACAAAAAAGATAGAGAAGTACCAAAAAACTATAAACAACAGAGACAGTCTATGTACTGGCAACCGCAGAATGGCTCCTGTAGTAGGGTAGACGGTGGCCCCAACCAGATAGGTCCATACCGTAGTCCCCAGAATCTGTAAAATGTGACCTTATTTAGAAAAAGGGTCTTTACAGATGTAAATTAAGGATTCTGAGACAGGAGACCATCTAGATTATTATTGGGCCATAAATCCAATAAGTGTCCTTACAAGAGGGAGGCAGAGGGAGATCTGACAGAAACAGGGGAGAAGGGATGTGAAGACAAGGCAGAGACTAGAGAGCAGGGGTCACTAGCCCAGGAACACCCAGGGATGCTGGGCAGCCACCCAAACTGGAAGAGACAAGGGTCAGATTCTTTCCTGGTCTCCTGGAGGGAGTACAGCCCTGCCAGATTTTGGACTTCTAGCCTCCAAAACTGTGTGGTAATTTGTTACAGCAGCCACAGGAAACAAATACACTCCCTTTACCAGGGAATACAATCCACACACCTGCCAATCAAAGCAAAACATGAAAATCACTATCTTTAAAATTCAGGATAAAAGAGGTCTCAAGAATACCTTAGGACTCTAGCTCACAAAAGTGTGAAAATATGAAACAGAGTATCAAGGAATAACTTCAACCAACTTTGCATGGACCTATATGAAAACAAAGAAACAAAAAAGCTAATTATTATTTATACTTGTTTATTTCTTCAAGTCAAGAAGTGGGACACACCCAGCTGCTGAGTGGAGGACTAAACACTGTAAGATGCAAGTAAGTCTCAAGTTTGTTTGACACAATGCAAAAGAAATCCCAAATACATTTTTCAAAGGAACTTAAATGACTCCAAAGTGCAAACGGTGCAAAAATCTAGTGATAAAGAAAAGATCTATAAGGTAAACTAACAGATATGATGATAACAAGATCTGCTAGATATTAGACATAATATAAAGGTATAACTAACAAAACATAAGGATGAAGCTAAATGAAGCAGAACAGATAACAGAGAAATAAATCTTGTTATGTAAGAGAATTAATCTATGGTAAAGCCAGCAACAGGAAAGAAACTATCAAATCAATAAGCTTTACAAGGACACTGGGCTAGCAGCTGGGTGGAGTGGGGGTAGGGAAGGATTCATATCCTTGTATCATACTGTATATGACAATAAACTACAAATGAACTGAAGACTTAGATGTTAAAAATTAAACAACACGCCAGAACGAAGAGAAAATGGACCAGCTCTGGAGGCAATGGGGTGGGGGTGGGGGTGGGGGTGGAGGGGTTGGTTAAGAGATGAAAAGGGAAGGACTTTTTTTTTTTTTTTTTTTCCGGTACGCGGGCCTCTCACTGTTGTGGCCTCTCCTGTCGCGGAGCACAAGCTCCGGACGCGCAGGCTCAGTGGCCATGGCTCACGGGCCCAGCCGCTCCGCGGCATGTGGGATCTTCCCGGACCGGGGCACGAACCTGTGTGCCCTGCATCGGCAGGCGGACTCTCAACCACTGCGCCACCAGGAAAGTCCGGGAAGGACTTTTAAATGCAGTGGAATAAGCCAAGAGGAAAAAGATTGATAACTCTTACAAAGCCAAATTTTTTAGACTGAAAAAAAAAAAAAAGCTGGAGCAAATATTTGCAATAAATAAGTCAGAAAAAGGATTAATATCCTCAATATCTAATAAGTTCATTCAGAGTAAAAAGTACATGAGAAAAGAAGAGAAAATGGAAGAAAGATATTAATAAACATATAAAAAAAGAGCATGAAGAAATCCTACAATCCAAATAAAAAAACAACTCAATTTTAAAATGGACCAAGGATGTGAATAGACGTTTCTCCCAAGAAGATATACAAATGGCAAATAAGCCCATAAAAACACGTTCCACATTAGTAGTCATTAGGGAAATGCAAATGAAAACCATAATGAGACATCCCTTCACAACCACTAGGATGGCTATAATCAAAAAGACGGACAAAAACAAGTACAAGAGGATGCAGAGGAACTGAACTTTCATATTTCACTAGTGGGGATGTAAAATGGTTCAGCTGCTTTAGAGAACAGTCTGGCAGCTCCTCAAAATGTTAAATACAGAGTTACCAGCAATTCCACACCCAAGAGAACTGAAAACATATATCCCTATAAAAATTTGTAAACAAACATTCATAGCAGCATTATGTCACAATAGCCAAAGAGTAGAAACAGCCCAAATGTCCATCAACTGATGAATGAACAAAATGTGGTCTATTCATGCAACAGAATGTTGTTCAGCCATAAAAAGGAATGAACTATTGCTACAATATGAGTAAACCGTGAAAACATCATGTTAAGTGAAAGAAGCCAGACACAAAAGGCCATATATTGCATTATTCCATTTATATGAAATGTTCAGAATAGGCAAATCCACAGAGACAGAAAGTAGATTGGTGGTTGCCAGAGACTTGTAGAAGGGGAACTGGGGGGTGACTGCTAATTAGTATGAGGTTCTTTTGGGGGTGATGAAAATGTTCTGGCATTATAAAGTTATATTTTTACCTTATACCACGTCATGAAATAAATTTCAGTTAAAGACTTAAAAATAAAAAATAAGAATAGAAGAATATTTCAATAATCTTTAATTGGGATGGGTCACTCTAAGCACAGCATGGATTAAAGAAATTATAAAGGATGGATAGACTTAAGTTTATAAAATTCACAAACTTTTACAACAAAAGAGACTTCCTGAATGGATACTGTTGGATTATTAAAAAAAAGGTGGTTTCTATTTACATTTTTTTAAAGGCCAGTATAGTCAACACCTGCTGGTCTGCCTCATATCACATGGATCCACCTTGGGCCTTGGTCATGTTTTTCTGCCACAAGGACAAGAAAAGCAGAGGAGGCCTTTCTGCAGACAAACAAGAAGAAGAAAAGATTCGTGCGGGAGGGAAGACACCAACTATGGGGAACTGAATGCTGATGACAGTTCAAGTTCCTGCTCCAGCCGTTCCCCAGCCAACATGCATCCTGCCTTCAGGAGCTGGAAGACACTCGGTACTCTCAAACGAGCCTTTATTTCCAGTCAGTGGCTCTTAACAAATGTTGCTTTGTTTCCAAGATTATTATTATTAGAAAGTGTTCTGTTAACAACGATGGCTTTATTTTTATAAAATCTTCAAGTGAACAGTGTTTTCGCCTTTGTTTTTTTGCCCAGTGTTTCTGTATTAACATTCAAATTTTAACATTTCAGGTGGAAACAAATATACACAGATTATAATAAGTCCACTTAGTTTCCATAAGAGCTGTTTGAAAGATTCTGAGAGTGTGAAAAACAGCCTTAAAGGACAGGAAATACACTCAAGGCCGAGACGCCCCGGCATTGTTTCTGCAATAACAAACCATGGTGGCCAATAAAAATTAAAAGTTTCAGAGCCAACATGATTTTTCAATTTTCATCCTTAAGTTTTAGGATCCCTAAAACATCACAGTATCCCTAAAATCTGGAAGGAAAAACAAGTGAGGTACAGCCTGAGTGGCTGTGAGGTGGACTGTTTGATTTTTAAGATAAGAATGAGAAACGGTGTGATTTTCTTAAAGCCCAACCAGTAAGATTAGCTCTAACATCACATCTGAAAGGATGTCAAATTGCTATTAGATGGTCTTGTTCATGGGTCTATCTTGTTTATAGGACCATCTAATTTAGAAAGCAAACTGTTTTGTGCCATACATTTCTCCCTATGTTGGAAATTAAATGAATTTTTTGGTTTTTATTTTTACATTTATGCTCAATGATTTTATGACTTTTAAAATGAAGTATAGCTGATTTACAATGTTTTGTTAGTTTCCACCGTATAGCAAAGTGATTTAGTTATGTGGGACTTCCCTGGTAGTGCAGTGGTTAAGAATCCACCTGCCAATGCAGGCGACACAGATGTGAGCCCTGGTCTGGGAAGATCTCACATGCCGCAGAGCAACTGAGCCTGTGTGCCACAACTACTGAGCCTGCACTCTAGAGCCCGCATGCCACAACTACTGAGCCCGTGTGCTGCAACTACTGAAGCCTGTGCACCTAGAGCCCATGCTCCACAACAAGAGAAGCCACCGCAATGAGAAGCCCGTGCACCGCAATGAAGAGCAGCCCCCGCTCGCTGCAACTAGAGAAAGCCCGCACGCAGCAACAAAGACCCAAAGCAGCCAAAAATAAATAAATACATAAATTAATTTTTTAAAAATCCAAAGTGATTCAGTTATGTGTGTGCATATGTATATATACATATGCACACACACATATATATATAATATATATATATCTATTCTTTTTCAGATTCTTTTCCCTTATAGGTTTTCACAAAATATTGAGTATAGTTCCCTGTGCTATAATGATTTTACAACTTGCCAAGAAAATATCTTACGGAGAAAAACTGATCGCAGGACATCTTCAAAGATACGTTGTCCACCAACCGAGTGAAGCAACAGGCACACATGTCCCGCAGGCAGGCCCTGTCTCCCCTGTTCTGCTCCCCACAGAGCGCTGCCTCCACATCACTGTCAAGGTGATGACGATCTTAGACCTGCTGTCCACACCACATCCTTGCCCTGGGGACTACATCCCACGCTCTGGCCTCAGGAGGGCGGGCTCCTTGCCCTCGCTCTTCCTGGGAGTCCTGTATACCATTCTGCCTCCCTCCCTCCCTCCTGCTGCCTGGCTCCAGACAGCAGAATAGAATCACAGGACAGCTCTGCTTTCCACTCCCTCCTCAAGTCATCCAGGGCACCCTCAGATTTGCACAGTTATACTTACATACCTAGAAAACACTTCATGCTTGCTCTAGGGTAACCCAAGTCTGTGCATTGCTAGACAGAACTCCTGGTTTATAACATCACCATGAGTATTGCAGATGGAGCCCTAGACGTGTTCCAGTCCTACTGAATCTCAACCAAGACAACAGGACAGAAGATGGTACATGTATACTTTAGAAAAGCTCTCAAAGGGATTAAAAAAAAATAACAGCTTTCTTGAGATATAATTCAAATACCAAAAAGTCACCTTCTTAAACTGTACAAATTCAGTCATGTGAAAGTGTACAAATTCACGAAGTTGTACACCAGTATCTAAATCCAGAACATTTTCAGGACCCCATTAAGAACCTCATTCCAAGTAGCAGTCACTCCCCAATCTGCTCCCCTCCCCAACCTCCTAGGCCCTGGCAACTATTAACCTATTTTCTGTCTCTATGAACTTGCTTACTCTGAACATTTCATATAAATGGAATGATACAATATGTGGCCCTTTGTGACTGCCTTCTTTCACTTGGCACAATGTTTTCAAGGTTCACCAATGTTGTAGCATGTGCCAGTACTTCTTTTATTTTTATGGCTGAACAAGATTCTATCATATGGATATACCACAACCTGTTTATCCATTTATCAGCTGATGGACATTGCAGTTATTATGAAATAATGCTGCTACAAATGTTTATTATAGAGTTTTTGTGTGGACAAATGTTTTCAGTTCTTTTATGTATATACCCCTAGGAATAGAATTGCATATATGCTAACTATATGTTTAACATTTTTAGGAAATGCAAACTTTTTTCCTCAGCAGTGGCACCATTTTCCATTCACACAAGCATCCATGAGGGTTCCAATTTCTCCACTTTCTAGTTAACACTTGTTACTGTTCATCTTGATTACAGCCAACCTAGTGGGTATGAAGTGGTATCTCAATGTGATTTTGATTTGTTTCCCTGACAACCAATGATGCTGAGCATCTTTTCACATGCTTATTGGCCATTTGAATATTTTCTTTGGAAAACTGTCTATTCAAGTCCCTTGCCATTTAAAAATTGAGTTGCCTTTTAATAGATGACTTGTAAGAGTCCTTTATATATTCTGGATACTAGACCCTTATGAGATGTATGATTTGCAAGTATTTTCTCCCATTTTTTGAGTTGTCTTTTCACTTTACTAATGGTGTCCTTTGAAGCACAGAAGTTTATAATATTGATGAGGTCTAAGGTATCTATTTTTCCTTTGGTCACAAGTGACCAAAGAACCATTGCTTATTCCAATGTCATGAAGGTTTACTCCTGGGTTCTCTTCTTATGAGTTTTATAGTTTAGTTCTTATATTTAGGTCTATAATCCACTTTGAGTCAATTTCAGTGTTTGGAGTGAAACAGGGGCCCAACTTCATGACTCTGCGTGGGATGTCCATCGTGTTGTCCAGCACCACGGGTTGGACTCCAGGTGACTTTGATATGCACCTCCAGTTAAGAACCACCAAATTCTAGCCCAACACTTCCAGTATCTTCATTTCATAGATAAGAAATTTTAGGCTCAGAGAGATTGAGGTAAAAATGCTCTGTATTTGGAATAAAGGAAGTTACAGAAAAAAAAGAGAAGTTGGTTCCCGCATTTTAGAATTTCAAAGTCTGGTGAGGAAGGCAAACATCACAATGTCGGAATATAAACATTATAATTCAGGAATAAGCACAGAGGTATACAAAGTGGCATGAGATCGCAGGGAAGGGACTGATTAAGTAACTGTCTGGTGATTTAAGCTAAGATTCACCGGTGAGGGTCACTCCAGCAGAAGAAAGCTCACTCATGAAACCTTTAGGCTGAAGTGCTGCGGGAAGCACACACTGTCACCGGAGCAGTGGGGTCTTAAACCAGGGCCAACAGGAGAGGGAGTGATAGCAGACAAGGCTCTGTGCTCCGGCTGAAGCCCGGGCAGCAGGGAGCACTGGGTTTCCGCAGGGAAGTGACTCCACCAGACATATGCTTCAGGAATCAGCGGCTGGCGACAGGGATGGCGGGTCCCAGGCGGCAGGGCCGGGAGGAAGGCTTCAGGAGATCCTGTAACAGCTCCTGACAAGGGCCCAAAGCACAGTCCTCAGCCCACAACCAGTTTTCTGATGCGGCTGGCAGATAAGCCTTGTTTGGCTAGAACAGCAACTTTAAAACATCTTGGGGGGCTTCCCTGGTGGCGCAGTGGTTGAGTCCGCCTGCCGATGCAGGGGACACGGGTTCGTGCCCCGGTCCGGGAAGATCCCACATGCCGCGGAGCGGCTGGGCCCATGAGCCATGGCCGCTGAGCCTGCGCATCCAGAGCCTGGGCTCCACAACGGGAGAGGCCACAACAGTGAGAGGCCCACATACCGAAAAAAAAAAACACATCTTGAACTCAAATGCCTGCTGGGGAGGAGGGGGTGCAAGACCTCCCTGGGGTGCTGGAACCCAGCACTCCCTCCTCAGGCCTGCCCAGCAGGAGCACCCAGGGATGCAGCCAGCCCGGCCCTGTAGGCCTTTCAGTTCACGACCTGGGCCTAGACTAAGGTGGCGATGACCCGAGAGCAAGAAGCTACGGGCAGAGTCCCAAGATAGCGAGAAAGCGGCTGCCACTGGCCCTGTGCGGGTGAAGGACCGCAGGGTGATGCTGACCTCTGGACTTGGGTGTGCCTCACGCACCCACCCACCCTGCTCCCAGGAGGATGATAAAGCCTCTGCTGAACTCACCACTCTAAACCGTTTGCACTGCCGGCTCCTGGCCTCCCATGTCAGGAATAAGAATACATGAAGTCTTTCAAAATGGCTTGTCAACTGTGGGGGTTTTTTCCTGCTGAAGGTTTATGACGGAAAGCTGTGGAAAGTTCCCACCTTCCAGTTCCCTGGGGACTACAGGCTTCAACTTTTCCAAGGCTGTCCGGAGATGCTGGTGCTGGTCAGTGATAGGGTATTTACTTTACTTTGATTTGTCTTCAATTGATATCTCTCAAAAGAGTTCTCTCTCTCAAGATGAAAAGGTGTATCCTAGTTTCAACAGAACGGTCTGTTCTCTTCTGAAGTCTGCTCATGCACGTCCTTCTTTTAGAGCGTAAGTTCCTTAAGGGGAGGGACCGTGCACCTCATTCAGTTCGGTAACCTGGGAGCTTAATGAGGTCCCAGCCCACAGGCGGTGGTTACTGTTGAGAACTGTACAAGACCCCTACTGTCAGGACAGTTATCTGCAAGCTCTTTTTTTTTTTTTTTTTTTTTTTTGCATTACGCAGGCCTCTCACTGTTGTGGCCTCTCCCGTTGCGGAGCACAGGCTCCGGACGCACAAGCTCAGCGGCCATGGCTCATGGGCCCAGCCGCTCCGCGGCATGTGGGATCTTCCCGGACCGGGGCACGAACCCGTGTCCCCTGCATTGGCAGGCAGACTCTCAACCACTGCGCCACCAGGGAAGCCCTGCAAGCTCTTTTTGGCTCCTTCGCCTGCAGGCCTCTGGGCCAGGTTCAAGTCCACAGGGCTCTCATCCGAATGAGGGGAATAAAGGCTGTGGAGGAAGGAACCTGGCATCTGACCCTGAGGGTCTCCAGCTCTTTTCTGTGGGACTGTGTCTCTGAGTCCTGCTGCCTTATCACCATCCCCACCTTTCTCATCAGTTGCCTCTGTGGGCACTATCTCTCCGACAGACCCTTTACACCTGGCCCCTCTGTCTCTGTCTTACTGGGTACTGAGTGGTAAACATTTGTAGACTATTTATTAATCCTTTTAACTTTTTGCTTTACAAACACCTGTATTTTGTTTGTAAATCTCTTTTGTAAAATCAAAACAAAAGTTATATGATAAAAAGCAAACATTACGCTAAATTTAGAAGGTTTAAAATAACCTTCTTATCTCCTTCTCCAGGAGCGACATAAGAGGGCTCTTCCAACTCTGTAATTTGAAGATTCAGGAAACCATGAAAGCTCATGTGAGCCAAGATCTTCATAGTTTGAGTGGGAATCTACAAGTGAATTTTAACAGGATAAGCAATATGTAACAGGACCAGGAAACTATTCAAGGACAAGATTAGATGGCTGTTCTTGGTTTTAGCTGCACAAATCAACACCAATCCCTCTGATAGGATAAGAATTACTCTTTCAGAAGTTACTGACAGCAGCAAATGGTAAGATGTTAACAAAGAGCATCCATTTGAAGCCTCAGTGCATGTGGAATGAAGCAGACGATTCTTACAAATGTTAACGTAAGCTCTGTAGTTCATTCCACTCCACCTTGTTGAAAATTTTACTCTGCCAGTTCTGGTGCAAACTCAAAATACAGTTTTCCGCAAAGAATGGGGCTGCAACTTCCTTCAACTTCAGAGTGATTTTTATGTGGAAAGAAATCTGCGATATCCATAAGAACTTGGGGGATTTTCATATTATGATCATCTTCAGAAGTGCATTTTTTTATTTGTAAAAATTATCTTAATAGATATTTGGCAAATACATGAATGAATGAAGGTGCATAAAGTGGTGAAACATCTGGAAGCCACTGGCACACACGCAGAGGAAGACTGATCCAGATACACAGGGCCTCGTCAGCAAAGAGGGCTGGTGAAGATGTTCACACACCTGGCAACATCTCTCGTGAGGTCTGAGCCAGACATCATCACCAACACCAAGCAGGGAATGGATCTGGCCCTCCAGAGCCTTAATAGCTGTTGGAGAATGTAGAAAAGAAGTGAGGGAGTGAATTAGAGAGACAAACAGAAAGCTAAAAAGGCAGAAGTGGAGTGTTGAAGAGAAACAGGGATCCAGTCTCGTCCAGGATGAATTCTCATCTCCAGGCTCTGCCTAGGAACTAGGGGACACAATGTCTCTACTGAGAGAAGCCTTCTGCCCTTGACCAGTAATGAGACAGAAAAAAATTTGCAGATAACAACTGCAAAAGCATACTTCCATCACAGGCCCTTGGAAGAAAGGAAACACAGAGCTGACATATATTTCGATGTAAACACAGCTTTAAGCATTTTTTCTTTTTCTTTTGGTGATCTGACACCTTCTCCTTTTCAAAAACAGCAGCGTATTAATTCTCTGTTAAATCTTCTCTTTGAAATCTACGTTTCTGTCAGGCATGACTTTATCCCCATGTCACCTAGTCCTGCCCCCCACATTCCTGTTCCTTCTGGTAACACCCACCTAAATTTCAACACATTTTCCCTCACAAATGTAGCATTAGCTTAAGTCATTAACTATATTTAGAGCTTGCCTTCACCCTTACTGAGACATAAAGGCTAGCTGCGATAATGGTTGTTTGTTTATGAAGAAAAAGTGTCCATTTTCAATCAGTACTTTTAAATACATCACTTCTGTATTGGAACACAGCTTTGACAAACGTCGGGTGGGATGAAATCTCCACCCTGGTCAGAAAACAAACAGGCAGCATTCTTCATCTTATTATGTGAACTCCCCACAGAGCAGGCCATGTGGAATTTGTGTGGGATCTTATTTACTATATTACAAAAGCTGTCCTTAGTGTATGTTTTCTGCAGGACGAAAAAACAGGCTGCTTTATATAGAAGTCAAATGTCACATCAGAAAATAGTAGTCTGGAATGCTTGGAAAGCATTCTAATGCTTTGGATCCATTGCAAAATATAACGTGCTCTTCACAACAAATTAACTGAAGGGGAAAGGCACGTTTAATAAAAATAAAGACGTCTTCTGGTTGGGAGTGAGCTGTCAGGAGGCTGCGAAAGGAGGTGAGGCCTCCCGTGGGCCTCCTTCAGCAGCCATCCTCACCCGAGCTGGCCTGGGAGGCGGAGGGCCAGGGGCACAGAGACCGCAGGGAGCCGGCATCAGGAGCCCCCAGGCTCTCGAGGGGGGGGTGGAGGGGGAGGGGAGGAATGCTCGAACTGAGCCCAGACGCATGGTCACTCAGGTCCTGTCCCATCCATGTAGGGGCTCAGAGCTGCCTGTGCTTCTCGTTGCTTCTGTGCTCCCTAGGTCTTCCTGCAAGACCAAGCGAACTGGACTCAAGACATTTATTCAGAACAAGTAAGATCAATCATGTACTATATAAACTGTAATAAGTGAAAAGAGCAATTTCTGGCCAGCACCAGAGCTGCCCTGGACACAAGAAACTCTACCCCATCCAAGCTGACCAACGCCTGGATCAGATACACAGTCTGTTTGTGGCCAATATTAGAACTTGGTCTTTAACTGTAAAAGCCAAGGGCAATGGATGAACAAGAAATCAACTAAAAAAGATGAATGACCTATGTGATGGCCATCACTAGAGGTGACGGCAAAACTGTAAACCTGTTTGTTGGAGAGTCCAAGCAGGCATCCCTGTAGAAAGGGGACCCACCTTGCTCCCTCACACCCGACTCAGCCCACTTGCTCAGGGAAGGAGAAAAGCATTTCCTTCCCTTCCACGACATGGGGGCTCCGAATGCAGTTCTCCACTCTTTCCAGGAGAAAGAGAGGGTGTGTGTATTCCCTTGTAAACTGTCTCAGTGAGTAAAAATTATACATTTCTAAGTAGAATTAGCAGAGGATTAGAGCAACAGCTCCTAATTCCTTCTCTGTAATTTCCCAGGCATTAAAAATCACTGGTCAGTTATAAGGTTGCTAGTCCTGCCTGTGGTTGTACAAAGGCTTAGGATAAGAAGCAGGAACAGTTGCTGAGGAGGTTTCGTTCCCTTTTTTGCCTTTTCTGGTGATCTGGACTCTAAATGAGCTCTGAGACTGCGCCCTGTGTGTGGCCCAGGCCCGAGGACGAGGCCAAGCTCGAGGTGCTCTCAGTGAATCCGAGGCTGGTCCTCCTCTCCATCCCCAGCCAAGTTCAGTGTCTGCACAGAGCAACACGCAATAAATGCCGAGGGAGAGAAGGCAGGAAAAACAAATCAAGAGAATGAAACTGTCTCTGGCGTTGGCAGACACTAGCTTCCCAATATTTGTTGAGAAAATGAACCCCCTAAGGAAAATAGCCCAAATTTAAGTTTTTTTCAAACTTCCTTTATAGACTGGTTCTGAGGACCTAAGCAAAAGATTTTGCTACTGCTAACAAACTTTTCAAAAAGAAAAGTTTTCACCATGGAAAGAAAATCTGAAAAAAAAAAAAAAAAAGGAATGAGTAGAAGCTAGCCCTAGCTGGTAATAAAACATATTATGAAGCTTCAATATCAATACAGTTTGGGATTGGAGAAGAAATAACCAAGACAGATGACTGGATCACAAAAAAGATTAAAATATATAAGAGAATTTAATTTACTACAAAGGTATATTATATTACTATAAACGTAGCATTTCAAGAAAAGAGATCACTTATGATCAATGTGTTTAAATGTAACCAGGTAGCTAGCTGGAAAAAATAAAGCCAGATTCCTCTCATGCTTTATATCAAAATTAATTTCAGATGAATCAAAGTTTCTGACGTAAACATGAAGCCATAAGAGAAAGCCAGGGAGAACAGTGAATATGTGTATCATCTCAAGATGGGAAGGATGGTCTCTTTCCAAGCAGGACATAACCTCAGAATCAAACAAATAGGGAAAACATTTGCAACACAGATACAAAGGGTAACTTCCTTAATCTAGAAAGTGCTCATACGGGGACTTCCCTGGTGATCCAGTGGTAAAGAATCTGCCTTCCAATGCAGGGGACGCAGGTTCGATCCCTGGTCGGGGAACTAAGATCCCACATACCGTGGGGCAACTAAGCCTGCAGGCCACAACTACGGAGTTCTCGCACCTCAACGAAAGATCCCACATGCCTCAACAAAGATCCCACATGCTGCAACTAAGACCTGACGCAGCCAAAATAAATAAATAAATAAACAAAATAAATAAAATTTTTTAAAAAAGAAAGTGATCATACAAACAAAAAATAAATAAACCAATGGAATAATGGAGAAGACATCAGAAAATTCACAGGAAGAGAAACACACATCTCAAAAACAAAACAAAAATCATAAGAAGATGCTCAACTTCACACATATTTAAAGAGGTAAGATCAAATAAATAATGAGATACTGTTTATTTTACCCATCACACTGCAAAATGGTGGGGAGAGCCTGGAATAACGCACTGAGACACCCCTGAGGGGAGTATATATAAAATGTAATGTTTCTGGGGAATGTGGCAATGTTTATCCAAATTTAGAAAACATGTATCTCAGCAATCCCTGGACCACAAAGAATTTACCCGACAAATATACTCCCCTGATCCAAGGTCCGCTCTAAGGTCAAGTTTGCAGAAGCAGCAGTGCTGTCTCCAGGTGATGAACTGCGCTCAGGTTCAGCCCCACGTCCCTCAGACACGGCTCGGTACCCTCCCCGATGGTCCCGGGATGCCCTAGGCATACCTCTCACCAGGCTCCGGTATCCATCCTTCCTACCTAATATTATATAGCCCAGAGTAGGTGTGCAAAATAACATTTGTTGAATGAATGAACAAATGAATGAGTGAACGTGTCAATGAGGTAAGTTAGCTAATGAGAAATACCAGTGGGCAGATTAGAGACAGGACTGAAACACAGGTGAAAGGTTAAAAAGAGAGAGAAAATTTTAGAATAGTTCTCTAATGAATTTAACCTGAGTCTTGTGTGTAAAAACGACTTTTATATTGAGTATGCAAAATTACCTTACAATAACAGAGCAACATGAGTAGACAGTAATGATCTTACAAATGGAGCAAGCAGGTTGGGTTAGATGGGATGAAACCAAAGACCCTCAAGCTTTGGAGACGAGCTTGTTAAATAACCAAGCTCCTGTAAACAGGCAGCTAGATTTATCATGCCCCCGGGAAACTCTCTGGAATGAGAACAGAAAATGCTGCTGTTGATTAGCCCTCCTAGCTGGCGGCGGAATGTTGACCTAAAAGGGAAAGGCTTGCCCTCCAGATTTTACATAACATGTGCCCTTATCAACTCCCATCCGGGGACTGTCCCTCGCAGGGACATGAGGAAGGCGAACCCTCCAGCCTCAGCAACAGCCTGTGCTCCCAAGAGCCTGCCACCCACCAGAAGCTGTCTACACCCGCTTGTGGACGGGAAAGAACAACTTTAAATTGAGGGCAAAAAGAGCAGGATAAGGAAGACTGAGGAAATTAACACAACGAACAAGTTTACTGACTGATGTATTCAGACAAAGAGAGGAAACCAGGGCCGTGCGTGTGTGACCACCTGCCCCAGGTCATAAGGGACCTCGGGGGCAGCAGGGCCGGTCCTCCCCGCAGCCAGGCCTTCTCCGGCCACCTCGAAGGCAGGCTCAGTGGCAGGGAGGGTGCGTGTCCACGAGGTACCTCTGAATACCGCGCAGTGTTTTCACTTGACAAAGCAAAGCAAAGAGGCTCCTCCAAACAAGACACTGACCACTCACTCAGAGCTGGTAAGTGAAGTCTCTGGCTGCAACTCAAGGCTCACTTTAACCAACTTTGGGGTTACTTCCCAGACAGTTCTAAAAAAGTACGCAAAGCAGGAAATGGAGTCAAAGAGAGAGACTTCAAATCTTGTGAGTGACAATAAAATGAGAAGACTTTAATGTCATAGGAAGCATTGTAAAATGTGGAAATTGTCTATCGTTGGTTTTCTGGCTATTGTAGCCAATCTCCAAGGATGACACGCAGCCCCGACCCCGACCATGCCCCCAGGGAGAGGCCCCTGTATTCACCTCCGTGTAGCGCCCTGTCCCCGAAGGCAGCGAGGCAGAGCTGTGTGCCTTCTGAGACTGGATTCCTACGATGCCTCACAGCTTCCATCTCGGGGGAGGCCTGCTGTGGGACGAAGCGCGCTGCTCACGAGGGGGCACAGCCCGGAGAGGGAGGCTCTCGGCCCCCAGCAGGCACCCAAGAGGCTGCCCTGGATGCCCAGCCCAGGTCACAGGAGCCCAGTCCCCACCCCAACAGAGCGCCAGCCCAGGACAGACCCTGGTGAGAACCAAGACAGAGAACAAGAGACAAGCCACCGAGTTCTGGGGTGGTTTCCTGTTCAACAACAGATAATAAAACATTAGCTAACTACACTGTGGAAAGTACTGAAGTAGATTTCATGCTGTAAGACGTGAGAAATGTAAACCATAAAGGTTAATAAACAATGACTGCGCTCTTATGCTGTTTCTTTGAATGGAAGGCCTTAGAAATGCTTCTCTATTTTGGGGTCTTTTGAAGGAGCGCAGGTGTGAACACATAGCAGTGCCGGCAGGGGAAAGACGGCCAGGAGCTGACAGGACTTACTGTGGGGTAGGGAGAGAAGGATGGTGACCACAGGGGCACCGGCAGGAGGCTGGCAGCTGAAGGACTCAGGACAATACTTGACTTTCAATCGGAAACAAATTCAGCCCTGCCGGTTATTTCTCTTACAAACTCTAGAATGGTCTAGGGTTGCAGAGGTATTTATACTGTGAGCATAAATGTGCTCGTACTGTCAAATTATGTGGCAAAATCTTTATTCTGTACCTTCTCTAGATTTATATCTCTTTTTTTAGACTTAAATCTTATTGTATTTCAAAGATGATTATGAAGTGCCTTGAACTCACGTTCAAATTTAAAATATAAAACAAAGATGAAAGCACAGACTAGAACAGAAAATAAAAAAGCAAACAAAACACAATTCAAGGATAGTATAACCAAAACATGTTTCAGATCCTGGAGAAAGCTGGTACTTTGCGATAGGAGGTCAAGTTCCAGGGGTACCTCATCCTTAACAACCAGATGTGTCCACCAGTCACTTCAGCCAAGTCATTTCTGCGGCTCAAAGCGGCATTGAAACAGGCCTCACAGGACGACTGGGATTTGGAAGAAAGCTGTGCAAGAGCAGGTGTTCATATGAAAGGCACACACACCAGGGGCCTCAGGTGGTGATGGGCAAAGCTCTGAGCTCAGGAACTTCAAGCAGTTCTGAGCATTTCTTTTGATGTCTGTTTGGCAAAAGAATTTCTTTTTAAACAGACCAACTCACCATGTTTTGCCAAATATACTAAACACTTGCGAGACATTTTCCGGATCTTTCAGGTTTAAAAAATTAATTCTGGATATTAGTTGTTCCCAAATTCAAAGGTGACATCCCTTGCCGTTAAAACCTAATCCGGATGTAGGAAACACCTGGGGGAAGAGGAGTGACCAGGTGGACCCGCTCCCAGGGCCCAGGGGCTGCCACCCCTCCCGTGTAAGAGTAAACTGCTCCTCGTGATGAGTTGGTCCCTTTTTTTTTTTTTTTTTTTTTTTTTTTTTTTTGCGGTACGCGGGCCTCTCACTGTTGTGGCCTCTCCCGTTGCGGAGCACAGGCTCCAGACGCGCAGGCTCAGCGGCCATGGCTCACGGGCCCAGCGCATGTGGGATCTTCCCGGACTGGGGCACGAACCCATGTCCGCTGCATCAGCAGGTGGACTCTCAACCACTGCACCACCTGGGAAGCCTGAGTTGGTCCCTTTTTGAATCAAATTAGAAACGTAAAGAAAAGATAGAGGTCTATTCACTTAAGATCGAGGCAATTTTTTGCTACGTTGATACTCTTTTTCAGTGTCATGTTTTCATGTTCTCATTAAGTAGCTGTCAAGCACGGCTCAGTGGGGGTGTGAAGGCAGCTCCGCCTGCCCAGTGAGGCCCTGGGCCTTGTGGCCTGGTGATTTCCTAGGGGACAGACCACACAGGTATGCTGTTCCAGATAAACCTGGAAATCTTACGGTGTAAATGCAACGGCTGATCATTACTCTACATTTTGCTGAGGACAAAAGTGCATTCAGTACCGCACAGAGCACAGCATTAGACAAGCTCCCACTCCAGAGGCTCAAAGTCCACATTAAAACAAAACAAGGAACAGAAAGGAAAGCAGTTTTCTGTCACCCACCTCCCCCTCTTCTACCTCCTCCTCTCCCCGCAAATGCACCACCCACCCTCGGGGGGTTTCCTGGTCACACACTTTGGTGCACAGAGATGACATGCCACGCTCTCCTCAGCTCCTGGTTTACAGCTGTCACCACCATCACAGCAGCAACAGCAAGGGGGTGCGGCCACATGAGTAAAACAAGAAGGGCCTGTTCTGAGGCCACGCGGCGGGGCCCGTGTCCTGGTTCCTCTCTCTCTGAGAAGGAGGGTGACAGGGTGAGAACGGCCCGCAGGGGGACGGTGGGGCATGTGTCACCGACGGGGCTGCAGAGCCCTGCGAAGTCCCCACTGTGCACTGTCGGAACCAATCAGGCCCTCAGCTTGTTGGAAGTTGGTTGCAGAGCAGCGCGTGGTGGGGTGCGGGGTAGGGAGGGCAACCTCACCCACACATCTCAGTCACAGGGCACAATCGGGACTGGCGTCGGCAGCCCTGAAACCAGCGTGCAGTGAGGCAGCCAGAGACAATGCCCCGGGTAAAGCAGGAATGCACCCTATTATGAAAGAGGAGAAACCTCAGCAAATCGTTGTCTATGCTCTTTCTGAGCTGATAAAACGGCTTTACAATGAGCCAGGGGTGGCTAGTCCCTCAAAATCCACGTTAATGAAATTTCCTAAAACAAGTAAAAACTAGCAAAATCATCCTTTTAAACTAATTTAGAATTAAAAATTCTTATTTGTTTGCAATCTTATTTGTTTGCAAACACGGTCATGAACTTTTGAGATGG
The DNA here is from genome assembly GCF_025265405.1 of Mesoplodon densirostris. Lineage (NCBI taxonomy): Eukaryota > Metazoa > Chordata > Mammalia > Artiodactyla > Ziphiidae > Mesoplodon > Mesoplodon densirostris. The sequence goes on from NC_082664.1 coordinate 153,998,945, forward strand.
GAAGTCTAATTCAGCTCCTTATTTAACAAGGAGTAGCTTTTAAATACAACTTAATGCGTTGCTGTATCAGTATTACAACTACTAATATACATGCTGCTTCTAATGATGCCTATACATATATACACACACACAGATATCATGTAAATAGTGTTACCTAATTGATTTTGACATGCATATGTGTAAAATAGGACCATTTGGATAAAAATCGAGTTCATGATTACAAGAAGCAAATAACACCCATTAAAACGACTTTTAGGGCTTCCCTGGTGGTGCAGTGGTTGAGAGTCCGCCTGCCGGTGCAGGGGACACGGGTTCGTGCACCGGTCCGGGAAGATCCCACATGCCTCGAGCGGCTGGGCCCGTGAGCCATGGCCACTGAACCTGCGCGTCCGGAGCCTGTGCTCCGCAACGGGAGAGGCCACAACAGTGAGAGGCCCGCGTACCGCAAAAAACAACAACAACAACAAAAACACACGACTTTTAAAGGGTGTTAGATTTTCACTCTCTTCCTCGGTAGAAAGTAGCATTTACTGCTATCTACATGTTACTGGGGCTGTAGCAGCAAACACCAGACTTGACTGAAGGATGAAATCCATTACATAAGGAACTCCTACTTTAAATGGAGGCCCCGCCCCAAGTCTAAGTCTGGCAGCCACTGCAGACTTGAAGGCAACCTTCCACTCTGTCCCAGTAAGTGTCCAGCCACAGGGGCACCGTGACCATCTGCAGACCAAGTGTGAGGCAAGCCTCTAGTATTAACTTCTCAATCAATACCCGAGAGGCATTTTTTTTTTTTTTTTTTTGCGGTACGTGGGCCTCTCACTGTTGTGGCCTCTCCCGTTGCGGAGCACAGGCTCCGGACGCGCAGGCTCAGCAGCCATGGCTCACGGGCCCAGCCGCTCTGCGGCATGTGGGATCTTCCCAGACCGGGGCACGAACCCGCGTTCCCCGCATCAGCAGGCGGACTCGCAACCACTGCGCCACCAGGGAAGCCCCCGAGAGGCTTTTTTAGGAGTGATTTCCACCTCATTTTCATTGGTTTGATTTCATTCTACTCAAGTACCTTGTTGCAGTTGAAAACTACAGCTGACTTTATTATCGTCAACTTCTTTGAGTCCTCTTTTCCACCTATAATTCTATATTAATTCCTAAAACAAATCATTTGTGCAAGTTATCTGAGGACTAACTTCTCCTGGAGATGCAGTGTTCAAGTCTATGAATAACCCCCAAGCACAGGTTGTGGGTTTGGGTCTCCCCGCAGGAGGAAAGTGTCACCTTCTTCCCTACAGGCCACATCTCCAGCGACCAAATGTAGTGGTTACTTCAGCCAAAACTTGACACCTTTGCTGTCTAACGGGGTGACCTCCAGCCACATGTGGCTATTTAAAGTCATTCAAAGTACATAAAACTAGAAATTATGTTCCTCCTACACACTAAAGCCAGATTTCAAGTGACCCACAGTCACGTTCACCAGCACGGCCACACGGAGAGTGCAGGAAAGCCTCCTGGGCAGCACTGGTCTTTGTGCCGGGAGATGGCTGTGGACTTCTGGCTAATTAATACACGACACTGTCCACCAGGACACACACAACCAGACATGTCCACAGCCTCCAGAGAATTTGGGGGCACCATGACCCCCAGCAGCCCTATGGATACAAACCTGAGGGACCAGCACACTCTGCTCAGAAGCCGGAAGTCCTCCCACACCTGCTCCTGAGGGGTCAGTACCACCCCTGAAGCACTCACCCCACACATTCATGAGAACACAGTGAGGCCTAAGGAGAGAGCATGCCCACAAAATGGAAGAGTTTCAGTTCATTCAAAGTTAAAGTTAATTTGGTTTTTCCTCACTTCTGTCAATTTTCTGTACAGCACATCAGTTTCCTTTGCTGCTTTAGTGTGGCACACTCTACACCTAACCTTAACTAATTCAGGACCTTACATTAATTAAGGCTCACTGTTTCTATAATTTATTGTAAAGCAATAATAGATGTAAAAGATTTTAGAAGATCTGACTTAACATTTGACTCTAGGACATAAAAATGGAAGATTATTTCTTTTAAAAACAAATACTTTGACTTTTTAAATTAAAATTTGACTGTTTTCCCTAAAAATAAAGTATAGTTTTTTAAGAGCCGGTTAACTGTGACTAATCAAGTGCAATGTAAACTGACTTGTCTCCATGGGCAGCCTCTGGACTTCTCCAGAACCATGAATTCCTTCAAAGAGTCGATTATATGCTCCAAAAAGTACTTCATTTTTATGTCGGATCATTCTGACATACTCTCATTTTAGGAAACAGGCCATAGTTCAGTCTACAGTCACAATCTGTCCTTAGAATACAAATGAGCAATAAAAGGAAGTCTCTAGAAGCATCCATTGAAAGGTGTCCCCATAATTCTAGAACCCCACAGCTCTGTATAGTTTCTAATCACGCACGTAAGCAGCTGAAATGAAAAACAATTTCCCTTTTGTATGTGCCCGTTTCCACATTTGCTTGTACAACATTCCCATTCTGCCTGGACCAGCAGGGAAGCTGGTGTGGGAGGCAGGGCTGGCCTGGGACGCGTGCGCAGGAGAAAAGGTGACCTGCAAGTTAATTAATGTCCCCTCCCCCAGCACCCCTCCCCCCCACATTCCTACACAAGGGGTTAAAGCAGGATAAAGAGAACAGCAAAGACAGCGTTAGTGGGGCAGCAACGTCTCAGAAAGGCCGGAGGCTAAACCTCGAGGTCGGTTTGCTGTCCCCTCCTGCTCTCTGCCCCTGCCCGCCACCCCCACCCCCTGCCCCCCGGCGTCTCCAGGACTCACCGCCTCCCCAGGGCCCACCCATTGGGCCAGATTCCTCACTGCCTTTTTTCCTCCCTTGAATATTTCCTTAGGTGTGTATTTCTAATGCTACATTAATGATTTCATCGGGTCAGTTTTAGTGGTTTAAAGCTAAGTCTCAGTTTCTAGGAAACACCATCTTGTCATCAGCATCAACTCCGGTCCTCTGACCTCTGGTATGTTAGTGACAGGACCCTGATGTCAGACGCGCACTCTTCCACACGTGGTTTGGACCAAGTGACGGTGTTAACTCATGTATTAAAAATATCTTCATCTTGTTAGCTACTTTGAAATATGTTGAGTATTGCTTTAAGAAAACAATTGCTTCTCATTAATATAGAGTTAATTTCAAAGTTACACAAGCTTTTACTACATTTATTGCTTTCGTCTTCACCATATCCTCACTAATTTCTTTCTTGGTGCAATTTATTGCGACAATTGATTCAACCATTTATCTCTGTGTTATGTACATTCAGGGATTTTTGTTTCTTTGTTATTTGTTTTGTCTCTAAAAACAAAGCAATAATAATAATAGTAATAATAATAATGAAACATTAATGCCCTTGTGGTCTGTTGCATCCTTTGCAGGCAGGTAGTCCAGTGAAGTGGGTAAGGAGGTAAAGCTTACAGCTTCATTACCTGAGTTCAAATCCTTCCAGTATCACTGTTTAGCCGAGGGCAAGTAACTGACTCTTTCTGCCTGGTTTCCTTCTCCCCTAATCCGGGGTAACATTAACTGAGAGACACAGGATTGCATCTACAAAGACTTTATCCAATTAATGTTCATCTCCTGTTGTGACAGTAGATTCAAATTTGACCCACAATTGGGATACTTTTCACCCCTACTCAGGAAGCTTTGTGGATATTTAGTAGTAATTCCCAGATACTCAAGTCAATGAAATTTTAAAAAGTGTTTCTGGACAATAAAGTCTGATGTCCTTGCCTCATCCCAATACGGCCTTAAACTGCCCCAGTGCACTGACCAGGGAAACCTAGCGAGCCCCTCATTAGCACAGTTTCCCCATCACCAAGCATCAGGCAGAGTTCTTACCATATGTTTTACTTGTCTGTGTCTCAGTTTGGGGAAGGGGAAAAGAGGGGTCAGCGGGCTCAAAGCTATACCATAGAGCAGACCTTAAATATGAAAATGACTCTCATGCCCCCATCACCAGTATCAACGACAAAAGACTTCCTGATAACACCTGGAGATCTGAGAGACCTTTCTAAAATGACTTTGTGACTTTCATTCTAAATCGTTAGACAAACAACTCATTCAACAGACTGCAGAAAATGGGCCACAAAATGACCAGGAGGCACATGATATCACGCAGAGAAGAGGGAACAGGGACCACAGTTAAATCTGTAGCTAGGTTTAAGTACAAAATCCCTAAGAGACTTAGGTGGCCGGATTACAAATGAACAGCAACCATCCCTGCATGAGGAACAAAGTCCCTCCCTAACAGCCTTCCCCAAATTCAGTCATGGGTCCAATTCAGTGTGATCAATAATCGTTAAAACCACAAAAACACCACCACCACCACCTTTAGATCAGTCTGGTGGAGGGTGATTTAAGACCTGACTACTGGGCTGCTTGCTCACTTGGTCCTGGTGGTGACTTCATCCCTGTGGAATGCCTTCTCACTTCTGTCTGTGGCCCTCCTACTGCCCCTTCTGATTCTGCCACTCCCAGGACTTCTACGTGGGAGGACTACAAACATGGTTAAAGCACTTAAAATTATTTCTAAATGGTTGTTGGAAAGAACTAATATAATTAATGAAAAAATATGCCTCAATTTGAGTTCCAGGACTATTACTTCTGCTGGAAAAGAAAGTCTAGTAAATCTTCTTTCTGTGCTAAAATGCAGAGACCCCTGTTTGGCTGTATACAGTTTGCAGCCCACTGGCAATCTATCCGCTTCCTGTGACTACAGTCAAAGAAATTTAACTTGGAATCTAATAAAAGAAAACATTTCTTTCAAGTTGTAGGCTTGCCTTGGGGCTTAGAGTTAACACTGGGTCCACTTCCTGCAGCCTTGGAAAGCCTGCAAGGGAGGCCCTTAGGGCAAGGCTCGGAGCTTCTGTGCACAATGCCCAGAGAATGCAGAGAATGCAGAATGTTCTGTGTTCTCTCACTCGGAATTGTTTATACTTGCTAAATAACCTATATTTACTCCTCAGTTCAAGATGACTTGTGTATGTGACTGAGGCATAAAATGATACAATCATCTCACACACTCCATGCAGCAACCATCTCCTTACTGTGCCCCCACCACCACCCCCGCCCCGCCCACAACTTTTTAGTGGTGAAATGATGTTTTTATTTCCCTTTTAATCCTGACATCATTTATTCTATCAATGCCATTTAATAAAATGACCAAATGATAAAGGAGAAAAAGAGGTATTTTGAGAAAAGGTTTCATTTCTGGCTTTAATTATAAGGATAGGGTTCTTTCTTCTTTTTTTTTTTTCAGAGAAAAAATTCTAGTGATAAAAGAACAGCATTTTAATGAATGCTAACTTTTTATAAATCTTTTATAATTTGTGGATATATTCTACTCATAAAATATTTACAACTCAATGAAATGAAGGAATAGACAAGCTATACACGGAGCTTGACAGCCTCATGTGCTTGGTGGTGAAATTATCACAACCATGGGCCACTACTATAATGTATTAATAAAGTGAACAAATGATAAATATGGAAACTCCTGAAAGGTAAAAATTCTTTAGAAAAAGTCTTTAGGCCGAAAGCTATACAGGGTATCCCTGCTAAAACAAGGCCATCCCACTGACCATCTGAAGACACACCTTTTTCTACTAAATGATGAGGCACCTGCTCGTTATCTGTACTTGTGGCTGCACTGAATTCACAGTAGGGAAAGGAAACTAAACATCTTCTGAAAGAAAGTAACTTTACAAAGAGATGTCCATCATGTCTAAGTGTTCTTTTAAAACATAGCTGGAGAAACCACAGAGATCACCCTGTTCGGTGGTTCTCCACAGATGCTGCGTGGACCATGGAGGGGAGCGGGGCTGCTGTACTTACACGGCTCAGCCCTGCAGCCAGGCCCGACAAATCTTGGAAGGTAAAGCCCAGACACCTACAATTTTAATAAGCACCTTATTTCATTCTTCTCTACAGTACCTCTGTTTTCCTAGTCCCTTTTCAAACACAGAAACTCTAATCCGGGTTGTCCAAGAAGGTAGAACAGATATGTATATTCTCTTCAACTGTCTCACAGTGACATCGTGGGTTTTTCTCATTCATTCTTCTATTCCACAAACTTTACTGAATGCCCACACTACACAGGCATCACTGTCACAGCAGTGGGGGCTACAGAAGTGCCCTCAGGGAGCTTACAATTGAGCAGAGATAAGACATTTACACAAAGAGGTACGATTCAAGGTAGCCTGCAACAAACACAATAGGAGTAGGCTAACTAAAGGGGTCCAAGGCTTCTAAGTAACTAGCCCTCCTCCTGGTTCAGGTGATCAAGAAAGACTTCAGGGAATTCCCTTGGCAGTCCAGTGGTTAGGACTCCGTGCTCTCACTGCTGGGGCTGGGTAAAGGCCAGAAGGGCAGGAGGGCTAGGCAAGTAACGGACAGCAGGGGCAGGGAGAACTCAGCTTACCTTCTCATGCACTGCCCAGTGTGGACATCGTGGGTGGCTGCAGCCTTTATACAGAAGTGCTCCAACTGAACGGAATAGGATGGGGTGGGGAACAAGACGGTCCCTGTACACGGGGGTGGCATCTCCCCCAGGCTGCCAGGCTGCCCCGCGGGACTGCTCTCCCTGACTCCTCAGACTGTCCTCTTCTCAGACTCTGGGGAAGATCTGGACCCTGCCCTCCCCACACCCCCAGTTCTGTAGGGAATCCCCATATTCACCAGTGTCTTACATTCTTTTATGATGCGAACCCAGGCTCAGAGAGGACTGGCCCCTTCCCCGGGGCCCCGCTCCCTGCAGGAGCGGCCTGCAGGCTTGGGTTTAGATGTCCTGCCTCTCAAGCTGTGCTCCCCCAACCTCCCAGTTCTCTTTACGATCTGGCTGTAAGGGGCTCCCTGAGACAGCATTCCTGAGGGGAAAGGGAAACCCAAGCAGCACTTCTGAAGGCCATGGGGACGGGCTTCAGGCCTTGAGGCTTTGTTTCCTCTTCCTTCTCCTTGATCAGTAAACGCCCCCAGGCATTTACTGAGCACAGGCAGCTGACAACTGCCCTTGTGTTTTTCAGCTTTAGAACAATAACAACAAAAACTGATAAACAATCAGATTTCTTTCCTGCCTTGGGCCAGTAAATTAAAAATAGAAGTGAGCAGGGGACTTCCCTGGTGGGGCAGTCAGTGGTTAAGAATCCACCTGCCAGGGCTTCCCTGGTGGTGCAGTGGTTAAGAGTCTGCCTGCCGGGCCTCCCTGGTGGCGCAGTGGTTGAGAGTCCGCCTGCCGATGCAGGGGATACGGGTTCGTGCCCCGATCTGGGAGGATCCCATATGCCGCGGAGCGGCTGGGCCCGTGAGCCATGGCCGCTGGGCCTGCGCATCCGGAGCCTGTGCTCCGCAGCGGGAGAGGCCACAGCAGTGAGAGGCCCGCATACCGCAAAAAAAAAAAAAAAAAAAAGGAAGAGTCTGCCTGCCAATGCAGGGGACATGGGTTCGAGCCCTGGTCTGGGAGGATCCTACATGCCACAGAGCAACTGGGCCCGTGAGCCACAACTGTTGAGCCTACGCGTCTGGAGCCTGTGCATCTGGAGCCTGTGCTCCACAACAAGAGAGGCCGCAACAGTGAGAGGCCTGCGCGCCATGATGAGGAGTGGCCCCCACTCTCTGCAACTGGAGAAGGCCCTCGCACAGAAACGAAGACCCTGCACAGCCAAAAATGAATAAATAAATAAATTGAAAAAAAAAAATAACCTCACTCACTTAAAAAAAAAAAAAGAATCCAGATGCCAATGCAGGGGACACAGGTTTAAGCCCTGGTCCGGGAAGACCCCACATGCCATGGAGCAACTAAGCCCGTGCACCACAACTACTGAGCCTGCACTCTAGAGCCCGCGAGCCACAACTACTGAGCCCACACACCTAGAGCCCGTGCTCCCCAACAAGAGAAGCCACCGCAATGAGAAGCCTGTGCACCGCAACGAAGAGTAGCCCTTACTCGCCACAATTAGAGAAAGCCTGCACGCAGCAACGAAGACCCAAAGCAGCCAAAAATAAATAAAATTAAAAAAAAAAAAAACTTAAGAAAAAAAGTGAGGGGAGGAAAACAGAAAGCTGACCTAGAATTGTCAACCTTTCATTTTGCCATCTAAGAATATATGGGGAAAAAAAAGCATTTTATACAAATAGGAAAATCACTATTTTAATAGAGAGCAATTTTTTAAGTAGAATAAATTCAGATTATGAAAAATATGTTTTACATATTTTATTTTATTTATTTAGCCTTGGACCAGTGGCTAGTCCAGGTGGCCCCATCTGTAGTACTTAGAAGTGACTTCAGGCTGAGAAATGTAAACTACAGCTCAGAGATTCAAAGAGAGCGGGGAAGGGGGCTCATGAAGAGCAGGGAAAAGAGCAGAAGCATCGGAGCTTCTCAGGACAACAAGCACAAGTTCATATCTGAAAACCCCTCATCAAATGTAATCCAGGCTACAAAACTGTTCCCTGAGCCAAGAGAACCAAGCTGGACGAGAGGCTGATTTTAAAATATAGTGTGCTGTAAATAAATTTAAATATCAGCAGTGTAGGAAAACCAGTTTATGTCAAAACATACTGTTTAATAAAATTCTTATGGAGTGTCTCCACAAGACACAAATGTTGGCGAGGATGCAGAGAAAAGGGAACTCTTGTACACTGTTGGTGGGACTGTAAATTGGTGCAGCTGCTGTGAAGAACAGTATGGAGGTTCCTCAAAAAACTAAAAATAGAGCTACCATATGATCCTGCAATCCCACTCCTGGGCATATTTCAGGACAAAACTATAATTCAAAAAGATACATGCACCCCAATGTTCATAGCAGCATTATTTACAATTGCCAAGACATGAAAGCAACCTAAGTGTCCATCAACAGATGAATGGATAAGGAAGATGTGGACTATATATATAATATTACTCAACCATAAAAATAATAAAATTTTGCCATTTGCAACAACATGGATGGACCTAGAGATTACCATACTAAGTGAAATAAATGAGACAGAGAAAGACACACACTGTATCATATCGCTTATATGTGGAATCTAAAAAATGAAACAAACAAATAAAAATAAAAACAGAAACAAACTTACAGATACAGAGAACAAACAAGTGGCTACCAGTACAGAGAGGGAAAGGAGGAGGGGCAAGATAGGGGTAGGAGATTAAGAGGTACAAACTACCATGTATAAAATAAATAAGCTATAGGGATCTATTATATAGCACAGGGAACGTAGCCAACGTTTTTAAATAATTTTAAATGAAATATAAGCTATAAAAATATTGAATCACTATGCTATACACCTGAAACTAATAATATTGTAAATCAACTATACAATAAAAATAATAAAATTTTACTATTTGGCTTTTAAAAAATTTCTTATTTTTAAAAAACTTTTCAGGAAATCAGGTCAATAGTAAGACATGAGAAAGAAACAAAAACAAATATTAAAAAAGAAGATAATTTTTGGATGTGTTTCTAGGAATCAAATGGGAAACAGATTTAATTTAAAAGTGAGTGAATACAAGATACACAAAATTAAAATACCAAGTATCAGTCTGAAAATATGATGAAACGAGATTGAAACACAATCTAAAATAAATAATAATAAACATAATGAGAAATGAATATGACCTATTTAAAGAAAATTGGAAATTTTGGTGAGAAATACAAAAAATAAGATTTGAGTTAAATGCACAGTCCATGCCATGTGCTTGATTAAGAAGACTAAACTTTTTTTTTTTTTTGCGGTACGCGGGCCTCTCACTATTGTGGCCTCTCCCGTTGCGGAGCACAGGCTCTGGACGCGCAGGCTCAGCAGCCATGGCTCACGGGCCCAGCCACTCCGCGGCATGTGGGATCTTCCCGGACCGGGGCACGAACCCGTGTCCCCTGCATCGGCAGGCGGACTCTCAACCACTGCACCACCAGGGAAGCCCCAAGACTAAACATTTTTAAGTGGCCAGTTTTCTCAAAATAATTTGTAAATTCAACATAAGGATTCCAAAGTTCCTCTGAAAAAACAAACAGGAAAGAATCACAAAGAAAATTTGCAGAAGAATCCTGAAGGGGGTTAGCCCTATCAGATACTAAATTATTTAAACAGTGTGGCACTGGCAGAAACACAGATAAGCAGAACAACTAGAGACAACCAAGAAATAAAACCTACTCATATCAAAAAGATATCACAAATCAATCAAATAAAATGGGGGAAAGATTGAGCCAACTTGGTAGCAATTCAGAAAGAAAAAAAGGCCCCTCATCCAATTCCATATACTGAAATAAATTCCACATGAATTAAAGAGTTTAATAAGAAAAAGCTTTAAGGTAGAAAAATATATTGGATATTTAAAACTTCTGGAAAAGAAACACCAAACTGCAAAAAAAAATTTGCAGTTAGAAATGATTATCAAGACTAATAGCTCTGCAATAAATAGAGTTATAACATTTGTATTAGATTTGCTAGTACCATGGTAAACTAGTATAAACTTTTGGGAAGGTAATTTGGCAACACATGTAATTGAAATCTTAAATATATTCGTACCCATGACCCAGTAATTCCACTTCTGGGAATCAAGCCTAAGGAAACAATCACATATAATAAACACTCTCTGTGCACAAAGATGCTCATCACATTGAAAAGAACTGGAGACAATCTAAAAAAGCATTAAAGAACAATTAAACTGTGCAGCCTTTAAAAATGGTGCTTAGGAATAATGTGCAATAATATTTAAGTTTTATAATGTTAAAGAAAAAGCCTAGATACTAATTGCATATTCAGTGAGGAACATAACTTTATTTTTTAAACCTAGATTTATGTATAAAATACTAAACTATTTCATTAAAATATTTATTCAAACACTATATATACTCATTATACATGTGTACATATATAATGTACTATATATACATTTACATATATTTTATATAAACATTATATATAATACACACACCCATCATCTGTTTAATGCCTTTAATTTGTTAAAAAAACAAAGCATTAAGGCCAAAAGTACATTAATGTAGTACCCTGACTTACCAGGATTCAACTTAACGATTTTTCACCTTTACAACGGGGCAAAAGCAATAAGCATTCAGCTGAACTGTACTTGGAATTTGAATTTTGGTCTTTTCCCAGGCCAGGGATGTGCAGTGCGATCCTCTCCTGTGAAAATGGGCAGCAGCCCCCAGTCAGCCATGTGATCATGGGGGTAAACAGCCGATATACTTACAACCATCCTGAACCCACAGAACCACTCTGTTTTTCACTTTCAGTACAGTATTCAACAAACTATTCAATACATAAGCTATTCAACACTTTAGTATAAAATAAATGGGCTCTGAGTTGGATGATTTTGCCCAACTACAGGCTAATGTGAGTGTTCTGAGCATATTCAAGGCAAGCTGGGCTGAGCTACAATGTCTGGTAGGCTAGTGTGTATTAAACGCATTTTCGAGTTAGAATATTTTCAACTTAAGATGAGTTTATCAGGATGTAACCCCCACCTTAAGTCGAGGAAGATCTGTATTACCATTCATTTTGAAGGGTAAGATTATAATGAATCCCAGAGCATCCCTAAGTCCCAAATTTTTCACCAAAATAAAGTCATTTAAAAAATACCCCATTATGAATTAAGTGTATTATTAAATAGTACTTATATTTAGAACAACAAATCATTTAAACCTTAAATACAATTCATTAGTCTCCTGAAATGGGTGAATAACACACAAATATTCTCATAAAAGTTCTTTTTTGTTTCTGCCTCCACTAGCGTACATCCTAAAGCTACATTCTGTAAGGAACGGCTCTGGCCCAGTGTGCCCGGAACTACAAGGGCATCTCCACTCATTTTCACTCTTGTCACTACAGTGACACCCCAACAGAAGCACAAGAAGAATGCCGAATGCAGTGGGATGCTATTAAAAGGACTAAGCATGGGGCTGAAAGCCTGGCAAGAAAATAGGAGAATGAGGAACCCAGGCAGGCAGCAGACAGACTGGATCTCACCAAACGCTCAAGCTGACAAATGCCCAGAAAATGTGCTCCACGGAACCCAACTCCTGCTCCGCGGGACCAAGAGGTGGCAAATCCACTCCCCTGGCTGGGTAATCAATCCCAGGAAGGAAATGAGACGAGAGGCCTCAAAGTAAATCAGACTCATAGAACAGATCCATGTATATGGTTTCAGTGTTAAGTGCAAAATAATCTTTGAGTGACTGTCATTTAAAGTGTTTAATATTTTAGAAGACCTGTCAGAATGGTCTTGTCATCTGTAAGCTGAAAGATGTACCAGAAATGTATTGTTTATAAATAATACTGTTATGTTTGAGATAACTTGATTACTGTACTAATAGTTTACTATATTTTGTTTGAGACTTTTTTTTCTATTGGGATTGTAAATTTGCCTCTCACACATTTTAAAGGCTTAAAAATAGAATACACTAAACCCATAAATGTAGTTTAAAATGTTGGAGGGAAATCCAATTAACTAAAATCAATCAACAATTAGTCTAATTTTACACAAAATAATTAGATTTGTTAATAGAATAAGATTTGTAAACTGAAAAGGAAAAGGAAAATTAGCTTTTTAAAAGTAAAACCTCCACAAACTGAACACCATTTTTAAAAACAAGCAACTACAAATGTCCTTTGTAAGGACAGCAGTCCCTCTAGACATTGTGACCTATCACTTACTCCTCCCCAGCCGCTCCTGCAGCCATGGGAGACTTCCTGTGAAGGCTAGCCAGGCCCCAGCCCCTCCACAGCCTTCTCCCACTCTGAGGTCACACTAAGTCATTCATCTCATCCTCCAGGGAGACCCAACGCCAAAAGGCATTATCAAGTCATAGTCATTTTACTAAAGATTTCACGGGGAAAAGGTCAGCAAAATTAATACTTTTTCCACATACCACATAGCAAAAAATTTTTAATTTCTTCCATTAGATATCTCCTTTCTTCTGCTCAAAAATTCTCTTTCCTACCAGTTTCATTAACTCTTTTGGCCTCTCCCACACCTCTCTTCAGATACAGTTCTGACCTTCACCTGCATGCCCCACTCAGGAGAACAAAAGTTCCATGGTGGCCAGACAGTGGCCCCGCTCCCCCACCCACCCTGAGTCCATCACTCCAGTGTAAAAGCCCAAAAAAACTGGGTAAGATAGGATCCCGCTGCCAAGGAAATGAGATTATTCTCATATCATTTAAAATAAAATCACTGTGATAAGCCAGTTGAAACAAAACGAGAGTTAAGGGGATACAGGCCATCATAAGGGAATAGAAGTACAGTCACTCCACTATTTTGCAATGCCATCAGTTAGATCTTTATGCTACCCAAGGCAATCTACAGATTCAATGCAATCCCTATCACATTACTAATGGCATTTCTCACAGGACTAGGACAAATTTTTTTTTAATTTTCATGGAAACACAGAAAACCCCAAATAGCCAAAACAGTCTTAAGAAAGAACAAGGGAGCTGTAGGAACCAGGCTCCCTGACTTCAGAATATACTACAAAGCTACAGTCATCAAAACAGTTTGGTACTGGCACGAAAACAGACATATAGATCAATAGAACGGGACAGAAAGCCCAGAAATAAACCCACGCACCTACAGTCAGTTAATCTAAGACAAAGGAGGCAAGAATATACAATGGAGAAAAGACAGTCCCTTCAATAAGTGGTGCTGGGAAAACTGGATAACTACATGTAAAAGAATGAAATTAGAAGATTCTCTAACACCATATACAAAAATAAACTCAAAATGGATTAAAGTCCTAAATGTAAGACTGAATACTATAAAACTCCTAGAGGAAAACACAGGCAGAATACTCTTTGACATAAATCACAACAATATTTTTTTTGATCCGTCTCCTAGAGTAATGGCAAGAAAAGTAAAAATAAACAAGTGGGATCTAATTAAACTTACAAAAAAAACTATAAACAAAATGAAAAGACAACCTACGAACTGGGAGAAAATATTTGCAAATGATGCAACTAAAGGCTTAATTTCCAAGATATACCAACACCTTATACAGATCAATATCAAAAAAAAACCCCCGGGGGCCTCCCTGGTGGCGCAGTGGTTGAGAGTCCGCCTGCCGATGCAGGGGATACGGGTTCGCGCCCCGGTCTGGGAGGATCCCATATGCTGCGGAGCGGCTGGGCCCGTGAGCCATGGCCGCTGAGCCTGCGCGTCCGGAGCCTGCGCGTCCGGAGCCTGTGCTCCGCAACGGGGGAGGCCACAACAGTGAGAGGCCCGCATACCGAAAAAAAAAAAAAAAAAAACAACCCCCGGGCTTCCCTGGTGGCGCAGTGGTTGAGAGTCCGCCTGCCGATGCAGGGGACACGGGTTCGTGCCCCGGTCCGGGAAGATCCCACATGCCGCGGAGCGGCTGGGCCCGTGAGCCATGGCCGCTGAGCCTGCGCGTCCGGAGCCTGTGCTCCGCAACGGGGAGAGGCCACAGCAGTGAGAGGCCCACGTACCGCAAAAAAAAAAAAAAAAGAAAAAAAAAAAAAAAAACCCCAACAACCCAATCAAAAAATGGGCAGAAGACCTCAATAGACATTTCTCCAAAGAAGACATACAGATGGCCAACAGGCACATGAAAAGATGCTCAACTTGGCTAATCATGAGAGAAATGCAAATCAAAACTACAGTGAGGTACCACCTCACACTGGTCAGAAAGGCCATCATCAAAAATTCTACAACCTGTAGACCTGTAGACTTGTAATAACCTATAATGGAAAATAATGCTGGAGAGGGTGTGGAGAAAAGGGAACTCTTGTACACTGTTGGTGGGAATGGAAATTGGTACAACCATTATGGAGAACAGTATGGAGGTTCCTTAAAAAAATAAATGAAGAACTACCACATGATCCTGTAATCCCACTCCTGGGCGTATATTCAGAAAAGACTAAACTCTAATTTGAAAAGATACATGTACCCCAGTGTTCACTGCAGCACTATTCACAATACCTAAGGTATGGAAACAACCTAAATGTCCATCAACAGATGAATGGATAAAGAAGATGTGGTACATATATACAATGGAATATTACTCAGCTATAAAAAAAGAATGAAATATTGCCATTTGCAGCAATGTGGATGGGCCTAGAGATTATCATACTAAGAGAAGTAAGTCAGACAGAGAAAGACAAATATATGATATCACTTATATGTGGAATCTAAAAAAGTGATACAAATGAACTTATTTACAAAACAGAAACAGAATTACAGACTTAGAAAACCAAATTTTGGTTACCAAAGGGGATAGCGGGGTGGGGGGAGATAAATTAGGAGTTTGGGATTAACAGATACACACTACTATGTATAAAATAGATAAACAACAAGGACCTACTGTATAGCACAGGGAACTATATTCAATATCTTGTAATAATCTATAATGAAAAATAATCTGAAAAAGAATAGGTATATATATGTAAAAATGAATTACTTTACTGTACATCTGAAACACTGTAAATAAACTATACTTCAATAAAAATTTTTTAAAAACTAGAAAAGCTGGAAATGGGGATGGGCATTCTAAACAAGCTCAAAGCCCAGGTGAATCACTCCCACTGCAATGAAAAGCAATTACATATGTCATACCAACAGAGCCACTGTTGGTGTGGTTTCCTAATGGAAAAAATGGACAGCTGTCAGGAAATGGAAACCAGAGGAATATTTTCCCAGTTTTCAGAAAAGAGCAAAGAGTAAAAATACAGAAATTGTAAACTGCTAAATATGACATTGATCTCTAACAAAATTCTAGAACAGACAAACCAGTGTTCTGCTGTGAAAGGAATAGTATATACAGTATGTTCAATACAAAATGCGTTAAAAAATTATTAGACACCCCCCGCCCCAGCCCTTCACAGAGAACTTGATGTGATAGTAATCTCTACACAACTGCTAAAGGAGGAAAGAGAATCCTCCTCTACTATTCCCTGATCTACTGTCAAAAAAGCAGAATCCCTAGAAAACTGATATCACAGAAGAGTGCAAAGGCCATGAACAAGGAGAGACACTGCCAGGGGAAACGTCTGCATGTTCCAGTGCAGCCCTCCCTCTCAAGCCTGCAATCCAGGCCTCGATGCACGTGAGCCCTGCCTGGGGGCTGCAAGGGCGCGGCTCCTAGCCCAAGTTCTCCCCCTCCCCTCTACACTGCCTGCCTCGGCGCAGGACCAACATCGTGCTGGGACAGCATCCTTTCCCAGGATGCTTTCTGTGGCTGGATGCACATCTGGAGTCTGAAGCCTGGCGTTCACTCCTCAACTTGAAACCCTCCCCGGCTTCCGTCCTCCTATTAAGGGTGCGAGTGAGCCTTGCAGGTTGATGGTGAGGACCCAATGCCAACAGGTATGAGGCACACTGGACAGAGTGCCAGGCGCCACCCTGAGAAAACCCCGAGGGTCTTAGACCAGACCTCTGTGGTCTGGAACCCTAAATCTGAGATCTTGTGACCAGAGTTTGGAATCAGAAACTCTTGACTCAGACCCTTTTTGGCTATCATCTTTTCATTACAGTTAAAATTTAAAATGTGAACAACTGGAAAAAAGAGGATTCTCTGAACACAAATTTAATTTTCTATTCTTCCCATTTCATAAAGCCAACTATAAAAACAAAAGCTTCTGAAGTAACAGGTTTATTATACTTATTCTCTGTGCAAACAGTGATAAAGTCATCCTGTGCACCATCCCTGCCCATTTTCCTCTCTGTTTTTTTGGGGGGTTTTTTTTTGTTGTTTTTTTTTGCGGTACACGGGCCTCTCACTGCTGTGGCCTCTCCCGTTGCGGAGCACAGGCTCCAGACACGCAGGCTCAGCTGCCATGGCTTACGGGCCCAGCCGCTCCACGGCATGTGGGATCCTCCCAGGCCGGGGCACGAACCCGTGTCCCCTGAATCGGCAGGCGGACTCTCAACCACTGCACCACCAGGGAAGCCCTTCCTCTCTGTTTTAATCAGATTCTATGAAGCCACATTTATGCAATAAGTAGATTTTTGTAAAAAAAAAAAAAAAAAAGGGAGGTCATGGGGAGGATTCCTATGTGACCATGTCTTGAGAAGCAAGTTTTCCAGGACGGTCTCATTAACGATGTGTCTGGGGCCAGGTGGACAACAATGACGTCACCTGAGGGACACATATTGAAGGATGTGCTGTGTCCACACAACTGACAGGTGGTGGTTAGAAGAGACTCCAAGTGCATAAAAGTCTGTACATAAAGGAATCGAAACACAGGACACAGCTATACAGAATCTCTTCAGATATGTTCTGAAAGCAAAAGTTCCTTCGTTTCAATCAATAGTTCTATTTAATGAATATATTTCAGAATGTTTCAAATAAAATCTATCTGATAAAAGAAATATAGCACGTTTGTTACATAATGCTAATGTAATAATTCTTAAACTGGAAGAATTATTCCCACCACGAATTCTCGCGGGGTGCAGGAGGCCTTGTCCGATGGGGAGCCCAGGCCCGTCTGGCCAGACGTGTGGTTCCGGAAGCAGGCTAAGCCTCAGCCGCCTCCGGGTACGATGGCCACTGCCACGTCTGCAGCAGCACAGGTCTGCCGGGAGGTTTAAAGCCACTGGAAGGCACATAAGGAGTTCAATAATCATAATAAAGTCGTTGAAAAGGTGGGGTTTCTCTTTTCCTCCTGATCAAGGTACAGTCCTTGAAGAAAATCATACAGCCAAGAGGATACCATCCTCAAAGAAACCCACCAAATAATCATCTAATAGCAGGGAACTGGACCAGCGAATTCATTTCTTCACCAAATATGCCTTAACTATTTGTTCTGTGCCAGATGCTGTCACAGGTACTGAGGATACAGCAGGGAACAGGCACAAACCCCAGCTCTCCTGCAGCTGATATCCTAGTAGGGAAAACACAACTGACAAAATAAATATGTAAGCACAGGGAACTCTAGTCAACATTCTTTAATGACCTGTACAGGAAAAGAATCTAAAAAAGAGTGGATATATGTCTATGTATAACTGAACCACTTTGCTGTACAGCAGAAGCTAACACAACATTGTAAATCAACTATATTCCAATAAAAAAATATGTAAAACATACAGTATACTAAATGGTGGTGGGGGCTTTGAGGAAAAAAAAGATAAGGCGGGGGAAAGTGAGAGGGGACAGGAAGTGTGACTTTAACAGGGGTTCGGGCACAGGGGACACTAAACCAAGACGGAAGCACTGAGCATCCCGGTCATGCAGCTGTGCAGACAGGCCGAGCGGCCGCAAGGGCCTGGCACAGCCGTGCACGTCCAGACGGCCGGGGCAGCTGCAGCAGACACCAGGGCAAGGGAAGGTGGACGGACAAGAAGAGATAGCCATGGGCTTTATCCGTCGTGAGACGGGAGCCCTGGCGGAGCTCTGTGTGGAGGAGTGACACCCACAGCTTCCCTTTTCACAGGATCCTGAGGTCCTCTGAACAGTGTGCTAGGAAAACTGACTGCAGGAGGGCAGCGTGAGAACAGGAAGTCGCCAACGAGCCACTGCACCAACCCAGGTGAAAGGTGGTGCCAGATCAGGCGGGGGTGGCAAATGCAGGCGGGGAGAGGCAGTCACAGGGGCATCAACTCTGAGGTGTGGCCAGGAGAGCCCTGCTGATGGACTGAACACAGCTGAGCACGAGAGAAAGGGGGCAAGGATGAGCCCAGCGTCTCTGGCTTGAGCAGGAGCAAGGACGAGGTCACCACTAACTGAGATAGCGGGTAGGGGAGGAGTCAGAACTTGGTTTTGGACTCAGTTTGAAGAGACAGCCTGTGTGATTCTGGAGTCCAGGAAAGAGATCCCTATTAGCATTTGCATGTACCAGGTAAGCCATGAGGCTGGCTAAGGCCAGCAGGGGAACGAGTCCAGAGGGAAGGGGAAGCCCAGGAACCAGGCCCGGGGCCAACACTGAGATGTGGGGCAGAAGGAGAACCAGAGGCGTGTGGGTCCTGGGGACACGCTCCCAGGCGGAGAGGGTTTCATTTGTGCCGAGGACAGTCCAGGAGGAGGAGGCTGGCTGACCAACACGACTGTGACCTTGGCAGCACGAAGGTCCGCCAATAAGCCACTGGTGACTTCCCAGGAGAGCGGTTTCAGGGGAGCAGTGGAGACAAGCGCCTGATTCAAGTGGATGGGAAAGAGACTGGGACACAGCCGACTCTTCTAGCCTCCAGTGCTGACTCTTGTCCGAACTGTGGAGCCTCAGAACTCCAAAGCCTCCTTTGCTCTTAATTCTCACACAGGACTTCCTTGTTTCCAATTAAACATCTCCTGTTTTAGTTTTTAACACCATTTCCTTGTATTGGGTCCTTTATAAACTGGGAAAAAATATTCTGTATCTCTCTAACATGGACAAAAATCTGTTAATGCTTTATATTCTTAAAAATTGTAGTCAAGGGCTTCCCTGGTGGCGCAGTGGTTGAGAGTCCGCCTGCCGATGCAGGGGACATGGGTTCGTGTCCCCATCCGAGAAGATCCCACATGCCGTGGAGCGGCTAGGCCTGTGAGCCATGGCCGCTGAGCCTGTGCATCCGGAGCCTGTGCTCCGCAACGGGAGAGGCCACAACAGTGAGAGGCCCACATACCGAAAAAAAAAAAAAAAAAAAGTAGTCAAGGGACTTCCCTGGTGGTCCAATGGTTAGGAATCCGCCTTCCAGTGCAGGGGACATGGGTTTGATACCTGGTCAGGGAACTAAGATCCCACACACCATGGGGCAACTGAGCCTGCATGCCACAACTAGAGATCCCGCATGCTGTGACTATAGAGCCCACGTGCTCTGGAGCCCGCACCCACAACTCGAGAGCCTGTGAGCCACAACAAAAGATCCTACGTGCCACAGCTAAGACCCGACACAGGCAAAAATAAATAAATAAATGAAAAAAATTTTTTGAATAGTAGTCAGTAAGAAAATAATTCCATTTACAATAGCATCAAAAGGAATACGATACTTAGGAATAAATTTAACAAAACAAGCACAAGATTTGTACACTAAAAACTACAAAACATCCTTGAAAGAAATTTAAAAAGACTGAACTAAAAGGAAAGACATCCAATGTTCAAGAACTGGAGGCCTTAATACTGTGGAGTTGGCAGCATCCTACCAATTGCTCTACAGACTCAGTGCAGCTCCATCTAAGTTCCAGCTGTTGGACTTCCCTGGCAGTCCAGTGGTTAAGACTCCGCGCATCCACTGCTGAGTGTGCGGGTTCCATCCTTGGTCGGGGAACTAAGTTCCCGCACGCTGTATGGCATGGCCGAAAATAAAAAAGTCCCAACTGCCTTTTTAAAAAAACGAAATTGACAAGCTCACCCTAAAACCCATATGAACATACAGTGGACCCAGAATAGCTAAAACAATCTTGAAAAAGAAAAAAAAAGTGGGAGTATTGACATTTCCTTATTTCAAAACTTACTGCACAGAGTGGCTCTGGCCTAAAGAGGGACACACAGATGAATGGAATAGAAGCTAGAGTCCAAAAACAAACTGTACAAACAAAAATGTATTTATTATCAATGGATTTTCAACAAAGGTGCCAGGACAATTCAACAATTTCAACAACTGATACAGAACAACTGGATAACAACATGCAAAAGTATGAATTTGGACTCCTACCTCACACCATCTACAAATCAACTCAAAATGAGTCACCAACTGGAAATGTAAGAGCTAAAACTAGAAAACTCTTGGTAGAAAACAGAGGAGTGAATCTTTGTGACCTCAGATTTAGCAATGGTTTCTCAGATATGACACCAAAAGAACAATCAAGAAAAGAAAAAGCAAATAAATTAGACCTCAAAAGGATTTTTAAAGTTTTGTGTTTCAAAGGACAGCATCAATCAAGTGAAAAGACAACCAACACAGTGGGAGAGAAATATTTGCAAATAATATATCTGATAAGCGACTTCTATCCAAAGTATATAAAAAAATGCCTATAACTCCATAATAAAAAAATAGGGCTTCCCTGGTGGCGCAGTGGTTGAGAGTCCGCCTGCCGATGCAGGGGACACAGGTTCGTGCCCCAGTCCGGGAAGATCCCACATGCCGCAGAACGGCTGGGCCCGTGAGCCATGGCCGCTGAGCCTGCGCGTCTGGAGCCTGTGCTCCGCAATGGGAGAGGCCCCAACAGTGAGAGGCCTGCGTACTGCAAAAAAAATAAATAAATAAAAATAAATAAATAAATAACCCAACTGAAAAATTGGCAAAAGATGTGAATAAACATTTATCCAAAGAAGACGTACAAATGGCCCCAAATCCCACAAAAAGATGCTCAACAAGATTAACCATTGGGGAGATACAAGTCGAAACCACAAGGGAATTCTAATTCTCAGCCACCAGACTGGCTATAATCAAAAGATGAACAGTAAGGAGCGCTGGTGAGGGCGTGGAGGACCTGAGCCCTCAGACATGGCTGGTGAAAATGGAAACAGTGCAGCTGCCATTCAGCAAGGCACAGAACTGTCAGATGACTTAGCAATTCTCCTAGGTTTATATCCAAGAGAAATGAAAACATATGCCTACACAGCCACAAAACATACATCCGTACACAAATGTTCCCATTACTCAAAATAGCCACAAAAATAGAAACAGCCCAAATGTCTATCAATTGATACATGAATAAATAAAATGTGGCACATCCATATGATAAAATATTATTAGGCAACAAAAAGGAATGAAGTACTGATACATGGTACAATATGAACAAACCTTGAAAACATCACACTAAGTGAAAGAAGAATATGTTATTCCATTAATATGAAATGCCCAGAACTGGCAAATCTACAGAGACAGAAAATAGATTAGTGGTTCTCTAGGGCTGGTGGAGGGGATGAGGGAGGGAATGGGCCGTGACTAAGCCCAGGATTTCTTTGTGGTGATGAAAAAGTTTTAAAATTAGACTGTGGTGACAGCTGCATAACTGTTAATATATTAAAAACCACTGAAATGTATACTTTAAATGGATGAATTGTATTTTATGTGAATATCTCAATAAAGCTGCTACATAAAAAACAGTAATCAAATCTCTAACCGACTCTATGTTAAATAATCCCAATTTTTAAAACTCTGAATAATTTTCATTATTTGTTACTTTTCTATGATCCATTTTTTTTTTTTTTTTTTTTTGCGGTATGCGGGCCTCTCACTGTTGTGGCCTCCCCCGTTGCGGAGCACAGGCTCCGGACGCGCAGGCTCCGGACGCGCAGGCTCAGCGGCCATGGCTCACGGGCCCAGCCGCTCCGCGGCATATGGGATCCTCCCAGACCGGGGCACGAACCCGTATCCCCTGCATCGGCAGGCGGACTCTCAACCACTTGCGCCACCAGGGAGGCCCTCTATGATCCATTTTTCTGGCTTTTTTTCCGTATCCTTTACGAGATGATAGCTTAATTAAAGTGCTCATTTAATCTAGAACAGGGGTCATCAAACTACAACCTGAGAGCCAAACAGAGCTAAGAATGGTTTTTATTATTTTAAAGGGTTAACAACAACAACAAAAAAAGAATATACAACAGACACCATATTTGGTCCACAGAGCCTAAAATATTTGCTGTCTGGTCATTACAAAGGTTTGCTGACCCAGGACCTAGAACAACAAAGTGAGTCTGCACAGTACACTCATCACAAAATATATTAGAAACATGTTCACTTTGATCCATATTCATGTTGTGATTAGCTATGTTTAATGCGCAGAGGAGGAATAAAGGGACTGTATTAAACAAACTCCCTTTCTAATATAGTCCATTTTAAATGTCTATATTCCAGGCTGTGAGTAACCACAGGTAATTTGGAGAAACTGATAACTAAATACACAACTGCCCCGTCCAGAAGA
Source organism: Mesoplodon densirostris (assembly GCF_025265405.1). Classification (NCBI taxonomy): domain Eukaryota; kingdom Metazoa; phylum Chordata; class Mammalia; order Artiodactyla; family Ziphiidae; genus Mesoplodon; species Mesoplodon densirostris. Next base: position 154,021,796 of record NC_082664.1, read on the forward strand.
CAGAAGAGATACTGACTCAGGCAGGTGCTACAGTCGGACCTTAGAGGTTACTGTGCAAAATCCATCAGATTTTGGCCAAATCGCTTTGTGGCAATAAAGTCAAGGATGTACTATCTTGACTGTGAACATGTGTGAAGGAAACCTGACTCAGAACTGGAGGCGGGTAGCTGGGAAGGAGGGTGCCGGCCCAGCCCACAGGGCCCAGCAAGAAGGAGGAGGGTCTCTGGACAACACCACAAGCTACAGGGTCCTTGCCTGCAGCCACGGGGAAGCCGCCACCATTCTGCACTTTCGTTTTCCTCCAGTGACTTTTATTCCAAACATCTTCTGCCAGCCTCCTCCTTTCTTCCACAAAGAACGTTCTCCTCTGTTCACTGGGCTAGCCTAGGGGCCACCAGTTTGCTTGTCCCGAATGGCAATTCCTCTGCTATTCCCAAATAAATCTTTTCTGCTTAAATAAAATTGCTCTTTGTGCTGTTAGACGTTGACATGACCTGAACCCTGCGAGTTTTCAAGTGCATTATCATCTTACCATCCCCACTCTTTCGTAGGTGGAATGCTAGCAGAGTCAGACAGGATTCAGGCTCTGCTTCCAAGCTGCACAGCCTGCACCTGTGATGTAATTTCTGACTCTGAGGATTAGATGCGTAATGAACACAAGTCAGCACACAGCCTGATGCCGGGCACAGTGGGCCCTCAAGTTAGATTTGGGTTCAAATCAACGAACCCTACTGAATGTCTGCTCTGTGCCTGGTGCTGAGTCTGCTGGTTCAGAGATACAAATGGAGAAGATGTGGAATCCACCCTCCAGAAGTTCACAATCTAGTGAGAGAAAGAAACCTTCCTCAGTAGCACAAGGGTCAACATCTGTCACAGGAATGCGCATAAGATACCGAAGTCAGGCTGGGAAGGCGAGGATGTCTAGGAGGGCTTCCGAGAAGAGATGTCAGCAGAGCAGTGAGCGGCCTTCACAGAGGAGAAGGGATGAGAACTGGCACACCCGGGGAAAGGCTGTAGAGAGGGACAGGACGTTGAGCGTCTACCACTGAGGACAGGCCGTCTCCCCTCTATGTATCACAGCGCAACAGTGCCAGTCACCCGTCCTGGAGATCACAACACAGACATGGGTCCCTCTGAACGATCCTTGACCGGCACATAGTTTCTGTTTGGTTTGACCATTCTTTTTTTTATTTTTATTTTTATTTTTATTTTTTTTGCTGTACGCGGGCCTCTCACTGCTGTGGCCTCTCCCGTTGCGGAGCACAGGCTCCGGACACACAGGCTCCGTGGCCATGGCTCACGGGCCCAGCCGCTCCGCGGCATGTGGGATCTTCCGGGATCGGGGCACGAACCCGTGTCCCCTGCATCGGCAGGCGGACTCTCAACCACTGCGCCACCAGGGAAGCCCTGGTTTGACCATTCTTGCTTTCATAATCATAGCTGGGTTCAGTCAACGCTAGCCGGCAGCATAACTCTGCATTTCAGACCTCCAGAGCAAAACTCTGCAGAACTACAGCTGTCTGAGGAGGAGGTCCCTGATCCACACCTCTCGGGCTTCCTCTTCCCATAGCTTCCAACAACCACGGAAGCCCCTTGCGCACTCTGATCCTCAGACATGAACTAGTGTCACTTATTTTTATTTTTATTTTTGCAGTACACGGGTCTCTCACTGTTGTTGCCTTTCCCGTAGGCTCAGCGACTATGGCTCACGGGCCCAGCTGCTCCGCGGCATGTGGGATCTTCCAGGACCGGGGCACGAACCCGTGTCCCCTGCATCGGCAGGCGACTCTCAACCACTGCACCACCAGGGAAGCCCTAGTGTCACTTTTAATAACAATTCTCAGTTGGTGATATGTTTGCTTCATGGTCAATCATAATTCAGATCTTTTTTTTTTCCAGTTATACGTATATACATTCTTTTTCATATTCTTTTCCATTATGGTTTGTTACAGGATATTGAATATAGTTTCCTGTGCTATACAGTAGGGCCTTGTTGTTTATCTATTTTATATATAATATAGTTTGTATCTGTTAATCCCATAGTCCTAATTTATCCCTCTCCCTCTCCTTTTCCTCCCCTTTGGTAACCATAAATTTCCTTTCTATGTCTGTGAGTCTGTTTCTGTTTTATAACTAAGTTCATTTGTATCATTTTTCTAGATTCCACATATAAGTGATATCTAATGATATTTGTCTTTCTCTGCCCGACTTACTTCACTTAGTAGGATAATCTCTAGGTCCATCCATGTTGCTGCAAATGGCATTATTTCATTCTTTTTTTATGGCTGAGTAATATTCCATTGTATATATCTACCACATCTTCTTTATCCATTCATCTGTTGATGGACATTTAGGTTGCTTCCATGTCTTCTTGGCTATTGTAAATAGTCAGATCTTTTTATACTGTTCACATATTAAGTACCAGCCTATAATTCTGTATTTAATCTCATTTTTCTTAGTAACACAAAAGGACTACAAACATTTTAAATAATATGGAACAATAAACCATGAATTTCTGTATTAACCCTCTAGTTCATGCCACCCACCCCCAAAACAACTCTATTTCCAAGGGTTGGAAGATAAATAGGGAAAAAAATCCAGATAGTAAATGAAAATTTTAAAATGTCACATTTGGTTTTTTAATTAAATCATGGAGATCTTTGAAATTTTATTTTGTGAGAAAATCGTAAAATGGGAAACAAACAAAAACAGATCATAAAGAAATGCAATTTTAAAAACCTTTTCACTGAAAGAAATGCAACATTATATTTTTTCCCTTGCTGGTTATTTGAAAGTTACAGGTTCAACTGCTTGAGAAATATAAGTTAATACTTCAGTGTCATTAGTTTGTATTTTGTTCTAACAGTACAAACAGTAGAAGAAATCATTAGTAAAGTGAGGGTAAAAGAAACTCAGTGGGCTTCCCTGGTGGCGCAGTGGTTGAGAGTCTGCCTGCTAATGCAGGGGACACGGGTTCAAGCCCTGGTCTGGGAGGATCCCACATGCCGCGGAGCAACTAGGCCCGTGAGCCACAACTACTGAGCCTGCGCATCTGGAGCCTGCGCTCCGCAACAAGAGAGGCCGCGACAGTGAGAGGCCCGCGCACCGCGATGAAGAGTGGCCCCCGCTTGCCACAACTAGAGAAAGCCCTCGCACAGAAATGAAGACCCAACACAGCAAAAATAAATAAATTAATTAATAAACTCCTACCCCCAAAATCTAAATAAATAAATAAATAAATAAGCTGGATGTTTAAGTCAATACTAAAAAAAAAAAAAAAAAAAAAGAAAGAAACTCAGTTAATTACAGTTAAAAACAGTTAAAAACAATCAAGGGTCAGGCTTAATTTTAAAAAGAACCTTTCCAGGGCTTCCCTGGTGTCGCAGTGATTGAGAGTCTGCCTGCCGATGCGGGGGACACGGGTTCGAGCCCTGGTCTGGGAGGATCCCGCATGCCGCGGAGCAACTAGGCCCGTGAGCCACAACTACTGAGCTTGCGCGTCTGGAGCCTGTGCTCCGCAACGAGAGGCTGTGATAGTGAGAGGCCCACGCACCGCAATGAAGAGTGGCCCCCTGCTTGCCGCAACTGGAGAAAGCCCCCACACAGAAATGAAGACCCAACACAGTGAAAAATAAATAAGTAAATAAATTTTAAAAATTTATATATTTTTTTAAAAAAAACCTTTCCAGAATGTTAAAAATCAATGTTACCTCAATTTTAAAAAATGTTTTTAATAAAAAAAAAATTAAAAATAAAGTAAAGAAAAAGAAACTTTCTATCCAGTCACAATACTCATGTAGGTTTACGGGGGTAGATTCCTAGTCCCATATATAAACACCTTTTAAAAATGACCAGGAATATGGGAATCTTCTTCATTAATGCTACTTTTTGACCATGAAGCAGTTCTGTTAAGACAGAACTCCTCTACTCAATAAATTGCATTAAAGTACCATTTGCCCTGCCCTAAAGGAATTAGTTTGATCCAAAAGAAACTGATAAGAGCTAGAGAATGTGGAAACCAACAGTTCAGCAAGTTAACAACAGTTACATGCCATTCACTTCCAAGGAAAAAACAACACAACTGCCAACCCTATTTAAGAAAAGTACCTTTTCTATCTCACAGGCCAGGTCTTGACCTGAGTGATTTACAGGCAAGCCAAGCCTTGGTGAACAAGGCCAGGCTTCTCACAAACACACCTGCCAGGTCCCCTCCACCACTCTCACACCCATCTCCCGTCTTCATACACTGAGAGGAGGGTGAGCCTGAATGAAGCAAAACTTTCCAACTCATCTATGTGTCATCTTCCCCAAGCTCTATATGAAGCTCAAGATGAATATTTTACAAAGGCACAACACGCATACCACAAATTTAATATTTAGTTTCCTTCCAGGATCAAATGTACTTATAATATCGTGCAATATTTACCTAGAAGGAACTCCTTGGCATTTGGTAAAACAGTACATAAAGATTAAAGTCTTACTCATTGAGAAATTATTAAGTGTTCACTCTGACATGTTTAATCTTACCAAGTTTCAAAATACTAAAAAATCAGAAAATGTCCCTTTGCAGTCTTGGAGATATTTGTCCTTTCTTTCTCAGGAATCGGAGTAGAACTTTTGTGAAAAACAGCAGTCTAAGCAGATCATAGCAATGGGAAATTCCTTTACGGGAATTTAACTTTTTTTTTTTTTTTTTTTTTTGCGGTATGCGGGCCTCTCACTGCTGTGGTCTCTCCTGTTGCGGAGCACAGCCTCCAGATGCGCAGGCTCAGCGGCCATGGCTCACGGGCCCAGCCGCTCCGCGGCATGTGGGATCTTCCCGGACCGGGGCACGAACCCGTGTCCCCTACATCGGCAGGCGGACTCTCAACCACTGCGCCACCAGGGAAGCCCGGGAATTTAACTTTTAAAACTCCAAATAAAGACATGTATTTGCAGTAGGCAACTTGAAGACAAAATACCACGCTCAAACAAAATGAGCTGCAGAGCTGGGGAACAGGCCTGCTCCGGAGCAGCTCCATTTGTTATCAATTCTTTGACCTCTCCGAGCTGGGTCTGAGGCCTAAAATACGCAGAGCAGATTTCAGCAGAGTTGCCTGAAGGCCTGTATCTGCAAATGTGTCCGGATAAACAGGAGGGAGGGCTGGGGCAGAGGGGCAGGAGAGGAGGGGGAGGAGGTTCAGACCCCAGGACCACAAGCGGGCCTCAGGTTTTTGTTCCAAATGTGAGCAGATCCATTGAAGGGCTTTGAGCAGAAGAGCCACAGGGTCTGATTTACATTTGAAAAGGACTGTTCTGGCTGCTGGTTGAGATCAAACTGGGTGGAGAAACAAAAGGATGGCTTGGACCTCGCAGGCAATAGAGGAGGGGTGAGAAGTGATCAGATCCAGGATATAATTAGAGGGGAAGATGCAAGTTGTAAGAGGAAGACAAAGGTACATCTCTACCTCTTTTCATAAATAAAAATAAATTCCAGATTGTTCGATGAGTTAAGGTAAACCATTGAATTGAAAACTAGGTAAGGGCTACAAACAATTTACAAAACAAGAAATACATGCAAATAACCATACCAAAAGATTTCAACATCACTAGTAATATGAATTGCACTATATAAATACAAATTTTTTTAAAAAAGGATGTTTTTCCCCCTGTTCTGATTAGAAAAGAAATTTAAAGATAATCGTAGTGGTATGGATATTCCCCAAATTCATGTCCACCAGGAACCTCAAGAGAGTGACCTTATTCGGAACAGGGTCTTTGCGTATGTAATGACTTAAGATGAGATCATAGTAGATTAGGTGGGCCCTAAACTCAATGGCTGGGGTCCTTCTAGGAAGAGGAGAGGACACACAGAGATACAAAAGCATGGGAGAGGCCATATGACAATGGAGGCTAGACTAGAGTGATGCAGCTGTAAGCCAACGACTACCCAGGACTGTCAGAGCATCAGAAGTGAGAAGCAGCAAGGGAGAATCCTTCCCAGAGCCTTCGGAAGGAGCACAGGCTTGCTGACACCTTATTCTGACTTCTAGTCTCCAGAACTGTGAGAGAATAAATTTCTGTTGTTTAAAGTCCCCAAATTTGCGCTACTGCAGCCCTGGGAAACCAGTACAGTAATATATGATGTTACTGAGAGCGTGGGAGGCAGTCAAGTCTCGTTCCCCATTGGCAGAGCCTAAGTCAGGGGTACAACCTTTGGGAAAGATCATGTCACAGTGCTTATACAGTTCTAAATGACCAGATCTCTTGGACCAGGAATCCAATTTGAGAGATTTATATTCAGCAAATAATTAGCAATGTGTGCAAAGATTTAAAAAGAAGAATGTTCATCCCAGGGTTACAATCAGAAAGAATATAAACGTTCAAAAATTTGGAATTAGTCGAGTAAACTATGGTGTAAACTTACAATGAAATATCACGTTGCTATTGAAAGGGATCTTGATTGGAAGACAGTTTGGTAGTTTCTTACAAAATTAAACATACTCTTACCATACAATCCAGCAATCACACTCCTTAGAATTTACCCAAATGAGCTGAAAACTTAGGTCCACACAAAAACCTGCACATGGATGTTTACAGCAGCTTTATTCATAATTGCCAAAACTTGGAAGCAACCAAAACGTCCTTCAGCAGGTGAACGGATAAGCTTTGGTACATCCAGACAATGGAATATTATTCAGCAAAAAAAAAAAAAAGAAAAAGAAATGCACTATCAAGCCACAGAAAGACATGAAGGAAGCTTAAACGCATATTACTAAGTGAAAGAAGCCAGTCCAAAAAAGGCTACATAGTATATGATTCCAACTATATGACATTCTAGAAAAGGCAAAACTACAGAGATAGTAAAAAGATCAGTGGTTGCCAGGGGTTAGGGGGTTGGAGAGAGATTAAAAGGTGGAGTGGAGCACAGGACATTTTTAGAGTGGGCAACTATTCTGTATGATACTGTAATGGTGGGTACATGTCATTACACCTTGTCCAAACCTACAGGATGAACAACACAAAAAGTGAATCCTGGGACCTCCCTGGTGCCGCAGTGGTTAAGAATCCGCCTGCCAATGCAGGGGACACGGGTTCGAGCCCTGGTCCCGGAAGATCCCACATGCCACGAAGCCCATGCACCACAACTACTGAGCCTGCACTCTAGAGCCCACGCGCCACAGCTACTGAAGCCCACGTGCCTAGAGCCCGGGCTCCGCAACAAGAGAAGCCACCATGATGAGAAGCCCGCGCACCGCCGCGAAGAGTAGCCCCAGCTCGCTGCAACTAGAGAAAATCTGCACACAGCAACGAAGACCCAATGCAGCCAAAAATAAATAAATTAATTAATTAAAAAAAAACCCAAAGTGAATACTAATGTAAACTATGGATCTGGGGTGATAATGAGTTATCAGTGTCAGTTCACCAATTTTAAGAAATGTAGTACCCTGGTGTGGCTGTTGATAGTGGGGAGTTGAACACATGTGGGGACAGGGAGCATATGGGAAAACTCTGCACTTTCTGCTCAATTTTGCTGTGAACGTAAAGCTGCTCTAAAAAATAAAGTCTATTAATTTTTTTTAATTGAAAGAAAAAAATGATCTTGAAAAAATATTTAAAGCTAAGAATATTCAAAATATGTGATGCATTGTTAACTGGAAAGAGAATATAGAAACAACCTACAGTCAGATTCTAATTTTGTTTTTAGAAGGAATATATATACTCATGTACTATTAGAGATAGTACAGAGAACACTCAAATATCAATAATGGTTATCTCTGAGTGGTGGGATTCACACAATTTTTATGTTTTTCTTTGTGATTTCTTGTATTCTCCAAAATTTCTACAATAAACATGTATTAATTTCGTAGTCAGGAATGTTATTTACAAGTAATAACAAATGCAGGGGTCTAAGAAACCTAAGAACATTAATCTGAGAAAAAACAAACGTCCTATAAACTCCTTTTCTTCTACTAAGCAGCCTGCCTACCTCTTCAGGGATGCTGAAATCCATGGAGTATGAACAACCTCTGATTCCCTCGCTTGCACAACAAAGTTTCCTGGAATATTCACCCGCTGTATCTTCCATTCCTCTGTCACTTACTGCTCTTTAAAAATAGAACTGAGAACAAAAGTGCTTTGAAAACTAAAAATATGGGAAAAGGGGAAAAGGAATCAATGGAAATTTGGAAGATAAAGTTGTGAAATTATCTCATAAAGCAGAAAAAATAAAAGGATAAGGGAGGTGGGAAATAGAGATAAAAAGAGAGAGAAATTAAAAGATAGTCCAACAGTCCCAACAAGAGAGGAAGAAAACACCACTAAACAACTTCCCAAAGTTTGGAAGGTATTTTCTGGTTTCAAGTTTCTACTTTGAAGTTTCAAATGCCCATCACAATGAATAAAAAAAAGACCTATTTCACAGCACATCAGAATACTGGGGATAAAGAGAATTTCCTAAAAATTTCCACGAAAGAGGGACAGGAACACACAAAGGGTTGAAGATGAAAACTCCATTTAGGGACAAGACTGGAAACTGGAAGGCTACAGAATGAGGGGGAAGTGACCTCTGCCCTGGAATGGTACCCCCAGCAACCATCCAGTGGGTGGGCGACAGGGATTTCTCAGACATTCAGTTTACCAAATCCTTTGACACCACAGCAGCTGACGGCCTACTCAACAGCCATCCTCCTCCGTTCTTGCTAACAAACCCTGACTTTATTCCTCATTTAAGTGGTCGTCCGTTTTGCAGGAAGGGGGGCATCGGCCCCAGGAAGGTGAATCCTTCCTAGAAACCAGTTATGGCGATTCCATTCCCTGTGCTATGGGCTGAGATGTGAACTAAAGTTGGCGAAGAGGTTTTGAGAAAAGGATTTTCTGGCCTTTAAAAAGAGGCTCAGCAGAGAAAATGGTTCATTTTTCGCTTCTGGATATTGTCTACATATGACACTTGAAACATGGCAGGAACCTCGGAGCTGGTCCATGAGCCCAAATCCTCACACAGAAGCCCAAAGGGTTGAACGTTTGAAAGAATCTATGTTTGAAGATATCACTAAGCTGACCCTGCACCAGCCTAGCTCCTGACTTATCTGATATAGTAAATGTCCTTTCTGTTTAGTCACTTGTAGTTGGCTCCTACCTATAGCTGAAAGCATCATAAACTGAGATGTCCCCATTCTCAGAACGCCAGTGGTGGTGGCCTCACTGGAGCCAGGAACAGGAGAGGTGAGGGAAATCCCTGGAATGACAGTGAAATGACACCCAAGGAAAACAGCCATGCAAAGGCCTAGGGATAATACATGTGACTGGAGCCAGAGGACGGGCTCCAAGCAGGGTCCCCAGGGAAAACCCACAGACGTGCAGTTTGTGACCACATGAAAAATAACATTAAGGAGGACTCCGTAATTTGCTTACCAGTTTAAAAAGACATAATAATAGCTGCATAGAAAATTAAGCAAATAAAAAGATGAGGGAATTTTTAAGTCCAAGGAAAACAAAAATTTGCACAAGAAAGGAGAAAATGGTCATAATACTCTACTTGGTCAGCAGTGAGTAATATTTATATAGTCACACTATATAGTGTCAGAATTCTGAAAGGGAAGTTAGAAGAGGGAGGGGAGCACAGGGAGGGGGCTTCCCCCTCATCTTCCACAACAGCAGCGGAGAATGTCTAACGTAGTCACACAAGAGACATGGCAACAAGCATGTTACCTAAAACGCGGAGGTAAGTTCCACAGAAAAGTTAAAGGTATTTAATCTTTGAATGCTTCTGAAAGTTGAAGATATTTAATCCTGTAGTACTCTGTAACGAATTAAACCATATGACTGTATTACCGTAGTGTAATAAAGAACCTGTCTGGTCTTCATCCCGGGTTTCTGGCATGGAGCGTGCCCAACCCTTAGCATCTCCTGAGTGACAGGAGTGTCTCTGTTACGCTCATGTGGTAACTCCCCGGATAGGGATGGCTCTGGCTGATGGCTGGGCACCAGGATACCAACTCTGTGATGAGAGGGCTGGCGGGACTTTCCACTGCCTGACCTCCACAGAGGGAGGAGAGGGCTGAAGGCTGACTTCAATCACGTGGTCCATGATTCAGTCAATTGCGCTTCTGTAATGAAACCCCAGTAAAATATCTGGACCATAAAACTCAGCAGAGCTTCCTGGCTGGTGAACACACAGATGTGCCGGGAGGGTGATGCTCGCTGACTCCATGAGGAACGGCGGCGCAGAAGCTCTGCATTCCTTCCCAGACCTCACCCTATGCAGCTCTTCATTGGGCTGGTCCTCTTTTTAATCAGACTGCAGTCATAACTACAGTGCTTTCCTGAGTTTTAAGCATTGTTCTGGTAAGTTATCTAGCCTGAAGGGATCATAGGAACCCCCTCACTTATAGCCGCTTGGTCAGAAGTGCGGGTGGCATCTGAAGTAAAGGAAATCTTGTTGGCTACCAGGCCCTGTAACTTGTGGGGTCTGGGCTAATTCTGGGTGGTTAATGCCTGAATGGAATGGCAGGAGACCCAGTTAGGCCTGGTACAGAATACTTTGCTAAATTAATTTTTTAAAGGAAAAAAGAGTAAACCTCATCAGCCTAATTGGAGGGTTCTGTAGCATGTGTATGAAGGCCCACCCGAGGGTGGAGGACCACAGCTGTGGCAGCACTGCTGACAGCCAGTGAGCACTCACAGCAGGGAGCATGCCTGGGGGGGGTGGGGCAGGGAATGCAGGCCTCGCTTCTGCACGAGGATGCAGAAAAGGAGGCTTCTTGAGACTTTTCATTTAATTCCACATTCTTCAAAACAAATGTCCAGTAGTTCCCTTGTGGCTGGAGTTGGCCAAAGGTAAAGTAAAAAAAGCAGCTTGTCCTTGGAATCCTCTGTTCTCCAGGCCTTCCTTCCTCTGCCTTTGGGGAACCTCAGCACCCATCTGAGCCAAACCCACTGAGCTGGTCCTCTCCAGGCCACTCTCCTTCTCCTCCAAAGTCTCCCTTCCCCTGCCATCCTCCTCCCCTTTAAACTTCAAAGACCTGGTTTTGGCTATCTGGTAGTGGGAAACTCATTTATTCATTCACAAATAAAAACAAGTGACTGCTTTATATAGGTGTTAACTTTTTAAAAGAAAAGACTGGATAATTTAAAAGAGATATTTCAGGGCTTCCCTGGTGGCGCAGTGGTTAAGAATCCACCTGCCAATGCAGGGGACACGGGTCGAGCCCTGGTCCAGGAAGATCCCACATGCCGCGGAGCAACTAAGCCCGTGCACCACAACTACTGAGCCTCCACCATAGAGCCCATGCTTCGCAACAAGAGAAGCCACCACAATGAGAAGCCCTCACACTGCAACGAAGAGCAGCCCCCATTCGCTGCAACTAGAGAAAGCCCGCGCACAGCAACAAAGACCCAACACAGCCAAAAATAAATAAATAAAAACAAATTTATTTTTAAAAAAAGTGAGGGCTTCCCTGGTGGCGCAGTGGTTGAGAGTCCGCCTGCCGATGCAGGGGATATGGGTTCGTGTCCCGATCCGGGAGGATCCCACATGCCGCGGAGCGGCTGGGCCTGTGAACCATGGCCGCTGAGTCTGCACGTCCGGAGCCTGTGCTCGGCAACAGGAGAGGCCACAACAGTGAGAGGCCCGCGTACCCCAGAAAAAAAAAAAAAAAAAAGTGATATTTCAGAGAGAAGAGATTCTGATGCTCTTCAAACCAATTTAGGGACAAACTGGTTAGGAGTCAAAACCAAAATCATCCTTCCTGGTGCCGAGAATCTCAGCAGCTCTGGGTGCAAGGCTGGCCTCCGCCGTACAAGGGCTGCTGATGCTCCCAGGACACTGGGCCCGGGCAACTCCCGCTTGCACACCACGCACACGTAACATTCTGAGGGGAGCTGGGCGCCCCTTCCCACCAAGCATAATGTCTCTGTGCACTGGCGCCAAGCTGGAGTCTGCAGATTAGAACCCAGGTCCCCAGGGGGTGCAGTGGCTGAACCCTTCCAGGGCTAGCCACGGCCGTCAGGGCCTGGGGAGGCCTAGGCTTCACAGGGAACCCATCCATGGGTTACTGTGTAGCAGGCAGAGGTGGGAAATTAAGTAAGCTCTTTAAGAGTTCTTTAAGTCTTCATCGTTTATGTCTGTCAAAGCAGAGTTTCTAGAAGGATCCAGATTCATGCTCCACAAAGGGCTGAGATATCTGCACTGAAATTGGAAAACGCTCTAAGAGCAACGTGATATTTGTTTGTTTGTACTACTAGAAACCAATGGAGAAAACGCCTTATCTGGAAACACAATCTGAACTTTTACTCACCTCCCCAAATCTAAATTGATATCTAACACCCACTTTCCTCGCAAAACAATAGCAGGCAGTGGGGACAGAGCCTTTCATAGTAAGAAATGTTATAATGTCATAGAAACCTGACACGATATAGATAATGGGACTTATTTTCTGTCCACTCACTTTCTCTTTAACATCAAAGCCTGCTTACATTGCTAAATACTGCAGTGGAAAGACTGACCTTACTATGTTCACTCCACCCAGGTTCATTGCTACAGTTACCTGAATCTGTGCCAAAGTGCCCGGCCTATCGCTTGGAAGCCTTACATGCAGCCCTGTTTTTTGAACACTTTTACCACTCCCTTAACCTCTCCACTTTAAAAATATTTTCTGATATTTTGTTTACTTTTATATTTTAACTACTGTTCGTATGAAAGAAAGCATTTTAATTAAATCGAGCAATGGAGCTCATGCTTACTACCTGCATGTAGATGTTCCATAATATTTTATTAAAGTCGAAAAGACATACATCGTAGAATACAGCTCTAACAACCCTGCTAGTAACCCTAGTGACACAAATGGACTTATGAGTCTGTTTTTAGAAGTCCTGATATGTATAATGACCAACATCAACCCCCATCCCAACGGCTCTGAAGATGTGAGACTCATCAGCTCCTCTCCTGCAAACATAAGCACAGGGAGACCCCCGTGAGACACAGACACCACCTCCTCAGTGATGTGTAACAGGTTGCACGAAAGGAGAGCAAGACAGGCCCTGAGCCCGGATCGGTGGGAGGGACACCTGAGAGCAGGGGTGCCCAGGACTGGTCGCTGGCTACCACGTGCAGCCCCAGGTGGCTCTGCTGCTCTCAGAGCACATGGGGCAAGTAAGCCGGGCCATGAGGATCTCGAGGAGCACAGAGGCAGACAGAGTGAAGATGAGGGGACACTCTCTCTCTAATTCCTTCCCCTGCGGAGGTGTCTCCTGAAACCCAGCAGGTGCCCACCGCCCCAGAGAGGTTGTCCCCACGCCCAGGCTCGGAGCTGGTGGCGGGCAGCACACCTGACCCGCCCCTTCGCGCAACTCAATTCTGAAATCTAGCTGCTGCAGGAGCTGAGGCTGCTGCTTCTGGCCTGAAGGGCTCCAGAGCCAGGCAGGGCAGGTGGTCCCGGGAGGAGATTCAGATGAAGAAGGAAAAGGCAGGAAAATGAGGATGAGGGAAGTTCAATCTCACAATTAAAGCAAACCTTACAATTAGCTGTGTTAACCATGCAATCATGTGCTGACTCAACTAAGACTCACGCCCTGGGAACTCAAAATGCACCAGGTTCTATGGTAGGAACGATGGGGAAACAGAAAAATGAGGCATGATTTGGTTACCATCCAATGAGGAGAAAGAAGCAAACAACTATTTAGTTTTAGATTAAACACTCGGTTGAACTACACAAAATTACATTAAAAAACAGAACGGGGCTTCCCTGGTGGCGCAGTGGTTGAGAGTTCACCTACTGATGCAGGGGACACGGGTTCGTGCCCCGGTCCAGGAAGATCCCACATGCCACGGAGCGGCTAGGCCCGTGAGCCATGGCCGCTGAGCCTGTGCGTCCGGAGCCTGTGCTCCGCAACGGGAGAGGCCACAACATTGAGAAGCCCGCGTACAGCAAAAAAAAAAAAAAAAAAAAAAAAAAGAAACAGAACGCTACAGAGGGTAGCATGAAGGAGTGTTCTGGGGGGTGATGGAACTGTTCTGTATCTTTTTTTTTGCTGTACGCGGGCCTCTCACTGTTGTGGAGCACAGGCTTCGGACGCGCAGGCTCAGCAGCCATGGCTCACGGGCCCAGCCGCTCTGCGGCATGTGGGATCTTCCCAGACTGGGGCACGAACCCGTGTCCCCTGCATTGGCAGGCAGACTCTCAACCACTGCGCCACCAGGCAAGCCCTGTTCTGTATCTTGATGGTGGTGGTGGTGAAGCATTTGTTAAAATTATCAGAACGGTATACCAAGAAGAGTGAATTCTACTGTTTATAAATTAAATAATACATTTTAAAAGCAGCTGAATATCAGCAGTTGCATATGTTTCAACCTCACAGATGCTCCAGTGCAGGCAGATGGTGCTGCACGAGCACAGGAAACAGAGATGAGCAGAGATTAACAAGGCAGTAAAAGACAGTCTTGTGGGGCCTCCCTGGTGGTGCAGTGGTTAAGAATGCGCCTGCCAATGCAGGGTACATGGGTTCAAGCCTTGGTCTGGGAAGATCCCACATGCCGCGTAGCAACTAGGCCCGTGCACCACATCCACTGAGCCTGAGCTCTACAGCCCGTGAGCCACAACTACTGAGCCTGTGAGCCACAACTACTGACCCTACGTGCCAAAACTACTGAAGCCTGCGCACCTAGAGCCCATGCTCCGCAACAAGAGAAGCCACCGCAATGAGAAGCCTGCTCACCGCAATGAAGAGTAGCCCCCGCTCGCTGCAACTAGAGAAAGCACACACACAGCAACGAAGACCCAATTCAGCCAAATAAATAAATTTTTTAAAAGAACTCATTAAAAAAAAAAAAAAGACGGTCTTGTTAGTGACAATCATGTCATCAGAGCTTTGAAAAAGTAGATGCTTTAAACAGACGGAGAAGGGGAGGGTGAGTAGGTAAGCATTCTAGGTATAGGAACTTCAATGAGTTGGCAAAAAGCTATGCAAACTCACAGTATGTCAGTCAGGAGAAAGTTCGTGAAAGCGGGGAAGCCAAAAAAACGGAACAGACTTAGGTGATGGAGTTCCCTACAGACCATGCGGAAGAGACTACAATTTATTCTACAAAGACAGTCAAGTTTTTAAGCAGGGGAGGGACATTATTACATCTACTTTGGAAAGACAGCCTTGGTGAAAATATGGAGGATTTATGTGTTGCAGGAGCTATCAGAGACAGGAAAATGGCCCTGATGAGGTTTTCTCAACCAGGGTCTGCGAATCTCGAGATGACTGAAAAATTGTGTGTGTGTTTGTATGTGTGTACACGCGTGAGTATACGTGCTTTCTCAGGAAGAGGGCCTATGCTTTCATCAGATACTCAAGGGGTCACAACCTCAAAAAAGGTGAAGAACTAGAGTTAACACTCACGTGCACAGTGATGGGGAAGGAGCAGTATGTGTGCAGAGAACAGAGTAACTTCATGAGACTCTTTGTAAAGACTGTATTTCTGGACCTGCAATCAGCTAGTGGGTGAGAGTGAGAGGAGAATTTAATGATGACAGTAAAGATCCTAAAGATTCTAGCTCAGTGATTCGGAAAGTGTGAGGAGGAGAGGAACAGAGGGAGTGTCGTTACACTAAGAACAAAAATAATAACAATTTCAACTTCAAAGAATCAAATACTTAACCTTTTCACTTAGCTGGAGGTTTTGGCCCATTTTTATGGGCCAAAGTATTTCTGGCTAAAGACAGAGATAAGATGAACTGCAGAGGACTGTTTGCATATAAAAATAAAAAGCAGATGAGAAAACAATCTTCAAAGTCTTTTCCAGAGTGGTTTCTCTTTCCGTATTCTCATGGCATCAGGAAACCTCAGGGAGATGGCAATGAATTTAATATACATAAGTAAAGTAAGCTAAAGACAGCAGTCCAGAGAGTGTTAATTTTTTTTCAAATGTACAAAACTTTTTGTATTACTTGAGGCTTTCACAAATTAGGGATTTGACTCACCAGGGTGGATTGCCCCTTGAATGAGTATAGCCTCACCCTTGTTTTTATACACATACCATCTATGATGAAACAAATTCACGTCTTTAGTAAATCTTTGTTAAGCATACCTTTAAGGCCCTTTTCAGTGTCCCTTTCTCTGTGTCCCAACCTCCAAAGTTAAAATAGTCACTGACACACAGCAGGTGCTCAAAGTTGGGTCCAGAACAATGTAATTTCTTACCTCTAGCTTTTCAATTTCTAAGTAAAACAAAAATTTCTGTGGATTTAGAAACCAATTTCAAAGATATCTGCTTTTGTTACATAAGTAAGACATGGAAGAATTCCAACTGTAAAATAAACCCATACTGGCCTAATATGTGTTCCATTACAGGAGCCAGCAAAGTGGTCCAAGGACCATGGAGCCAAAAGGTCCAGGTGTGCTTGTTTAAAATGCAGATTCTTGGGCCCCACCTAGACTAATAAGTCAGAATCCCTGCAGTGGGGTGGGGAGTCCACATGGTACAGTCACCCTCACATGACTCTTGCTCGAAGGAGTCTGAAAGCCACTGGTCTAAGAAATAGGTGGTAGGGAGATAAAGAGGGGGTGAGGACTAGCAGAAAAAACCAGTATGTCTAGAAAGACAACAGAGAAAATCCACCTGTGTGTCTGGCAGGATGTGGTGGGGTTAGACCACCACAAACTTTGATCTCCGGGACAGTCAAGGAAACTGGTCCCACAGATTTCCTTCCCGACTGTTCTTAAAGAAACTATTCTTCTGTGACTTTCTCTGATTCCACTACCTCTGAACTGGCTCTGCTGTTTGAAAATCTGTAAGTCAAGGGCTGTAAGAGAAGACGCAGGAGAAGAGGCAGGAGTAAGCATGCTGCTTCCCTCACCCTCACCCCCCCAACCCCCGCCCGCCACGGAGACCTCGCCAGCGGGTGTCCCGCTGTCACAATGCCACGCTCAGGGCCAGCACTGAAGCGCACCTCCTGCCACTGAACCCGCTGACCCAGGCCCCCGCTTTCTCTCAAGGAGGCCCTCAGAGGCCACACAGTCTGGCTGCAAAGGAGTTTGAAGCCGAGTTTACAGATAACTTCACATGGCCTGGGAAACACTCATTAAAACTGGGGGTGTGGAGTCTGCGTTCACTCTATGAGCGGTTCTCAAACTTCAGCCGGAGTCAACGTCACCCGGTGGGGTGGGTTTCGGATGCAGCAGGTGTGGGCGCACCTGAGATCCTGCATTGCCAACCAGCTCCCGGTGCTGCCGCTGCTGGTTCAGGGCTGGCCCTCTGAGAACCGCTGGGCCTCACTGTCACCTCTGCTGACGCCTCCTCTTTACCACCGAACGGCTTGTTTATCAGGAGTTTTTTGGCACACGCCAGGGAAAATGTAGATCTAGAGCCAAAAAAACACTTTAGCCCTGAGTGCTAAAGGAGTAAGCAAGGGTCAGGCAGCCGTGTCTGGACACAAGGTTCCAGCAGAAGAGGAGGAGGGAGCAGGAGCAGGGCAAAGCTGGGTGGGCCGCGGTGGGATGAGAAAGGGACGGAGAACGGTTTCGGGAAGGGGTGCCTTCCCTTACCCTGGAGTCCTGGAAGGGCCTGAAACTGCACGAAAAGGCTGCAGGTCTATGTGTATTTTTTCCTGCGAAGAGTCCATAGTCTCTTCAGGGTCTGCGCCCCCAGAAAAGTTTGTGATCTTCTGCTCTGAGCCAAGCTTCCTCAGAACAGGGCAAATGCGAGTGACAGAGCCCACCAGCTGGCCCATGTGCCACCCAGTCTGCTCCCGTTCTGGGCAAATCAGAACATCCCCAGCCAGAAGAGGGAGGCCTTTCAGGTACCCAAAGCTGCAGGCCCCTCCGAGGCTCTGATTTAGCGTTCTGGCCATCCCTACATTTAAGAGCCTCCCCTGTCCTCAGAGTCTCCTGTGCCCTCAGTCTGGAAGAGGCTGCTTTATAGAGAACTGCCTGAACGGCTCTGTTTGCTCTGTCTGACCCACCTCCCAGGACCGAGGGTCCAGAAAGCGTAGCCTCGGGAAGCCTGGAGAAAGCTAAATGGCGAAGGCCAGCGAGTCTGTGTTAAACAGACAGGCACTGATGGGCAGACTCCCTGACGGTGTCAGAACGCACAATGGTGCCAGGGGCTCTCTGCTTGTGGATTCAGGCTCAGCCACGCAGGGCAGGCCCCGGAGGAAGAGCCTGCCTGGTTGGGAGGCCAGGGAAGGCTGCTCCTGGAAGGAGACAGCTGCCACGTGGAGCTGAGAGGGGCCAAGAAAGGAGACCTCGGGGAGCGAGTGTGGCTCCCAAATGCTCACATTCACACTAGACAGCAGGGCCCTCCTACCCAGACTCCATTCAGCAGCTCGGCAGATCCACCACCGCCCTCACCTCCTTGGTGAAGAATCACACTCACCCAGGACCGTGGCCCACAGGGCCCTCCCCCGCCGCCTGCAACACACATGCACGCCAAGCATGCCTGCACACACACACACAGACACATGCAGGCACATGCACTTCCACTCTTAGCAGCCGAGCTCTATGAATACAACCTTAGCCGACTTCACTGTTCCATTTGTACTTATTACTGTAACTGATGAACGGGTGCAAAAAGAATTGTTCAATGAATGCTTTGGAAACACCTGATGAAGGCAAATTACTAAAAAAAAAGGAAAAAATGCTGTCAAATTTAGCATGGAAGAGATTAACTGTAAAAAGGAGGAAGGGAAATTATTAAAAGTCATGAAGCCTATCGAGGTCTTCCCACTTTAAAGAAAACCCACCTGCACTATGGCTGTGCTTCACGGAAAAACAAAGAGGCAGAACTAAGCAAATCTATATTCAAACAAAAGGCCTGGGAGCTACATCCAAAAACTGGTAAATAAATGTGCATTTATAGGTACTTAATTAATATAAAATGTTTAAGGAGCATATGGAACATTTTTTTATGATTTTCTGCTCAACTTTTTTGCAATTTGCTGGCCAACTACCATAGGAATTAACCAAAAACCTAGCAATTCTCCAATTCCACTTCCTTTTATTATTATTAATAAATTAATTAATTTATTTATTTGGCTGCGTCTGGTCTTAGTTGCAGCATGCAGGATGTAGTTCCCTGACCAGGGATCGAACTCGGGCCCCCTGCATTGCAAGCATGGAGTCAGCCACTGGACCACCAGGGAGGTCCCTCCAATTCCTCTTCTGCAGGGATTCACCCCACCCCACATGACCAACTGCTCTCCCTTTCAACTGGAAAATCCTTGGCCCTGTTACCAGACTGTACCAAAGATGATTTGCAAACCATACAATCTCATTTACTGTGCTCTGCGTTTAGCTTTACTCGATAAAAAGGATTTTATATTAAAACTTAAACCTTAACCACTGCCAAACCTTCCTTAACCTTATCTAATAAGATTTCATAAAACTTAGAACAGGATTGATAAACTGAATAAATATATGAAGAAGTCTATCAAAGCAGTTTCTTAGTGCTTATTATTATTTGTATTCCAGTTATAGAATTTTAAATATTGAAGATTATCTTTAAAAAACCTTTTAAAATTAATTTGTCAATGCAAAAAATGTGGTTACTTACTTTGTTTTGATATATTTCAATCTGAGATACTATACAGTAACAAAAACATTCAAGTTGCAACTACTGAAATGAAATCTGATAAGCAACCTGTCATTTTATTGAACAATTGCCTTGCTCATGTTTTTTGAAACATTTAGTTGGAGAAGCTGTCTTCCTTTAAAAATTGATGCTTTAAAATCCATGTTATTGGGCTTCCCTGGTGGCGCAGGGGTTGAGAGTCCACCTGCCAATGCAGGGGACACGGGTTCGTGCCCCGGTCCGGGAAGATCCCACATGCCGCGGAGCGGCTGGGCCCGTGAGCCATGGCCGCTGAGCCTGTGTGTCCGGAGCCTGTGCTCCGCAATGGGAGAGGCCACAACAGTGAGAGGCCCAGGTACCACACACACACACACACAAAAAAAATCCATGTTATTCAAATATCGTATATTAATGCATGTACGTGGAATCTAGAAAAATGGTACAGATGAATGAGTTTGCAAGGCAGAAACAGACACATAGATGTAGAGAACAAACATGAACACCAAGGGAGAAAAGCGGGGGTGCGGTGGTGGGATGAATTGGGAGACTGGGACTGACATATATACACACTAATATGTATAAAATAGATAACTGATAAGAACCTGCTGTATAGCACAGGGAACTCCACTTCGCTGTACAGGAGAAACTAACACAACATTGTAAAACAACTATACCTAAAAAAAAAAAAAAATCCATGTTATAAAAAGATTATTAGGGAATAGCAGCTATTCAGTAGCTCTTCATAATGTGTTTAAACACCAATTTAATTATTCAGTATACTTCTAGCATATTTGTAAGATCTCAAGAGCCCTATGGAATGCTCTGGACTGTCTTAACACACAGGATTCAATGTAACAGAGCGACTTGAGAAGCTAGAACTGGATTTCCTGACTGGTTAATGCGATCTCTTAAATTTAATCCACTGGAGGCCAACGAACGTCATCCTTAATTAAAAAAGAAAAAAGTGGTATTATTAAAAAAACATTTACTTCAAGTGATAGGCAGCCAAAATGGAAACTACAGAGTACTGTGAATTTTAAAGCATACACAAATGCTGTTACACAAGCTCATTTTTCTCCGGTCTTCAAAGTGTTGCCCAAGTTTTTTACACGTAAGCTCCTGCAGACCTGAGGGGTCTGCTTTACAATGGCTGTTGTCAATTCAAAGATGGGATTCCTTTTTAAGGATCACAATTAAAAGGGCAGATGTACCTAAAAAATGTTAATATATGGCCATCATAAGTTAGTTTTGAAACGACCTCACTACTTAATTTTAGTGTATCAGTCTACAGCATCTATTAAGCAACTGGTATAAAGCAGGGGTCCCCAACCCCCAGGCCGTGGACCGGTACCAGTCCATGGCCTGTTAGGAACCAGGCCACACAGCAGGAGGTAAGCAGCAGGCAGGCTAGCAAGCAAAGCTTCATCTGCCGCTCCCCATCGCTTGCATTACTGCCTGAATCATCATCCCCCCCGTCTGTGGAAAAATTGTCTTCCATGAAACTGGTCCCTGGTGCCAAAAAGGTTGGGAACCGCTGGTATAAAGCATTTTGAAACCAACAACAAGCAGTGAGTGATGATGTCATCCACATGTTCCTTTAAAGCCCTTAGTCCACCTTTCCAACAGCCACTACACACACACACACTCAGCACACAAAGACACACACACCACACATCACACAGATACCCCACCACCACCACCAATTTTTCATGGCAACACACACCAATCTTTCATGGATATATTTATGGCTTAAATTTAGCCAGATTTTTAAAAAAATTTTATTGAAGTATAGTTGATTTACAATGTTGTGTTAATTTCTTCTGTACAGCAAATAAATTTAGCCAAATTAATGTTAATTTCTTCTGATAACCTTGGAAGTATTTTTCAACACTCTTTAGATAATTGACAAAAAGACATTTAGGATTCAGCTCTATAAAGGTATCATTGTTGTTACTGCTGTTTTCTGTCTCCTTAAAGGAACGTCTCATGCTTATCAGGACACAGAGCTGTCACTCAGCTGTGATGAACACACGCTGCATTGCGGGGCCTGTCACTCAGCAGAGCCTGGGTTTAGCAGGCTCCCAGGGGATGGCTGTGCTGATGTGGACAATAATATCAGCTTGAAGAGCTGGCTGAAATAAGCACTTTGAATTTTCATTTGTATGTGAGTAGATTAAAGAGATTAAAGTGGTATATCCATAATTATATCATTACAGCTATTAAAAAATAGCTATGCCGACTTCTAATTTAAAAGGTAGATAGTCCATGTATGTCATCTCTTCTCTCTCCTGAATCACTGCTCCCCCCACCCCAAGAAGAGATAAAGCCACAAGGAAAGCAGATCCAAATGAGTGGGAGACAGCCACACATTGTGGAAGAACAAGAAAAAGCAGAGTTGGCAGCCCTGGGCCTTCAGAGGGCATGGCACAGGAAGACCAGTTTGCCTTGAGACCCAGGAAAGGCTCCGGGGTCCGGGCACCCGGACCAACCACGCAGGGCAGGGGGACAGGCTGAAGACCAGGGAGTCCATGAAGGCCAAGATGTGAGGACTTGGATCCCCAGGTTCCCCCGCCCCCGCCCGGCCTGCTCAACGGCTTCAATCTGCTTGTTAGTGACTCACTCTTTCATATAAACTTATAACTAAGGATTAGACAAGTTTCAGTAAAACTTTGCAACATTAAAGACAGAAACCAAAAGAAATGAGGAAGGAGTCTTTAACATTTAAAATAGTACAAATAAATAATTTTTAGCACGGTTGTATAAAAAGATCAAACGTTGCAGACAAAAGAGAGGAATCAATATTTTCCAACATCAAATTAATAGAGAAGAAAAGTGTTTATCAAGAAAAAAAAGAAGGGGGCCCGGAGGAAGATGGCGGAAGAGTAAGACGCGGAGATCACCTTCCTCCCCACAGATACATCAGAAATTCATCTACACGTGGAACAACTCCTACAGAACACCTACTGAACGCCGACAGAAGACCTCAGACCCCCTAAAAGGCAAGAAACTCCCCACATACCTGGGTAGGGCAAAAGAAAAAAAGAATAAACAGAGACAATAGGATAGGGACGGGACCTGCACCAGTGGGAGGGAGCCGTGAAGGAGGGAAGGTTTCTACACACTGCAAGCCCCTTCGCGGGCGGAGACTGCAGGTGGCGGAGGGGGAAAGCTTCGGAGTAGCGGAGGAGAGCACAGCAACAGGGGTGTGGAGGGCAAAGCGGAGAGATTCCGGCACAGAGGATCGGTGCCCTCAGGCACACACCAGCCCGAGAGGCTTGTCTGCTCTGCCGCCGTGGCGGGCGGGGCTGGGAGCTGAGGCTTGGGTATCGGCTTTCAGTCGGAGCGCAGGGAGAGGACTGGGGCTGGCGGCAGGAAGAGAGCCTGAAGGGGTTAGTGCACCACGGCTAGCCCGGAGGGAGTCCGGGGAAACGGTCTGGAGTTGCTGAAGAGGCAAGAGTCTTTTTTCACTTTCACTTTCGTTTCCTGGTGTGCGAGAAGAGGGCATTAAAAGGGCTGCTTAGGGAAGCGCCGGAGACAGGCGCGAGCCGCGGGTAAGGCGTGGACCTCGGAGACGGGCGTGGGCCGCCGCCGCCCGCCGCCGCTGCGGCCCGCCGCCGCCCACCGTCAGCCGCCGCCCGCCGCCGCCGCGGCCGCCGCCGCCCGCCGCCGCGGCCCGCCGCCGCCGCCCGCCGCCGCCGCCGCCCCCGCGGCCCGCCGCCGCCGCCGCCTGCCGCCGCCCGCCGCCGCCGCCGCCGCCGCCGCCGCCGCGGCCGCCGCCGCCCCCGCGGCCCGCCACCGCCGCCGCCTGCCGCCGCCCGCCGCCGCCGCAGCCGCGGGGCCTGTGTGCGAGCGCGGGTCACTGTCCGCCCCGCCTTCCGGGGGACCTGTGCACCCCGCCACTGCCGGGGTCCCGAGACCCGGGGACGGCTTTCCCGGGAAAGCGCACGGAGCGCCACGGGCTGCTGCAACGTCACGCCGGCCTCTGCCGCCGCAGGCCCGCCCCACACTGCGCGCCCCTCCCTCCCCTCTGCATGAGTGAGCCAGAGCCCCCGAATCAGCGGCTCCTTTAAACCCGTCCTGTCTGATAGAAGAACGGACGCCCTCCGGCGACCTACGCACAGAGGCGGGGCCAGGTCCAAGGCTGAGACCCGGGAGCTGTGAGAGCAGAGTCAGGGAAATCTCTCTGTGCAGCCTCGGAGGCAGCGGATTAAAGCTCCACGGTCCATTTGATGTGCCCTGCGTCTGTGGAGTGCATGAATGGACAGCGAATCATCCCAAATTGAGGAAGTGGACTTTGAGGACAAGATTTAAGACTCTCCCCCCTTTTCCTCTTTTTACAACGAATTATCCCAAAGTAAGGAGGTGGACTTAGAGAGCAAGATTTCAGACTTCTTGCCCTTTTCCTCTTTTTACAACGAATTATCCCAAATTGAGGAGGTGGGCTTGGAGAGCAAGATTTTTTATTTTTCCCCCTGCTCTCTTTTTGTGAATGTGTATGTGTAATCTTCTGTGTAAGATTCTCTCTGTATAGCTTTGCTTCCACCATATGTCCCAGGGTTCTATCGGTCCGTTTTTTTTTGTTTTGTTTTTGTTTTTTGTTTTTTTTTCAATAATTACTTTCTAATTTTAATAACGCTACTATATTTCATACTTTATTCTATTTTACTTTACCTGCTCTTTCTTTTTTTCCTACCTTCCCTTCCTCCCTCCCTCCCTCCGCTCTTCCTTTCCTTCTTTTTCTTTCCTCCCTCCCTCCCACCCTTCTTCTTTCCACTTTCTTTTTCTTTCCTTCCTCCCTCCCTCCCTCCTGTCTTTCTTTCTTTCTTTCCTTCCTCCCTCCCTCCCTCCCTTCTTCCATTCACTCTTCCTTTTGCTTTCATTGCTCCCTCCCTCCCTCCTTTCTTTCCTTCTTTCTTTCCATCCTTCCTCACTCGCTCCCTCCTTTCTTTCTTTCTTCCTTCCTTCCTTCCTTTCTTCCTTTCTTTCCCTCTCTCTTTCTTTCTTCTACTAATTCTTTCTTTCTGCTTTTTCTCCCTGTTATTCTGAGCTGGGTGGATGAAAGGCTCTTGGTGCTGCAGCCAGGAGCCAGTGCTGTGCCTCTGAAGTGGGAGAGCCAACTTCAGGACACGGGTCCACAAGAGACCTCCCAGCTCCACATAATATCAAGCAGCGAAAATCTCCCAGAGATCTCCATCCCAACACCAGCACCCAGCTTCAGTCAACGACCAGCAAGCTACAGTGCTGGTCACCCTATGCCAAGCAACTAGCAAGGCAGGAACACAACCCCACCCATTAGCAGAGAAGCTACCTAAAAACATAATAAGGCCATAGGCACCCCAAAACACACCACCAGACGTGGACCTGTCCACCAGAAAGACAAGATCGAGCCTCAACCACCAGAACACAGGCATTAGTCCCCCCCACCAGGAAGCCTATACAACCTACTGAAACAACCTTAGCCACTGGGGTCAGACACGAAAAACAACGGGAACTACGAATCTGCAGCCTGCAAAAAGGAGACCCCAAACACAGTAACATAAGCAAAATGAGAAGACAGAAAAACACACAGCAGGTGAAGGAGCAAGATAAAAACCTACCAGACCTAACAAATGAAGAGGTAATAGGCAGTCTACCTGAAAAAGAATTCAGAATAATGATGGTAAAGATGATCCAAAATCTTGGAAATAGAATAGACAAAATGCAAGAAACAGTTAACAAGGACCTAGAAGAACTAAAGATGAATCAAGCATCGATTAAAAACACAATACATGAAATAAAAAATACTCTAGATGGGATCAATAGCAGAATAACTGAGGCAGAAGAACGGATAAGTGAGGTGGAAGATAAAATAGTGGAAATAACTGATGCAGAGCAAAATAAAGAAAAAAGAATGAAAAGAACAGAGGACAGTCTCAGAGACCTCTGGGACAACATTAAACGCACCAACATTCGAATTATAGGGGTTCCAGAAGAAGAAGAGAAAAAGAAAGGGACTGAAAAAATATTTGAAGAGATTATAGTTGAAAACTTCCCCAATATGGGAAAGGAAATAGTTAATCAAGTCCAGGAGGCACAGAGAGTCCCATACAGAATAAATCCAAGGAGAAATACACCAAGACACATATTAATCAAACTGTCAAAAATTAAACACAAAGAAATCATATTAAAAGCAGCAAGGGAAAAACAACAAATAACACACAAGGGAATCCCCATCAGGTTAACAGCTGATCTCTCAGCAGAAACTCTACAAGCCAGAAGGGAGTGGCAGGACATAATTAAAGTGATGAAGGAGAGAAACCTGCAGCCAAGATTACTCTACCCAGCAAGGATCTCATTCAGATTTGATGGAGAAATTAAAACCTTTACAGACAAGCAAAAGCTGAGAGAGTTCAGCACCACCAAACCAGCTTTACAACAAATGCTAAAGGAACTTCTCTAGGCAAGAAACACAACAGAAGGAATATACCTACAATAACGAACCCAAAGCAATTAAGGAAATGGGAATAGGAACATACATATCAATAATTACCTTAAATGTAAATGGACTAAATGCTCCTACCAAAAGACACAGAGTGGCTGAATGGATACAAAAACAAGACCCATATATATGCTGTCTACAAGAGACCCACTTCAGACCTAAAGACACATACAGATTGAAAGTAAGGGGATGGAAAAAGATATTCCATGCAAATGGAAATCAAAAGAAAGCTGGAGTAGCAATTCTTATATCAGACAAAATAGACTTTAAAATAAAGACTATTAGAAGAGACAAAGAAGGACACTACATAATGATCAAGGGATCGATCCAAGAAGAAGATATAACAATTGTAAATATTTATGCACCCAACATAGGAGCACCTCAATACATAAGGCAAATACTAACAGCCATAAAAGGGGAAATCGACAGTAACACAATCATAGTAGGGGACTTTAACACCCCACTTTCACCAATGGACAGATCGTCCAAAATGAAAATAAATAAGGAAACACAAGCTTTAAATGATACATTAAACAAGATGGACTTAGTTGATATTTATAGGACATTTCATCCAAAAACAACAGAATACACATTTTTCTCAAGTGCTCATGGAACATTCTCCAGGATAGATCATATCTTGGGTCACAAATCAAGCCTTGGTAAATTTAAGAAAATTGAAATTGTATCAAGTATCTTTTCCGACCACAATGCTATGAGACTAGACATCAATTACAGGAAAAGATCTGTAAAAAATACAAACACATGGAGGCTAAACAATACACTACTCAATAACGAAGTGATCACTGAAGAAATCAGAGAGGAAATTAAAAAATACCTAGAAACAAATGACAATGGAGACACGACAACCCAAAACCTATGGGATGCAGCAAAAGCAGTTCTAAGGGGGAAGTTTATAGCAATACAATCCCACCTTAAGAAACAGGAAACATTTCGAGTAAACAACCTGACCCTGCACCTAAAGCAATTAGAGAAAGAAGAACAAAAAACCCCCAAAGCTAGCAGAAGGAAAGAAATCATAAAGATCAGATCAGAAATAAATGAAAAAGAAATGAAGGAAACGATAGCAAAGATCAACCAAACTAAAAGCTGGTTCTTTGAGAAGATAAACAAAATTGACAAACCATTAGCCAGACTCATCAAGAAAAGAAGGGAGAAGACTCAAATCAATAGAATTAGAAATGAAAAAGGAGAAGTAACAACTGACACTGCAGAAATACAAAAGATCATGAGAGATTACTACAAGCAACTCTATGCCAATAAAATGGACAACCTGGAAGAAATGGACACATTCTTAGAAATGCACAACCTGCCAAGACTGACTCAGGAAGAAATAGAAAATATGAATAGACCAATCACAAGCACTGAAATTGAAACTGTGATTAAAAATCTTCCATCAAACAAAAGCCCAGGACCAGATGGCTTCACAGGCGAATTCTATCAAACATTTAGAGAAGAGCTAACACCCATCCTTCTCAAACTCTTCCAAACAATTTCAGAGGAAGGAACACTCCCAAACTCATTCTACGAGGCCACCATCACCTTGATACCAAAACCAGGCAAGGATGTCACAAAGAAAGAAAACTACAGGCCAATATCACTGATGAACATAGATGCAAAAATCCTCAACAAAATACTAGCAAACAGAATCCAACAGCACATTAAAAGGATCATACACCATGATCAAGTGGGGTTTATTCCAGGAATGCAAGGATTCTTCAATATACGCAAATCAATCAATGTGATACACCATATTAACAAGTTGAAGGAGAAAAACCATATGATCATCTCAATAGATGCAGAGAAAGCTTTCGACAAAATTCAACACCCATTTATGATAAAAACCCTGCAGAAAGTAGGCATAGAGGGATCTTTCCTCAACATAATAAAGGCCATATATGACAAACCCACAGCCAACATTGTCCTCAATGGTGAAAAACTGAAACCATTTCCACTAAGATCAGGAACAAGACAAGGTTGCCCACTCTCACCACTCTTATTCAACCTAGTTTTGGAAGTCTTAGCCACAGCAATCAGAGAAGAAAAGGAAATAAAAGGAATCCAAATCGGAAAAGAAGAAGTAAAGCTGTCATTGTTTGCAGATGACATGATACTATACATAGAGAATCCTAAAGATGCTACCGAAAAACTACTAGAGCTAATCAATGAATTTGGTAAAGTAGCAGGTTACAAAATTAATGTACAGAAATCTCTGGCATTCCTGTACACTAATGATGAAAAATCTGAAAATGAAATCAAGAAAACACTCCCATTTACCATTGCAACAAAAAGAATAAAATATCTAGGAATAAACCTACCTAAGGAGACAAAAGACCTGTATGCAGAAAATTATAAGACACTGATGAAAGAAATTAAAGATGATACAAACAGATGGAGAGATATACCATGCTCCTGGATTGGAAGAATCAATATTGTGAAAATGACTCTACTACCCAAAGCAATCTACAGATTCAATGCAATCCCTATCAAACTACCACTGGCATTTTTCACAGAACTAGAACAAAAAATTTCAAAATTTGTTTGGAAAAACAAAAGACCCCGAATAGCCAAAGCAATCTTGAGAACGAAAAAAGGAGCTGGAGGAATCAGGCTCCCTGACTTCAGACTATACTACAAAGCTACAGTAATTAAGACAGTGTGGTACTGGCATAAAAACAGAAAGATAGATCAGTGGATCAGGATAGAAAGCCCAGAGATAAACCCACGCACATATGGCCAACTTATCTTTGATAAAGGAGGCAGGAATGTACAGTGGAGAAAGGACAGCCTCTTCAATAAGTGGTGCTGGGAAAACTGGACAGGGACATGTAAAAGTATGAGATTAGATCATTCCCTAACACCATACACAAAAATAAGCTCAAAATGGATTAAAGACTTAAATGTAAGGCCAGAAACAATCAAACTCTTAGAGGAAAACATAGGTAGAACACTCTATGACATAAATCACAGCAAGATCCTTTTGGACCCACCTCCTAGAGAAATGGAAATAAAAACAAAGATAAACACATGGGACCTAATGAAACTGAAAAGCTTTTGCACAGCAAAGGAAACCATAAACAAGACCAAAAGACAACCCTCAGAATGGGAGAAAATATTTGCAAATGAAGCGACTGACAAAGGATTAATCTCCAAAATTTATAAGCAGCTCATGCAGCTCAATAGCAAAAAAACAAACAACCCAATCCAAAAATGGGCAGAAGACTTAAATAGGCATTTCTCCAAAGAAGATATACAGACTGCCAACAAACACATGAAAGAATGCTCAACATCATTAATCATTAGAGAAATGCAGATCAAAACTACAATGAGATATCATCTCACACCAGTCAGAATGGCCATCATCAAGAAATCTAGAAACAATAAATGCTGGAGAGGGTGTGGAGAAAAGGGAACACTCTTGCACTGCTGGTGGGAATGTGAATTGGTACAGCCACTATGGAGAACAGTATGGAGGTTCCTTAAAAAACTAAAAATAGAACTACCATATGATCCAGCAATCCCACTACTAGGCATATACCCTGAGAAAACCATATTTCAAAAAGAGACATGTACCAAAATGTTCATTGCAGCTCTATTCACAATAGCCCGGAGCTGGAAACAACCTAAGTGTCCATCATCGGATGAATGGATAAAGAAGATGTGGCACATATATACAATGGAATATTACTCAGCCATAAAAAGAAACGAAACTGAGCTATTTGTAATGAGGTGGATAGACCTAGAGTCTGTCATACAGAGTGAAGTAAGTCAGAAAGAGAAAGACAAATACCGTATGCTAACACATATATATGGAATATAAGAAAAAAAATGTCATGAAGAACCTAGGGGTAAAACGGGAATAAAGACACAGACCTACTTGAGAATGGACTTGAGGATATGGGGAGGGGGAAGGGTAAGCTGTGACAAAGCGAAAGAGAGGCATGGACATATATACACTACCAAACGTAGGGTAGATAGATAGTGGGAAGCAGCCGCAGAGCACAGGGAGATCAGCTCGGTGCTTTGTGACTGCCTGGAGGGGAGGGATGGGGAGGGTGGGAGGGAGGGAGATGCATGAGGGAGGGGATGTGGGAACAGATGTATATGTATGACTGATTCACTGTGTTATAAAGCAGAAACTAATAAAAACAATGGAAAAAAAAAATTAGCCTAAAATATGACTATTTCTTCTAGTCCTTCTATATTTTTATGATTTTACATATAAGTCTTTATTCCATCTAGAATTTTCTAATTTATATTTAAAGACTTTCAGAGAAAGATATCCTATAGCTTTTATGGTTAACACATTCTAATCATTAGCCCCTAGAATGCTTAGAAGAATCTTTCTTAGAAACATAGAATTTTAAAGCTAAAGAAATAATCTTTGTCATTTTAAAAATAAAGAACCTGTGATCAAGAGGTTAGTAAAAATAGTGATTTAGGGGCACAGCAGAGAGTAGACCACACATCTCTGATTTTTGGTTTAAGAGCCTTTTCTCTGTGTTATGCTGGCATATAAAATATTTAAATAAATCCTTCAGAACAAAAAAAAAAAAAAAAAAAAAAAAAAAAAAGAAAAAAAAGAAGACCTTTCTCAAAATTAGAAAATGCCAAAGGGCTTTCTAAGAGCCGGGCCAAGATGAAAATACACCGTTTGAGGCACATCATAATGAAATGCAGCAAGAATAAAGAGAAGATGCTAAAAGCTTTCACAGAAAATAGCACGTCACATCAAGGCTTAGGAAATGGGATAGAATCAGAGGTCTCAACAGCACCAGTCAAGCCAGACCAGAGTAGAACAATGATTTTCAGGTTCAGAGGAAAACACTTTTCAAGCTAGAATTCCATGACTAAGCAAACCACCAACCAGGAAAGAGGCACGAAGGGCCTGGTTCACATCAGAGGAGCTGGCAACCCCGGAGCACAGTGGTCAGAGAAGGGTGTGGAGGCCTCCCACGTCCCTCGGTCGCGTTCCTGAGGCTCTCCTCTGCCAGGGCTGTCTGTCGGGGGACAGAAAGAGCTCTCCTTCTCCCGGAACTTTCATTCCAAGGGGGAAGGGGCAACTGACAAACAAACATACCCTGTTAGGTAAAGAGCTGAGGTGAACGAGCAGGGGGAACAGAGTGTGACCCGGTGGACAGAGTTCTGGGGGTCGATGAGCAGTCAGGCAGGGGGATGCCAGGACCACCTGCCCCCACCAAGGACAAGGTTTCCCACTTGTTCCCAGCCATCTCAGCTCTTCCCGATTCTCTGGGAAGCTCTGCCTGGAGCCCAGGGACCAGGCTAAGTGACCCTAGTCACCACACATCTGGGCGCTGCCAGGCTGATCCTCTGTCCCCTCCCCATGCTGTGGGGACCTTGCAAGGGAGGTGGAACCCCGGACAGAAAGGACACAAGCAGTTAAGTCTAAAGCGGTAAGTCCAGGCCCAAACGGGTCGGCAACCTGCCACCCTCTACTTCCGTAGCTCTTTATGTGTGTTTCCACAAGCCAGGGAGGGCAGAGCAGGTACCACCATCTTCCTCTACAGACCAGAGACGGAGGCCCTGCCAGGCAAGGAACTCGCCCCAGATCACAGAACACAGCTACAGAGCCCAAATGACAACATAAACCTGCATCAGAGACCAGTCAACACCGTTTTCCCATTAGTCTTCATCTTCTCCATATAGGTAAAAATAAAGCTCAAGCTGTAAGTGGTTCATGAGAACAAAAGAGCTCCCAATGTAGCGTTTAATAAACTATATAACTCTACTCCTCCGGGAACTTCTCCTTGAGTTGTCATTTTCTCGCTACCCATGGTAAGAGACAGGTACCAGAACTAGGCTAGACTTACTGCACCTCAGATAAGAAATAACTACGATTCAGGAAAAAAAAAAATGCTACAAGATGGAAAAAAGACAACCTGGAAGAAGAAAGATGTGTCAATGTTTGGATCACTAGCATCACCCAAGTCCCTCCTGGAGCCCACCACCCTGGCCTTCCAAACTTCCTGCTCCCCTCCTCTCCCTGCCTGTGGGCTGCAGTCCCATCCTGGATCCTGAGAGCACCCGAGAGTGCAGGATGGGAGGGGCCGCCCAGGCCCACACGTGGAGTCAGCAGCTGGCGCTGGCCCTGCTGAGCAAGGAAAGCGGGGTGGCCTGTCTCCACCTGGGTCTGGCACAGCTCCTGGAGCTGACTCAAGAACTGAGTCATCATTTGCAACCTAAAGTCAGGCAACTTCTTAGCCAGGTTTAAAACATCCTGTCTTTCTATAGCATCTCACAGTTAAACAGTACTTTCACATTTAATCCTCAAAACTTCTGCATGAGAGAAGCACAACGGTGTCTGCAATTTATCTGAAATAAGTCAAAAAAGTAAAATGGATGGATGGATGGATGCATGCATGCATGCATGGAGGGATGGATATGTAACAAAACAAGTAAAATGATCAAGGTAGAAACCAGGTATTGGACGTATGAGTATTCACTGTAACATGCTTTCATCTTCAGTGTATTTTTGAGATTTTTCATGATAAAATCTTGGAGGGTGGCTCGCCCTGAATAATTTCAACATCCATGTGAATGATTAACTCAACAACCTGGCGTCCAGCTTCGTGACCCTCAAAACCTGGGGGGCTCCCTCAGCTCACAGACCTTATCCTCACGCAGAGCAGTGCTGCCTGTAAAGAAGACGCTGCTTCTCCAGACCAAATTCCTCTCATTCCAGTTCACTGTTCTCACCCGCGCTTCCACCTCAGGAAGAGGTTGAGGGCCCGAACCCCGCCTTTCTCCACGATTTCTCTTTCTTCCAAGCCCAGCAGAGACCCTGTGGATCATTAACCAGCCACGCACACTCTTATCAGCCCCCTCAGCAACTTCCCTGAAAACAAGCAGGGCCAGGCACTGTTAAGTACTAGGGATGCAGAGGCAGGAAAAAACCTAAACAGCTCTGCCTCTGGGGAGCTTCTCTGGAGCTGAGCAGCCAGACATCCAGCAAGCTGTTCAAGCGGGGGCGGGGTGGGGGGAACCCAGCTCCCACCCTGGGCCCCCGGCAGGCTCCAGGACACACTTGCCTCTCCTGTGGTGGATCTCCTTTTTTCCATGGTCCATATCTTCCAGGAGAGGTTACTTTACTCTCATTTTGATAGAGCATGCCTCTCAACTGCTTCAACACTTTTTATCATGAAATATTTAAAATATACTCAAAAGTAGAAAGAAATGTATGTTTAAATGCATCCCTCAAACTCAGCAACATCAAGATTTTGACAGGGACTTCCCTGGTGACTCAGTGGTTAAGAATCCACCTGCCAATGCAGGGGACACGGGTTCGAGCCCTGGTCTGGGAAGATCCCACATGCCATGGAGCAACTAAGCCTGTGTGCCACAACTACTGAGCCTGTGCTCTAGAGCCCACAAGCCACAACTACTGAGCCCACTTGGCACAACTGCTGAAGCCCGTGCGCCTAGAGCCCATGCTCTGCAACAAGAAAAGCCACCACAGTGAGAAGCCCATACACCACAATGAAGAGTAGCCCCCGCTCGCCACAACTAGGGAAAGCCCATGCACAGCAATGAAGACCCAATGCAGCCAAAAATAAATTTTAAAAAAAAAGATTTTGACATATTTGCTTCACTATCCCATTTTTCTTTTTCTTTTCATTCTTTGCTGAAGTACTTTAAAGGAACTCTCAGCTTTTCGATATGCCTCTAACAATGTGGAATTTGAAAAACATACCACAATGTCACTATCACATATAACAAAATTAAACATAACTTCTTGCTAGCATATAATACTTAGTCCACAATAAAAATACCCTGATTGTCTGAAAAATGTCTTTTTACCCAAACAGGTTTTAATCAGGATCCAGGCAGGGTCCCTGTAGCTGTTGCCTGTAGCTGCAGGTCTCTTAGGTCTCTTAGGGCCTCTGTAATCCAGGAGTCACCCCCACCCCCGCCATCTTTGTTCATTTAATGCCATTAATTCATTGCATTTGTTCCAGCTGACCTGGACTTCTCTGCTTGTTTCCTCACCGTGTCATTTGTTTAATTTATTCCTTTCTCTCCATGTCTTCTGCAAATAGAATTTAGCTCTAGCAGCACGATTAAACTCAGGGTACAGTGTTTGGCAGGTATGATTCTCGGGCAGTGCACTGTGCTTCCTCCTGCATCTGATCGGGAGGCCTGCAGTGTTGCAGGCACCTGTCCTAGGATTCAGCAGTGGACTGAGCTGGTGACGGCCTGGACTCTGCACCGTGAAGCCCCCTCAACCTTTCACCCAGTGCTTTCACTACCTCCATCTGTTACCTCACCAAGGGTCGTACAGTGACGATTTTCTAAGTCTACCATCCTTTCCACAGCTCAGAGCTGGAATTCTTCTACAAAGAACAACTTTCCCTTGTGAGTTACAGTTATTTACCTGTATTACAGTTCATAACACAAAAGGCAGGACAAGGGCACAATTCTTTCCTTTTACTTACTAACTTTCAGAGTAAGACTACGACCCTAATTCTGAAATAATCCAATAGGGCCCAATGAGTTGTTTGTTTGACTTTCTCTCTCTTTTAAAGTACTCTTATAAATTCACAGGATTTTACATATTCTTTGTTTTAATTAATTGCATTTTTATGTGTGTGACTCCCAAACTGCCCCATCTTTGTCCGATGAGAGCTCCTTCATGTTGGGTCCTATGTCTCTTGACATGACCCCATTAGTCTTTATCAACTTCTTGGCTTTCTGCCACAATAAAATGTTCCAGGCTCATCCTGAATATTTCCTGCTGAAACCGAACTGGCCATTCCTCTAAGGAGCCCTGTCTAGATGCTACAGTCTGGGCGATGGATGTGTTCACTGCTACAGTTATCACCGCTTCTAGGACTGTTGTGTAAAGAGAGGTAGGAGAAATAATTTTAATTAAAAAAAAATCAGTTCATACTGATATTTCCAATTGAGATTTCACATCACAGGGGTTTTATTTAAGATCTGCCAAAACAGAAGATTTTTAACTCTTTCTTTCCAAGTTGTAGGCCTCTCACATTCATGACTTTAAAAGGAAGGCCTCGGGCTTCCCTGGTGGCGCAGTGGTTGAGAGTCCACCTGCCGAGGCAGGGGACACGGGTTCGTGCCCCGGTCCGGGAAGATCCCACATGCCGCGGAGCGGCTGGGCCCGTGAGCCATGGCCGCTGAGCCTGCACGTCCGGAGCCTGTGCTCTGCAACGGGAGAGGCCACAACAGTGAGAGGCCCGCGTACCGCAAAAAAAAAGAAAAAAAAAAAAAAGGAAGGCCTCTAGTTTTTCCCCACTAAGTAAGGTGCTGACTTTGGTGGGAGGGGGGCGGTGTATGCATGCATGTGAGAACGTTTAATCATGCCAGGCTACTACGCACTGAGTCCTATTTTAAAACTGAGTATTTTTTAAGGGATGAGTGTTGAATGTTGTTAAATGCTTTTTTGGCATCTATGGAGATGATCACGTAATTAATTTTTTTCTAAATCTACTAACCTAATCTGATAAACTATATGAATGGATTAATAAATCACATTTGAATTCCTGGAATAAACTGTACTTGATCATGATCTCTTTTTTATGTACCATCAGATTATATTTGTTAGCATTTTACTTAACATTTTTACATTTAAGGTCTCTATCAGACTTTAGTATTAATGTTATATTCACTTCATTAAAAGAATTTGGAAAATTTCCTTCTTTTTCTGTGCTCTGGAACAGTTTAAGTAGTATTGAGATTATCTGGGCTTTGAAGCTTTGAAAGAATTCCCCTGTGAGACCATCTGGGCATGGTACTTAAGTTTTTCTACAGTTTTTCCTACTTCATGTATTGTTGGGCCCTTTAGATTCTCTGTTTCTACTGGGATAAGTTCTAGTAAATTATATCTTCATAAAACATTGTCCATTTCATCTAGGTTTTCAACATATATTTGAATGGAACTGTGCAAAGTAATCTCCTGTTTTAAATTTCTTCTGTTTCGATGGTTATTTCTGCCTTGTCATATCTTATTTGGATACATATTGTTTTCTACCCCCATTTTTTTTAAATTAGGGGGGCTAGTAGTTTTTATCTTTTTTTTTTAAGTGTTTATTTATTTGGCTGTGTCGGGTCTTAGTTGCAGCACGTGGGCTCAGTAGTTGCAGTGCATGGGCTCTCTAGTTGTGGCACTCAGGCTCTAGAGCAAACTGGCTCAGCAGCTGTGGCGCTCGGGCTTAGTTGCTCATTGGCAGGTGGGAATCTGAGTTCCCCTACCAGGAATCGAACCTGCATCACCTGCATTGGAAGGCGGATTCTTAACCACTGGACCACAAGGGAAGTCCCAGTTTTTATCTTTTCTTGAGCTTCACCTTGAGAACCAGATTCTTGATTTAGTCATTCTTCTGTTTTTCTGTTTACTTATCAGTTAATTTCAGTTTTTATATTTACTAATGCCTTCTTTCTGTTTTTTTTTACTTTGTTGTTTATTACACCAGAGTTTTGCTTAGTTCATTTTGTTCATTTTTTGTTCTGATTTTTATTTATGTGGCTATTTATGCTATGAATCTTCCTAAGCATTGTTTCATCCACATTGACTCTGATACAGCATGCTTTTAATATTGTTATTTTCTCAGAATTCTGTTCATGTTTCCTTTTCAATCCAAGAATTATTTAATAAAGTTTTAAATGTTCCAGATTGAAGAGTTTTCTTTTTTAAATAAAAAAAATGACTGTTATTTAAGACTGCACCTTGGAACAAATGGACAGTCTTACTCCACTCTAAAAATTTCCACATAAAGGAAGTTTTGTTTTTATCTTTACTTGCTTTATCTTTTTCTTTGTGTGTGGTTATCCCTCTTCTTCTGGTCCTATTAGTTTTACTCCAAAGATGTGATGCTTCTGGTGTATACTCCTGACACAAAACAAAGTCAAACCATGGCTCCATCACTAACCAGCTGTAAGACTTGTTAGTCTACAACTAATCTCTCTGGGCTTCAATATCATCCTCTGTTTAAGTAGGGCATCGACTCCAAGGTTTATTCTAGGTCTAAGTTCTATAGCTTCACTGGGAGTGATAATTACTTCCATTTTCTATTTGGAATAAATTGGCACTCAAGTAATATGCTACTCCTCACCTGTTCTTAAACTTTAAAGCAGAGGAATTTGGAGAGTCTTGTGACTACTTTTTGCATTTCCCTCTTGACAATCTTGTAGTATCTTCTTTGAATGTTGATGAAAATAATGAGTTCATGTCAAGTTCATGCTTATTATTAGTTCACTTCATAGAACTATTTTAATGCCAAAAACTTTAAAGGAAGAACATGATCACTTTTTTTTTAACTTGAATTTGCCAGGCATTTTACATAAATTCTCAATAAATCTTCACCCTAAAGGTAGGTGATATTATCTACTTGAAAAGTGAGGAAGTGATTTTTAAAGCTGACTGCTTTTCTTGGGCCTAAAGGTGTTGGAAAATCCATGATTTGAACCTAGCTCTGTATGGAGGCAAAGTCTGCCCCAATTCACATTGATCTGCTAAAGGTCAACCATGTGTTCTTTCTGGTTCCATCAGGTCACTGGGTTTTTGTTATTCCTTTTTCTTAGGCTTTAAAAAAAATTGTGGTAAAATACACATAACATGAAATTTACCATACCATTTTTAAGGTATAATTCAGTAGTGTCAAGTACATTCACACTGCTGTGAAACTAGTCTTTTTTTTTCTATTAATTTCTAATTTTATTCAGAATATGTTGATTTATTTCCTTTTTTCAAAATTATATGAAGTTTTTAAAAATCAACTAATATAAGGTCAACTGGTATCAATGATCCACGTGCACGTGAAATCAAGGTACAGTCCCCATCCCTGAGGTACATAGTTCAGCATGTGTTTACAGGTCTCCTAGCTGATCACCTACTTAGGCATCTACACCCTCACACACTTTTGCACTTGATCTGTGTAATCAGAGAGCACGTTAAACGCCTCTACTTATCAGCATGTGCTATTCCTCCTTGCAGCAAGAGCTCCTGCTTTAGGAACATTGTTTCTGTGTTATTAAAAGCATAGATATTAAACACTGTCATTTTTTTCACTGGAAATCATAGCTTTTTGCATTATACGGTATCTCTGTCTCATGTGATCTTTTTTGGCCTAAATTCTACTTTGTCTGATATCAAGACTTTCTTTTTACATATATTTTCCTGGAACATCTTTCCCAATCCTTTATTTCTAACACTTCTCAATCACTTTAAGTATGTCTCTGAACACAGCACAGAGTTAGATTTTACTTTACCAATTGGAGACTCTCTAACTTTTAATAGCAACTTAGGTCTATATACATTTATCATTATGACAGATTTCCATAATAATACTCAATATATATTGTGAGTTCTGTTTTCTTTGCTCTGTTTTTACTTTTCTAGTATTGTTTTTGGTACTTAGAAAGTTTTGTATTTGTGTTCTACTAGCTTCTTTATACTAAACCTCTATGTAATATTCTTAGTCATCTCTTTATTCAGCTATTACCTATTGGCTTCACAACTGGAAAATTCCAGAATTATCATTCAGAGATGGAGATAGGCTATTTTCACCGTGACTACTCATGATAAAGTAACGCGTGAAATAAAAAGGAAGATTTTCGGACTTTCCTGATGGCACAGTGGTTGAAAATCCGCCTGCCAATGCAGGGGACACAGGTTCAAGTCCTGTTCTGGGAAGATCCCACAGGCCGCAGAGCAACTAAGCCCGTGCGCCACAACTACTGAGCCTGTGCTCTAGAGCCCACGAGCCACAACTACAGAAGTCCGCACGCCTAGAGCCTGTGCTCCACAACAAGAGAAGCCACTGCAATGAGAAGCCCGTGCACCACAACCAAGAGCAGCCCCCACTCACCATAACTAGAGAGAGCCTGCACACAGCAATGAAGGCCCAACACAGCCAAAAAATAAATTAAAAAAAAAAACCTTATTAAGAAAGGAAGATTTTCTAGGGAGCATAAAAAGAATGCAATTTTTCCCTCATTCCAAAGAGGGGAAAGAGGGAAATTTAGAAAAATGAAGAGAGTAGTAGAGAAACTAAAAAAAGAAGCCATTCAGAAATATGGGAAATTAATGCAGAAGTCAGCAAAAGTTACAGTCTATTAAATTGATATTTAGTAATTTTGGTTTGTAAACTAAGAGATTAACCCTGAGGCTATACATAGACAGTGTATTTGTAAAGGGCCGTGTTTTTAAGTTTCTAAGAAAATCTTCAGTCACCAGTTCAGAGTCTTCTAAAATTAAAGTAAAAAGAATTAATTGGTGTGAAAATACAAGGGTTAGCTGCGTGGGAAAATGTCTAATTGAGGGTTGTAAGTTTCTTGTATCTTGAGAAGAATAAATATTTTGAAGAGTAACACTGAAGGTTGCATTTTAAAAGACATTAAATGCTTATTAAAAGCCACAGGAAAAGTAGTGAAAAGGAAATGGTAATAGAACAGTCAAAGAAAAGGATAATGGAATAATAAACAGGTTAACATTAGAAAAATGATAATTAACAGTAATAAAAAGATATCACTACAATTTCAATTAAACATAAAGCAGTGGAAGGAAATACTGAAATACTTGACTATATAAAAACTCTAAACTTTTACTTATAAACTTTCAACCTTATATATTTGAAATAAAAAAGCATAAATGGCCAAAATGTAAATTGGCCATATCCTTTCAACCACCAAATCTACTTCTAGAAATTTACCCATAGAAGACAATCACATAAATATTCAAAGATATATATGGGGCCTCCCTGGTGGCGCAGTGGTTAAGAGTCCGCCTGCCGATGCAGGGGATACGGGTTCGTGCCCTGGTCTGGGAGGATCCCATATGCCGCGGAGCGGCTGGGCCCGTGAGCCATGGCCGCTGGGCCTGCGCATCCGGAACCTGTGCTCCGCAACGGGAGAGGCCACAACAGTGAGAGGCCCACATACCGCAAAAAGAAAAAAAAAAAAAAAAAGATATATATGAAGCAGTATTCAAAGAGTGAAAACTAGGAAATACTCAAATATCCACAAACAATGGATAGGGTAAATAAACTAAGGTATATCCACAAAAAGGACTACTGCTACAGCCATAAAAACATACAGATGTTGGAGAAAGTCACGTTAACAAAGAAACTTAGCACCATAAATTCATGACCATTGCTCCCAAATGGGGCCCCTACACACTCCCTCTGACCACACAGACTTACAGGTCCTTCTCCTGAGCTGACCAAAGCTCTCCTATCAGCAATAGAAAGGAATAAAGTACTAACACACACTACAACATGGAAGACCATTGAAAACATCACGCTAAGTGAAAAAAGCCAGACACAAAGGGCCACATAGTGTATGAAATGTCCAGGGCTGGGGCGGAGGGTTTGGAATGGGGGAATAGGGGAGTGATGGCTAAAGGGAGTGGGGATTGGGCGGGGAATGAAAATATTCTAAAATTGATTGTGATGATGGATGCACAACTTTACAAATATACTACTAGCTGCTGAATCGTACATTTTAAATGGGTGACTTGTATGACATGTATTATATCTCAATAAATGTATTAAAAAAAAACAAGTTCTCCCATATGCTGAATATCTTTGCAATGCCCCGTTACCATCTCAGTACTCTTATCCTTACAGCTGAATATGCCTTATTTGTTTATTCTAGTATATCTGTGAGTTTCACTATCTGTATGCAACAAGCCAGCTCTATGCTCATCTGTTACTCCACCTTTCTAGAAAGCCATCTGACAAGACATACCAAGAGCTAAAATAACACTTCTCATCCACTGATTCAAATATTCTCTTTTAGAAATCTATCTTAAGGAAATATAAATTTAGAGATTTATATTCAAAGAAGTAATTTTTTAATTTGGGAAAAAAATGCAAGCAATCTAAATGTTTAACAATGGAGGAATCAATAAACTGTAATACGTACATATAAGGAATAGCAAAAAGTCATTAAAATGTCTTCAAAGAATATTGAATATTAAAAAAAGTCGAACACAAAGAGTATAGACAGTGTGGCCCTGTTACGTACATTACACGTGCCTGCGACACGGATGTGGGGGACGTCATGCCGTCTCTGGACACCAGCCCCCCAGCCCTAGCACCACCGTGCTCGTGTAGTGTGACACACTGCCTTGCCACAGGAACGGGGGCTGATCTGGGGGCGGGATGGGCAGTCAGGGACCCTTCCCTGGAAATGTGCAACTGAGACCATGAGATTCAACCCGGCTGCTCCCCTGAACTGCAGAGGCCTGACCCGTTGGCTGGGCCTGCAGTTTTCTGAGGAATGCTGCCGGGGTCTCTGCCTCTGCCCTGACACTGGCTACACTTGAAAGCTGTGTTCTCAGAGTTCACTGGCAGGCAGGGCCGGGAGTCTCCCAGCACAAGACGGCTGGTTGGAAACAGCAAAGCTCACCCCCTGGGAGCACTGCTGGCTAGAATCCACCTGTGCCAGCAGCTCCCTACAGCATCCTCTCGTTTAACCTGCTCCAACCACAGAAAATAATCCAAGAGCCAACTCTGCTACACCAACAACTACAGTCCAGGCCAGCAAAGCTTTCTATCCGCTGGTCTAAAACGTGGGCCGTGGGTTCAGCCACACGTCTTGTGGGCTGAGCGGATTGTGCCCTCTCGCCCAGGGTTGTGGTCGGACCCTCAGGCCCTGGACATCCTGGGCTGCGCGCATCTCCCTTCAGCTTCCTCCTGTTCTGGGAAGAGAAGCAGCACAGCAGGAACAGCGAGAAGTGCCATGAACTGTGAAGGGGAATCTTCTCAGCCTCGCCAGCTAAGCACCCTTCTCCGAGAGCACTTGGATTTTGAGAACAGAGCAGACCTGCCGCTGGCGCGTGGGGATGGAGAGAGGGAGGCCGTCCGGTCCCTGAAACCAGGCTGTGTCCTCTCCTGTCCTGGTCATTAAAGTCAGTCACTCAGCACCTCCAGAGCCGCAACACGGGGACACGACGTGCGCCTCACTGAAGGCTCTCATCAAACAGTACTGCTCGTCCCTCTTCTGTGCTACCTCCTTTTCTATTAAAAAATACAACATTTAAAAACAGAGATACCCACTTGCTGCTGTGGACATAATAATTACAACCTGTAAACCATGGCATTCACCAACAGCCCAGGAAGTCATTCCTATAAACACACACACACACATACACACACACACACACCTCTTCCTACTTGTACGTATCGTACTTGGAAATAACTGTCACACTGAGTCAGGGCTTCTGGAATTTATGAGCAGGTCAGTCAGCAGTTTCTGATGCGTTCTCTTTTCTCTCTCTGACCGGCAGATCTTCCTCTTTTACAGCTTGATTGAGGTACCTTTCACACATCATAAAATCCACCCATTGAAAGGGTAAAGTTCAGTGGTTTTTATTATTTACAGGCAGATCCTGACCAGCATAGAGTGGAAGATAAGAAAAGTGTGTTCTCAGCCAGCATCTTCGTCTTCCCCTCTTCTGCTCTGTTTTCCTGGGCGCTCCATCTAACCCCTTGCCATCTTCAGCCCCTTGGGGGCCACAAGCCTGGAAGGGAGCCCTAAGCCAGGGCAGCAGGCTTGGCTCACTATGCCATGACCCCAACACGCCCCACAAGGGAACAAACTCTAGGCTCAGAATACATGATCTTATTGAACACCAGAAAAACAAGGATAAAAAGCAAGTGAAAGAAATAAACACTATTGTATACTTTTAAAGTATAGAGAGCAAGTTGAGAGTTTATAAGCAACAGCTGAGTTTTCTAAAAAGAGCTTTTTGCATAATCTTTGTCCTTATTCCTACAAATAATTAAAATCTCACAAATGACCATAGGGACCCATCAAATAGTAAAGAATTATTTACTGTATAAGGAATGAATTATTTACAGTATAAGGAATGAATTCACATGTGTGATGGACAATGAAAGGCCCAAAGAAATGAAAATCCCAGAAGAAGCAGGGTAAAAACAAAGCGTAGGGAAACACGATAGAGCTATATCTAAATACATCATAAATCACAGTAAGTATAAATAAATGAAATGTGTCTGTTAAAGTGGATAAAAATTTAGATTTTGTACAAAGAAAAATAAACCCCACAAAATCCACAGAGACACATACAGATACAGAGAGGTTAAGAATAAAAAGAGGAAAAAATACATCTATGGGAGGAATTGAGATTCTGGGAATGATGGCCTCCCTCTGAACATAACTGGAAAAACATAAAGAATACTTTCTTGAAGGAATCACAGAGCCAACCAGATAGCAAAGAACGGCCAAGCCAAATCCTGCGAGAATGGAGGTCTGGGAAGGTGAGCCAAGCACACGGGGGCCACTCTCCCCTGCGGGTGTCCTCTGATTCTGGGGTGTGGCTGAGCAGCTCTGTGACTCCATCCAGGGATCAAGGGACAGAAACTGGAGTCCAAGGCCCACCAAGTCAGAGTGCCTGGGAAATCCTCCTTAATTTGGGTCGGGATTCTGAAGGAGTGCTCCCTCCAAATAAAGAAACAACCAGGTCTTCACAGGCACTTCACAGGTTCAGTTCTGAACCACCTAAGTCCTTGGAATTGGACCCAGGAGTTGCAACAGATTCCAAGTGCCTGGCAGAAACACACACAAATGCATTGTGGAAGAAGACTAGACCTCAATTTATTTTTAGTTTTTTAAATCTTTTTGGCACTCACTCAATAAAAAATAACCAAACATACAAAAAGACAAGACTCTATGGAAAAAACCTCACAAGCAATAGAATACTCACACAATCACTCTGAATATTAGAGAGTGAGACACAAAGTGTAAAATAACTTTGTTATTGTGTTCAACAAGATAAAAAACAAGACTGTTCAGACAGAGAGTTGGAAACTGCAAAGGAGAACCAAGAAACATATGAAAAGAGGCCCAATCTCATTAGTTATTACAGACATGCACACTAAAACCACCATGTGCTACTATCACACCCCAACTACGATGGCTAAAATTAAAAACCTGACAACACCAAGTGCTGCTAAAAATAGTGTAACGGGAACTCTCATGCAGCACTCGTGAGATTATAAACTGTTTAAACCACTTTAGAAAACTGTGCAGTGTCATCTTATAAAACTGAACACATGAACAAGCTAATATATAGTAATTCTACATCTAGGTTATACAACCAGCAGAAACACACGCACGTATACACCAAGGGAATTACACAAGTAAACTTCTAACAGCAAAACTTGATCACTGGAAGGAAAAAATGGATAACCCCAACTACCACAGTAGCAGGAGTTAACACACTTATTTCAGTAAATTAATTGATCAAGTAGAGAAAATCTGAATAGCAACTCATAAGCCTAATATAAAGAGATTAGAGAACTCATTATTTTCAACCCACAGGCATTTTAAAAAAACTGACTTTATTAGGCAATAATGCACATTTCAACAATTATCACAGAATCATTATCACACAGACCACATTATCTTACAACAATGAAATCAGAAATCTGGGGCAAAAAGGTAACCAATTTGTGCCCTTCTTCTTA
The DNA here is from genome assembly GCF_025265405.1 of Mesoplodon densirostris. NCBI lineage: Eukaryota > Metazoa > Chordata > Mammalia > Artiodactyla > Ziphiidae > Mesoplodon > Mesoplodon densirostris. The sequence continues at coordinate 154,066,296 of NC_082664.1, forward strand.
GAAACTTATGGACACAGCTCCAAATAATCATAGGTCAGAGAAGAAACCATAAAGGATATTAGAAAATACTTAAAACTTTAATGACAATGAAAGAACTAAATATTGAAATATATAGGACTCAGCTAAATCACTACTTAGAAATCTGGTGTTTTAAGTGTATATTAGAAAAGAAGACTGGAAACCACTGAGCTAAATGTGCAACTCAAACATGAGAGGAAGAATGAGCAGAGGGTAAGAGAGTATGAGCAGAATGATGAAACTAAAAACAAACCACAACAAGAAGCAACACAAGCAAAAGCTGGCTCTTTGACTAAAGAAAAATTTAGAAGGTATAAAGAAGCAGTATCAGGAATGAAAAAAAGGGTCCCAACTACACATACAGCTGACACTAAAAAAAAAAAAGACAGAATACAGTAAACAACTTTTTGCAAATACAAGTGAAATTTTGAGGGAGAATGGACAGTTTTTAAGAAAAATATAACATCGAAATTAACTCAAGAAATTGAATCAGCAGTTCAATATCTACTCCACAAAACATACTAGAAACAAACAAAAATCAGCTCTCGATGATACTTCAGGCAAGTTATATCAAACATCCAAGATGCAGATAAATCTCTACACAAACTACTCCAAAGAAGAAGAGAAGGAATCATCCCCAACTCATATAATGAAGATAGGAAAACCCAGAAACCAAAGCACATAAGAACAGCACCAACATCTCAGTTTCTAACAGATGTAAAAATCTTTCTAAAAATGTTAGGAAACCCAATTTTGCAAAGTCTTAAATAACAACAACAACATTTTCAAGTATAATTTATCCAAGTGACACAAAAACAGTTTCATACTAGAAATTACAATAGTAGAATTTTATAATTCACCACATTGATATGAACATGTCAATTAAGATCAGGGGAGAAACACTGCATTATCTTAATAGGTATAGAAAAAGTACTCTTTAAAATTTAACACTCATTCATGACACAAATTCTTAGAAAACTGAGACGAGGAGTTCTCTAACCTGATGAAGGTGATCTACAAAAATATACAGCAAATGCCACCCTTAAGGATGAAGCATTAGAAGTTAAGGGGCCATTATCATGGCCCCCATCCAGCCATGCACTGGAATGCCTGGCACAGAGGGAAGACGGCATGGTGGCATGAGGGCTGGGACCAGACAAACCCATCACAACACGCAGGAAGCAGCAGAATATACAGAGAATCACCAAGAAATTCAGACACTATTAGCATTAAAATGACAGGCTGCTGGTTATAACGTGAAACTACACAAGTCGATTACACATCTATACATCAGCAAAGTTAGAAAGTGAAAATAAAATTTAAGCCATTTACAATGACCAAAAACTCTGTAACAAATCTAACAAGTCATACAAGATAGAACTTTATTGAAAACCATTTTAGAATAGATAGATGTGCTCTATCCAAGTATAATAAGAGTCCAAACTATAAAGAGATTAATTCTCCCCCATTCTAATTCTATATATTCAATGTAATTCCAATCAAACTCCCATGGGTGTTTTGTGTGGAATTTGACAGATTGATTATAAAATGTGTAAGGAAGGTCGAAGGGCCAAGTGTAGCCAAAGCAACTTTAAATAACTAGGGTGAGGTGGGAAGGCACCTACCAGTTTTCAAGATTTGTTTGTAAGTTATAGTAATTAACACAGTGTGGTTTTAACACCCGACTAGGTAAACAGACCAATGGAAAAGGAAAGGGAGAAACAGATCCACACATACATGGGAACTTTCTGTTTGACAGACAAGGTATTACAGATCAGTATGAAAGGATGAAACATTCCATGTATAGTATCCATACTGAAAATAATAAGGTAATCTCTACCTTTCACCACACCGAAAAAGTTAAATTTCAGGATTAAAGACTCAAATGTGAAAAGCAAACATTAAAACATTTTTAAAGATATAAGGGAGAACATCTTTATGGCTTGGAGAAAAAAAGGGGTTTTTAAACAAGACATTAAAAGAATAAAAATCATAAAGGAAAAGACCAATAAACATGCCTACATTAAAATTATGAACACGAAATAGAAGGGTAAACCACAGACAAGAAGATGTTTGCAATGCATATTACCATTAGAGGACTAATAACTACAACATACAAGGAATTCCTACAAATCAATAATCAATCTTCTCTCCAAATAACTTAGCTACTTTTACAAGTGTGAAAAGTCTCCATTTTTTTGCTTCCATTTTGAAAAATGAATATTTAGCTTCTCTGAGAGTATTCTTTTTCTCTTACTGTCATTTCCAACATAGAATTCTAAAACTGATTTGAATAGTATTAGAACTATTAAAATATATTAAAACTAATGTATTTTAACTATTTTTATGATTATAAAATAACTCATAATTGTAGAAATTTTATAAAGATATTAAAATATACATTTGAAATATTAAAGAATTAAAATGTTAAAATTAAATAGAAAAGAAACAAATATAGAAAAGCATAAAAATCATTAAGAATCCTTCATGCACACACACATCCTTGTTAATATTTTGGAATTTTTTTCTAGACTTTGTATTAATATGATACAGACATGTATCCATACATTACACTGTAATGTATACATTAACCTAACATGCATGACAAATTGGGTCTGAAGTGAGGGCAGGTCATTTCAAGTGATGACACCCATCAATCAGCAGGAGATGCAAGCCGACTCAGGAGGTCTTCTTAGAGCAACAAGAGTTAAAACCACTCTTGGAGGAAGGAACTGTAACACGAGTGAAGGCTTAACGCTGGGATAAGGACCACATTAAGATGGTGGGTTAAAGAACTCCTGGACAAACAGAAGGCAAAATCGGAGAGGTTAGGACAAGAAGCAGGATACTGTGGAAGAATTTCAAGAAGAGGATACTGCTCAACTGCCAGATCCTGCAAAGAAGTTAAGGAGAATGAGTGAAGAAAAGGCATCCAAGAGGGCCATGGTGAAAATATCAGATTACAAGGATGTGAAGAAAACAGGAGATAAAGATGTGTGTGTGGACTTCACAGTCAGCAAATCAGGCAGGAAGCGAAGGTGACAAATCAGCAGAAGTTTAACCCAATCCACTGAGAGACTGCGGATGTAGGAAGAGAGAGAAAAGGAGGACGCAGAGGCCCGAGGGCAGCGGGAGAAAAGGACTGGTGTCACCACAGAGCTGTCCCCAAGCTGATGACAGACGGGAGGAGAGCCTCAAGCCAGGTAAACTTGGTCATTTTACCACTAAGATCTGGCATGGGACAAAAGTCTATTTGAATCAAGATGCATCCCCAGTAAGCTGTTGTATCTGACAGAATACTAGAAATACAAAAAAAGAAAAAAAAAACCTCATTATGTCTTTGTTTCAAGTCACTCATGGCAGGAGAACCAAGATTTGAGAGAAACTTCATAAATACTGATGCTAAGGGGAATTTTTAAAACTAGCTAACCACTGACACAAATGACTGACAAGCTCTTATTTCCTTAAAAGAAGGAAAGTCCTGGGCCTCCCTGGTGGCGCAGTGGTTGGGAGTCCGCCTGCCGATGCAGGGGATACGGGTTCGTGCCCCGGTCTGGGAGGATCCCATATGCCGCGGAGCGGCTGGGCCCGTGAGCCATGGCCGCTGGGCCTGCGCATCCGGAGCCTGTGCTCCGCAACGGGAGAGGCCGCAGCAGTGAGAGGCCCGCATACCACAAAAAAAAAAAAAAAAAAAGAAGGAAAGTCCTGATTTATTTAATATTATTTTTTGACAGTGTCTATCCACACGACTGGAGAATGCTACACGTAATGAATGTTTCTGTGCTACCTGGTCAACTGCATAATTGCTAGTTTAAGATACAAAATTAAAAGCAAAACAATTCAAGGTGGAATAACCCAACCAACCCATGTTTTCCTAAACATCTGTAATTCCAGCAGGAATGTGATGACTCACGGTTCTCTGTCGGTAATAGGGACGCACGGCTGGGGCTGTGACCTTCCCAGCTCCCTCCACATCCTCTACACCCCTCCTCACCTCGCCCCACCTTGAATGACACCAAGTTAAAACACTAATGAAGACAACCCCGTACCATAAACCCAATGAACTGGAGAAAGAAGAACGCTGACCTCCTTAATTATTCCTTAAAAAAAAGATCTAAAATTTATGCATAATAAAATTTTAAAAAGAACATTTATCTTCTAAGTGTATATCTTCTAAGCTTATGACTGAAGTATCTGGAACTTCTAAAGTGGTTTTCAACTTCAAATACAAACATTTATTAGAGGCAAAAGCTAATTAGCTTTATTACAAGGAGGGTGTGAAGAGTTGATGTGATCTGAGGAAGTAAATAAGGTTTGCACAGATTTTCATTTGACTGTGGATTTACAAAATGTTCGATAATTCTAATTTCTGAAATAGCTGTCATCTTCCTATAGGATAAGATAAATTAGTCAGCTAAGGGTGGAGGTCTCTGAGGTAATATCAAATCCATGCCACTAGAGGGAAACTCTCAGAAGCGTCTGGAGAATGATCTTCGAAATGAAGTCCCAAAGTACCCACATCCTCCCACCTTCCATACATGCTTCTTCTGTTTACCTACACGTGCCCCTCGCAACACGTGTGCATCTCCTAACACTCAGCATTTAACTCTCCGGTTAGTTGATACCACTCCACAAGCCATTTCTTCTCTCTTCCTTCAGAGGTTCCTTATTCTCAAATTTCTCAAATTTTGTTCCATTTTAAACTCCTTATATTTACCTTCTAAACATCTTAGTCACCTCCTCTGCTCCCATCAGAGGAGCAAGTACTCGACTCTCTAAGCCCCTATCGCTTTCAGCAATCACTGTCAGGCATTTTCTTAAAATTCTTGTGTCTCCAGTAAGGTGCTGGTGGCTTTACAAGAGTCGTCCAGAGCAGTGTTAACACGACCAGGGAAGGACAGTGGGGAATTGCCATTTCACCGCCCGTGGTCACTCACTCCAAATGACTTGACCAGCTCTGGGAGGACCCTGACCCCCACTCCATTCCAACTGTCCACTCCCAAAGCCACACCTGGTCTCAGTCGCCACTACTCCTGACAACTTCTTAAACTTCTACGCGCAGAACTCAAGCCAAAGTTCTTGAACTCTGCACCAAGGCCCCAGCCGCCCGATCCCTTCTGATTTCATGTCCTGGTCCCAGGGGCCATCATCTCCGTCATCCTCTCACCTTTAATCTCAATTCCCCCCGTCCTTCACTGCACACTCCCTTCTGAACCAGCCAGCCCTCTCTCCACTGCGCCCCTCAGGCTTCAGAGCCCTTCTGGAGAGAATCATACAGGCTCGCCCCATGCGGTCATGGTCTCTGACCTCTGGGGTCCCTCAACCATGCCCAGGAGTCCCTACTCATGTTCCCAGTCATTTCCTCTCTCTTTGTCCCTCAGCAGCAATCCTGCATCATCACCTCTCTAGAGATCTTACCTACTCCTTCTCCCTCGACTGGCAATCTCAATGCCCTCTTAGAAAATGAAACTACCTCCCAGCCCCACCTTACCTCTATACACAACTATTCATTCAATTCCTCCTCTCTGGGGGGTGGGGTCCTTACTCTGTGCTGTGAATTCCACCCACCACTGCCCCCGCCACCCCGTCCCCACAGCAGCAGAGCCCTCCATCTCTGTCCCTGCTCCCTCTGGTATCTCTGAAGGTTCCCCCAGGCATATAAAGATGCTCAATACTCTCCCATTTTTAAAAAATGCCATATATTGAAAATGACAAACTTCTATAGAGTATGTTTAACTCTCACTAAATACAGTGGTCTGTATTATTTTATCTGTGTTGTCAGTACCTGGCTCCCCTGGTCTTCACTGTAGACACTGATGCTCATCCCTGTTGCTTTGGCTCCAGCAAGCTCCTAAGCTGCTGACCAAGCGTCCAGCCTTCCTGTGGGATCTAGAGGGCCACCCACTGGCTCTCCAAGTTGAGCGTTTCTTTCTCACACCTGCAACTCTGATCACTCAACTCCTGGCTTGGTTTCAGCTTGGACTCCGGGTACCTGCTGGGACTGCAGTATGACCCTGGACCCCCACTTACTGCACTCATTTCCAACCAATGTCCAGGCAAAGGATCAGCTTTTTTCTGCTGAGGGTCCTGATTTCCTCTTAAGCCCAGGAATTATTAGGGGTCCCTTCACTTTCAATTTCACATCACTATACTTAGCTGAAAAAAAACCTGGCCTTTAGACTGCTCTACCCTGGGCTGACAGTTAGACTCTGCAGTCAGGACCCTGGCTGCACTGCTGGAGTCCAGCTACATGGCCGCTGGTCTCCTCACCCCTGGCTCCCTTGCTTGCAATTTCCTCTCATTTTCTACTGATCTCCAACCCATCTCTCATCAAATCTACAGGCAAACACCCATGCCACAACAGGTGGTCATTTCACTCACTACTTATTTTAAGTTGTGGTAAGTGTTATAACCAAACTCTGAAATCTACATTACTCTTTTAGCGGTCAGCAAACAACACTATTACAGACTCCGTTATATTTCATAATCATATATTATATATAATGTGAATGCTCTAGGATTTACGCTCAGAGAAGATCATCATTTTAAGAGTACAGTATATGTGAAACTGTTCAGTCAGTCAAAAACAAAAAAGAAAAGGTTAATATCAGGTGGTCATATCCTGGAAAATCACATCTTGAACAAAGATTTAGGGATCCTTAAACTTACAAGTGTGTTGGTTTCTACTGGATTATTTCTTGACTGTCTCATCTTATACCATCCAAACAAAGGAATTGATATTATGTTTTTTAAAAAATGATCCAAAATAATTCTGAGAAAACAGAAAAATTTTATATATTGTATATTCTGAAATGAAAACGAAGAAAAAGCCAGCATGCTAAAACCCAGTGGCACTACTGTACTTCTTCATGATCACACCACAAAGCAGAATTTAATAGCTTCAAAAAGCAGTTATCGGGGACTTCCCTAGTGGTGCAGTGGTTAAGAATCTGCCTGCCAATGCAGGGGATATGGGTTCAAGCCCTGGTCCTGGAAGATCCCACATACTGCGGAGCAACTAAGCCCGTGCGCCACAACTACTGAGCCTGTACTCTAGAGCTCTCGAGCCACAACTACTGAGCCTGTGTGCCACAACTATTGAAGCCCGCGCGCCTAGAACCCATGCTCCGCAACAAGAGAAGCCACCGCGTGAGAAGCCCGTGCACCGCAACGAAGAGCAGCCCTCGCTCACTGCAACTAGAGAAAGCCTGCGTGCAGCAACAAAGACCCAACACAGCCAAAAACATTAAATAAATGAATAATAAATTAATTTTTTTAAAAAAGCAGTTATCAGATACCATCTGCACAGGACATACAAAGGAAATAACAAGTATACAACCTAAAACAGACAACACTGACCCTGTCCAAGACACAAAATGACATGCAAAGTCACACTGAACACACCAACTTCCTGAGAGTAAGTCAGGAAAGGCAATGGCATGACTTTGACCCTTTCCTAAAGGATGGTCTTGATAACTCAGCAACTTCAGTAAAGCTCTTCTTTTGCCCTGGTCAAAATGCACTTAAATATGAGAAAGTATAAGGAAAAGCATTTCTCTTCACTAGAAAGGAATCTAATTATCAGATGCTAAATCCAAGTGTTACGCGAAAACAAAATTTAGATGAAATAAACTATGGCCCTGCCTCAAAGCATTAACAAGTCTTGCCAGTCTCAATGTACCTCACTAACAATTTCAAGGCGGAAAAAATAAACATTTGAACCATTTAAAATTACACAGTCCATTAAACATTCTGCTGTGCCCACAGAACACACAGCGTGCTTATTTTACTTGACATGTAAAAAGAATAACATTTATGTGGAAGCCAAAGGTTAAACAGATTTTTAAAATATGAACAGTATCAGCAACAATATACTGAATTATATAATATCCAAAATGTTGAAAATGAATTTTCATGCCAAATTAGTACAAAAATGCCAGTGATTATGAGTTACTGAAATAAAATGCAGTAACTCAAAGTATATAGTTAGATCAAAAGGAAAAAAGTAAAATATTTAAAAAGCTAGTTCATGATTTTCATTCTAATTATAATAAATCTTTCAAAATTGAATACACAATAGAGAATGGAGAAACAAAGTTAATAAATGCATACAAAGATGGTTCATGTTACATTAAAATATGGAAGTGACTATCAAAACATGATTTTTAAAACGATCAAAAGCTACAGTCATGTTTGGAGTACAGGTACATAGCTAGTTTTAAACAATTTCAACTAAGTTACTTTTTAAAAAAAAATCAACAAAAGAGCTTGACTTCTTTTTGGCAGCACAGAGTCCTTAAAGAAGGGTGGAAGCACTTTCATTTTTCATTGCAAAGAGGAAAACAGTCACTGCTGTCATTCTGCTACCAGTTATCCTCCAATCATCAAAAGTCCCTGGCATTTAAATCACCTTCAGACAAGCTCAGGTGGCTCCAAATTCTACTCCGCCCTAAGCAGCACCTTCTAAATATAAACAGTTTCCAGAAATTCAAACAACCAAAACAACTTCAAATTGGAAAGGCCTTCATTCCACATTCAAGTCCATCCGTCACAAATTTAAGGAGAGATGTGACAGTCGAGAAGTACGAAGAATGAAGCTGTTAGGCAGCCAGGCCCCAGCGGCTGTCCCCGCCTGGGCGGCAGGTCACTTGCTGGGGAGCCCTGCCCCCAAGTGGCCACCAGCTGCCTTGCCCAGGGAGAAGGCCACCCGGGCTGTCTTCCTACGAAGACACTCTCCCTTCCCAGGCTCAGGCCCGGTTTTCTGGACCATGTGAACACGCGCAGGTACCTGACCAGAAGGAAAACAGCCACCGGACCTGCAGGTGCCTCACAGAGGGGCCCTCAAGGGGATTCGGCCAACCTGGACTTTCAAGTTCTGAGCCTGTTTGTTCTGGGAGTCAGAGTGGGACTCCCAGAACAAACAGGCCACACGGAGATGTGGGGAGGACTGGGTCTTGTGCCCGCACCCAGATCAGGCTCTGAAGAACAAGCCCTCCTACAAGCTACGACGTCACCACTGAAGGGAAATGACTATAGTATTACCCTCCCCCACTTGCCACAGGAAAGAACACAGTAAAGCACTGAGGACACCAAAGGCTTCCCTCCGCCTGGTGTCTTTTCTCAGGGCCGCCCCAGCTCAGGCCAAGAGCTGGCATCCCGCTGAGCATGCCTGCACCCCCTCTGCACCAGGCCCACAGCCGGCCCTCACCACTGTCTGGTTACCACAAAATGTTGGGCTTCTCTAAGATAGAAGACGGCATAGAGATAGAAAACTACACATTCTGAATCTTCCATTTGTCATCCTAATGCTCAGAAGTCACAGAATAACCAAATAAGTTAAAGTGCTTTTATTTAGACTAGCAAGAACAGAATATCTGCTCCAAAGATAAATATAACCAATTTCTACATATCCTTGAAATTATAGTGTGTGTGCATACTGACACAGGTAAGTACATTATTTATGTTCCCCAGAGATTATTTATTCTGTTCAGTAACAAATATGGAAATCAAACGATTCAGTTTCTTGAGTTAAAAGTAATGAAATAATATAAGATCACCTCTGAAAACCTGAAGCAGATCCATTTTAGATAAAAAACAATTATGTCCATAGACTTACTCATTCAGCACACAGGAAAATATTCTTTTTATTTCTGTAATTTCAACCTCCTTTGGCCTGCCTGCCTGTCACCCCACTGCCCTTGGCTAATGTCACCAGCCACCTCCAAAAGCCCCCCACCCCGCTCACCAATGTAAGCACAGCACCTGGAGGGTGAGTTGCACTGCCCTGTGCCCCCTTCATAGCCCTGGGGGAGGGGCTGTCAGAGAGGTGATGGAACTGTCAGAGCCCATGACATCAGCTCTGTAGATTTTGAAGCAGTGATGGCTCTCTTTGTTCTGTGACTGTATGAAAAACTACATTATTCCTCCTCTCAAGATAAAAAGTAAAAGAAAAGATAAACTCTAATTCCCACTCCTTAAGTGGCCTTCTCTGACCGCTGGAAGGTCCAAGGCGCCTTTGCCCTCCCCCACTATCTGAGGCTGCACGTATCTGCTGGTCACTCACTCCCTTCTGGAAACTGCCCTCCTCAGATGCTCTATCACCGACCAGTGAACTCCCCTGCTCGCTCCCCTCCTGCTGCCCACCCCTGAACTGGCCATGTCCTCTGGTTCTAGCATGAGCCCTCTTAGCTCACAGAAGCATCGTCGTGGCGGAATCCTTCTTTTTAAGTGAAACGGTGCACATCCCCCTGCCCTCCTGCAGCGGAACAGATAAATGCGGAGCTCCAGACAGGAGGCGGGGTGGGGGCTCAAGACTGACCCTGTCCCTCGGGGTCAGAACAACTGTGGTCCCTACCGTGGCCCTGGCAGCTCTCAGCTCGTCCCCACTCCCTGCTCTGCCCCCTCAACCTGGGGACCTCCTCCCCGCCCCCTCCCCCACAAAGTCAGATGCACCCTTCAGGTCCAGTGCAAGAGTCACCTTCTTCGTGACTCTCTTCTGCACCGGGGGGTGATGAGCACCCATATTCCCCAGGGGGTACCCTGGGACCCCCCTCCCCCACATCTTTCTCTCTCACGCACACATACCACCACCACCACCCCTGGCTCGCCTGCCTCTAAAATGGTCTTAGTTTAATAGCGAAGGCAGAAATGTAAACACACCACACCATGGATGTGAAATTGATGCTGTCAAGGCTTTTGCTTCTGTGTAGTCTCCCTTTAATTCGTCTTAGAGAAGGTTTTCCTTGGCTGACACTAGAAGTAGCACCATTAGGATTTTCAGAGGATGGTGTTACCCTGCACTGCCTCTACTACTGTCCATGGTGTGGTGTGTTTACATTTCTGCCTTCGCTATTAAACTGAGACCATTTTAGAGGCAGGCGAGCCAGTGGTGGTGGTGGTATGTGTGCGTGAGAGAGAAAGATGTGGGGGAGGGGGGGTCCCAGGTGAACCGAACATGAGGCTCAGGCGCGTTCTGCTGTGGGCTGGTGTCCCGCATGAAGAGAAGTGAGGCCGTGGGGCAGGCAGTGAATGGGAGCTGGAGGGGAAAGCAGCCGCTGGTCTCCAGCCCAGACAACAAAAGGAATCGAGGGGCTTCCCTGGTGGCGCAGTGGTTGAGAGTCCGCCTGCCGATGCAGGGGACACGGGTTCGTGCCCCGGTCCGGGAAGATCCCACATGCCACGGAACTGCTAGGCCCGTGAGCCATGGCCGCTGAGCCTGCGCTCCACAACAGGAGAGGCCACAACAGTGAGAGGCCCGCGTACCACAAAAAAAAAAAAAAAAAAAAAAGATGCAGCAGTCATATCCTCAAAAAAGATAGGCTTTACTTTCACACTTTGTTACCACCTTTTGAAACAATAATGGTCAACGGTACTTTTATAATTCTGAATTCTTCAGCGCTCAAGGGAGAAATGAACACATCTAGTCTAAGCATCCCGAACATCCATTAATTTGCCAATGAATGCTACAACACATAAATGTGAATAAGACCTTCTTATAGCTAGGAAAATTCTAGTGTTTCCTTTATGGCATTACAGTAGCTCTTCCAGTACAACACAATTAATAGGAAAGAACAGTGGGGTCTGAAAGGGCCAGTGTTCCTCTAAAAACATGCATGAATTTACCATATACCCATGTGAAAACCTGTCACTAGGCCTGGGGAAAAAAAGATCACTAATGTTAATCACTTAGAATGAGAAGAAAACCCCATCATTAACTGAACTGGGATCTGTCCTAATAATATGAGAGCACCTCTATTTTCTGGAACTACCAGGAAGCTGGGTGTTTGGGGTTCATCGGATACTTAGGTCTGTCCTTACACTGATATGTGGATTTGTGATTTTCCAAGAAATTTACATTATCCACTGAACTTATTTCATTTTTTTTTTTTTTCCAGTACGTGGGCCTCTCACTGTTGTGGCCTCTCCCATTGGGGAGCACAGGCTCCGGACGTGCAGATTCAGCGGCCATGGCTCACAGGCCCAGCCGCTCTGTGGCATGTGGGATCTTCCCAGACCGGGGCACGAACCCGTGTCCCCTGCATCAGCAGGCAGACTCTCAACCACTGCGCCACCAGGGAAGCCCCTTAATTCAATTTTTGTTGTAGAGTTCAGGAAACATTTGTTTATTTTGGTCTTTGAATCATCATTATGAACCACTTATCATAAATGTATCTATGGATATCGGTTAATAAAGTTATGCTGGTCGGTAACCTGTTGGATAAACCAGTTTTTACCAAAAAATGCTTACCACAAAATAAGCCTGTTGCATTTTTATGAAAATATTTAAAAATCAAAATTTTCATATGCTTTGAAAAGGAAGAAAAGCATTAAACAATCCACTTACAGTGAGTTCACAGAAATCGATGCTATCAAGGCTTTTGCTTCTGTGTAGTCTCCCTTTAATTCGTCTTAGAGAAGGTTTCCCTTGGCTGACACTAGAAGTAGCACCATTAGGATTTTCAGAGGATGGTGTTACCCTGCAAGAAGAGGAAAATTCTTAAGAAGACAGGTTTATAGGTGAATACTTTTCTCAAGTATGAGGTAAGCATTTACTTGAGAATAGCTTTGGAGATGTCATACTCCTTTTTCAACCAAAAAGCTAAGAATCACAGTGGAGCTACATTCTACCAGATACCTTTCTAAATATTTCTTAGCAGCTTGCTAGTTTAGAAATCTTTCGCGACAGTTCAAATATTCCAACATTAAGATTCACTAAAACTCAACTCTGTAACCATCAGAAAAGCAACCAAGATCAGACTGAAGTTTCCTAGGTAACTGAGAGGCACTGCTTCCCTCTGGGTGGTTATTCATCTAGTGCTCAGCCTGGTGCCTGGCACGCCAGTGCACGGCAGCCATCACTGTCCACAACCACAGAAACTGTTCAGGAGGATTCTGTTAAGCATGAAAATCGCCTTTAAAAATTTAAGCATGAGACGTAGCATGGACTTGAGGACACGGGGGTGGGAAGGGTAAGCTGGGATGAAGTGAGAGAGTAGTACTGACGTATATACACTACCAAATGTAAAATAGATGGCTAGTGGGAAGCGGCTGCATAGCACAGGGAGATCAGCTCAGTGCTTTGTGACCACCTAGAGGGGTGGGATAGAGAGGGGTGGGATAGAGAGGGTGGGAGGGAGACGCAAGAGGGAGGGGATATGGACATGTATGCATACATATAGCCGATTCACTTTGTTATATAGCAGAAATGTATGTATACATATAGCCGATTCACTTTGTTATACAGCAGAAACTAACACAACATTGTAAAGCAATTATACTCCAATAAAGATGTCAAAAAAAATTTAAGCATGACAGTCGACACTTAATTCAGTATTACTATGGAACCAAGAAAATTCAGGTAAGAAGAAACGGCACACAAACTAAGCCATCTACAGAACGCACCCTGGGCAACGTGTTCACACATACACACACACACTCCAGACTGCCATGCGTCCTCCCATTTCTGTGCCACTGCTGGTGGCAGCCTTGGAACAAGGGGCCTTGGGAACCTGGGAGGACACTGCTCAGTGGATTATGGTTTTAGAGATAATAAAAGATTATAAAGTAATGAGGCTGATTTGTAAGTGTGGTTGTGTGGTTTGTGAAAAACATAATCCTTATTTTATGATCAGATCTCCTATTTGTAATACATTCCATGTTCATATATTTATTAACCTTCACGACCTATTTAATCTTTGGTATTTAAAATGTTGTCTGAGGGACTTCCCTGGTGGTGCAGTGGTTAAGAATCCGCCTGCCAATGCAGGGGACACCAGTTCTATCTCTGCTCTGGGAAGATCCCACATGCCACAGAGCAACAAAGCCCATGCACCACAACTACTGAGCCTGTGCTCTAGAGCCCACAAGCCACAACTACTGAGCCCACGAGACATACCTACTGAGCCCGCATGCCACAACTACTGAAGCCCGCACACCTAGAGCCGGTGGTGCTACGCAATGAGAGGCCACTGCAGTGAGAAGCACGCGTACCGCAACGAAGAGTGGCCCCCTCTCACTGCAACGAGAGAAGGCTTGCGCGCAGCAACGAAGACCCAACACAACCAAAAATAAATAAATAAAATAAATACATTTAAAAATAAAATAAAATGTTGTCTGAAAGGGATAAATGTCTCTTGTTGCTTGAAAAGGACACAAAGGATGGACTACTAGCAAAATTAATTTGACAACAAAAATAAGATAGAAGTAAATACCATAAAATAAACTAGTTTAGGTACATCTACAGCTTAAAAGTACTCCATCCATATAGTCAGAATATTTGAAGAGTACAGAAAGGTACAAAAACAACCAGTAAAAGCCTCCCTCCTCCACCTCATCCCAAATCCCCATCCCTCTTCTAAGGATAATCATTGACAACAGTTCTTTGTATAACCTTGCAGACAAATGCTCATGTTTATCTATGTATGTGTTAATCTCCTTTTGAAACTTTTAAGGCAAGGCACCAAATTGTTTATATTGTCCTGCATCTTATATTTTTCACTTAATTACCTATCTTGACAATCTTCCCATAATAACCCATACAGATCTATTTCATTCTTTTTTTTAATGGCTAACCACTATTCCATAGCATAGGTGTATGGCAATTTATTCAATCATTCCCCTATGATGGGCATTTAGTTTAGTTTTCAATGTTTGCTATCAAACCACAAAGCAATGAACACCTTTTTTTGACAACATCTTAGGGTAAAAATGCAGTATTTACTCAGGAAAAGTTACTAGAAGTTTCTAAGTATTGCCTTTCAAAAAGACCTTACCAACTTACACTTCCATCAACAGTATATAACAATGCCCATTTGGCGGTCCTTAAATACAAGGACAATTTTACCATTTTATCTTATTAGTTAAAACCCAACTTCTCTGTGTCCTTCATTGTATTTGTCTTGCTGAGTTGATTTCTATAAAAGAGACTAGTATCAGGGGCTTCCCTGGTGGCGCAGTGGTTGAGAGTCCGCCTGCCGATGCAGGGGATGCGGGTTCGTGCCCCCGTCCGGGAGGATCCCACATGCCGTGGAGTGGCTGGGCCCGTGAGCCATGGCAGGCCGCACGTCCAGAGCCTGTGCTACGCAACGGGAGAGGCCACAACAGTGAGAGGCCCGCGTGCCGCAAAAAAAAAAAAAAAAAAAAGAGACTAGTATCGAGCTCCCCAGCGTGAATATGGATTTGTCAGTTGATCTTTGTATATCACTAGTTTTCCTTTATATATCTCAAATCTGTTTTATTAGATGCCTTAATGTTTGTAACTCAGATCTTCTTAGGGATTTGATTTAACCCTTTAGCATATGAAAAGTCTGTGCCAATTCAAGATTTTACCCTAAATGCTATTTTGTCTGATAATGTTCTCCATCTATATTTTCACATTAAACTTTTCCTGGCTTATCTTTTTCTGTGCTTGTATTTTCCACCTTTCCAAATGTCTATCTCTCTCTTTTTAGCTGTACCTTTAACTCCTGGTAAACAGCATGTAGCTGTATTCCTTTTCTTTTTTACCCAATCTGAAAATCAGTATTTTGTGAGAGAACTTTAATACATTCAAAGTACTCTTTACTTATATGTTTAGATTTATTCCTACCATCTTTGTCTTATGGTTCGTGTGTGTGTTTTTAAATTTAAATACTTTGTTCTTTTTTTCTGCCTTTCCAGTATGATTGAGTTTTCTTTGCCCCGCCAGACCACAGACTCTTCCCCCGTTCCAATTAGTTTGAAAGTTGTACATTTTACAAGGGCAACTCTAACTCTAGCTAACTAACTATATGCATAAATTTATGTATTTATATGTATAGACACATACATGTATATGTAAATATACACACATACACATACATACATGTTTAAACTCATATTTTTCTATCAGCATCTCTGGTTCATTGGTCTTCTTACCTCCTTTTACACGAGAAATGACATTAATACATCTTCATTTTCCTTCCTTGCCAGCACCACCACATCCCTGCCAAAAGTCCAACCCCCTCTTGGACACTTTTTTTTTTTGAATTTTATTTTTTTATACAGCAGTTTCTTATTACTTATCGACTTTATACATATTAGTGTATATATGTCAATCCCAATCTCCCAATTCATCCCACCACCAACACCCACCCCCGCCCCTGCCACTTTCCCCCCTTGGTGTCCATACGTTTGTGCTCTACATCTGTGTCTCTATTTCTGCCCTGCAAACTGGTTCATCTGTACCATTTTTCTAGGTTCCACTTATATGTGTTAATATACGATATTTGTTTTTCTCTTTCTGACTTACTTCACTCTGTATGACAGTCTTTAGATCCATCCATGTCTCTACAAATGACCCAATTTCGCTTTTTATGGCTGAGTAATATTCCACTGTATATATATACCATATCTTCTTTATCCATTTGCCTGTCGATAGGCATTTAGGTTGCTTCCATGACCTGGCTATTGTAAATAGTGCTGCAATGAACATTGGGGTACATGACTCTTTTTGAATTATGGTTTTCTCTGGGTATATGCCCAGTAGTGGGATTGCTGGGTCATATGGTAATTCTATTTTTAGCTTTTTTTTAAAGTAGAGGGAAGGATTATTTATTTATTTATTTATTTATTTATTTTTGGCTGTGTTGGGTCTTAGTTTCTGTGCGAGGGCTTTCTCTAGGTGCGGCAAGCAGGGGCCATTCTTCATCATGGTGCGCAGGCCTTTCACTGTCGCAGCCTCTCTTGTTGCGGGGCACAGGCTCCAGACGCGCAGGCTCAGTAGTTGTGGCTCACGGGCCTAGTTGCTCCACGGCATGTGGGATCTTCCCAGACCAAGGCTCGAACCCGTGTCCCCTGCATTGGCAGGCAGATTCTCAACCACTGCACCACCAGGGAAGCCCTAGTTTTAGTTTCTAAGGAACCTCCATACTGTTCTCCATAGTGGCTGTATCAATTTACATTCCCACCAACAGTGCAAGAGGGTTCCCTTTTCTCCACACCCTCACTGGCATTTGCTGTTTGTAGATTTTCTGATGATGCCCATTATAACTGCTGTGAGGTGATACCTCACTGTAGTTTTGATTTGCATTTCTCTAATAATTAGTGATGTTGAGCAGCTTTTCATGTGCTTCTTGGCCATCTGTAAGTCTTCTTTGGAGAAATGTCTATTTAGGTCTTCTGCCCATTTTTGGATTCAGTTGTTTGTTTTTTTAATATTGAGCTTCATTAGCTGTTTATATATTTTGGAGATTAATCCTTTGAAGGGTGATTCGCTGGCAAATATTTTCTCCCACTCTGAGGGTTGTCTTTTCGTCTTGTTTGTAGTTTCCTTTGCTTTGCAAAAGCTTTTAAGTTTCATTAGGTCCCATTTGTTTATTTTTGTTTTTATTTCCATTTCTCTAGGAGGTGGAACAAAAAAGATCTTGCTGTGATTTATGTCAAAGAGTGTTCTCCCTATGTTTTCCTCTAAGAGTTTTATAGTGTCCGGTCTTACATTTAGGTCTCTAATCCATTTTGAGTTTATTTTTGTGGATGGTGTTAGGGAGTGTTCTAATTTCATTCTTTTACATGTAGCTGTCCAGTTTTCCCAGCACCACTTATTGAAGAGACTGTCTTTTCTCCAGTGTATATCCTTACCTCCTTTGTCATAGATTAGTTGACCATAGGTGGGTGGGTTTATCTCTGGGCTTTCTACCCTGTTCCATTAATCTATATTTCTGTTTTTGTGCCAGTACCATATTGTTTTGATGAGTGTCACTTTGTAGTATAGTCTGAAGTCAGGGAGCCTGATTCCTCCAGCTCTGTTTTCTCCCCTCAAGGTTGCTTTGGCTATTCAGGGTCTTTTGTGTCTCCATACAAATTTTAAGATTTTTTGTTCTAGTTCTGTAAAAAATGCCACTGGTAATTTGATAGGGATTGCACTGAATCTATAGACTGCTTTGGGTAATATAGTCATTTTCATAATGTTGATTCTTCCAATCCAAGAACATGGTATATCTCTCCATCTATTTGTGTCATCTTTGATTTCTTTCAAGAGCTCCTAACTTCTCTTTCTTTTCATCCCTTTCTTTTGTGAGTCTTTAGCTTACTTCTCCAGATTACTAATTTGCTTTTCAATTTTGTCAATTCAGCCATTCTTTTACTTCAATGAGTATATTTTAAATCTGTAAAGTGTCTAGTATGCTTTTTTATTAGTAGAATATTCTCTTGCATCTTTCTGAAAACCATGTTAATCCAGTTTTTCC
This sequence comes from Mesoplodon densirostris, assembly GCF_025265405.1. Taxonomy (NCBI): domain Eukaryota; kingdom Metazoa; phylum Chordata; class Mammalia; order Artiodactyla; family Ziphiidae; genus Mesoplodon; species Mesoplodon densirostris. The sequence continues at coordinate 154,084,517 of NC_082664.1, forward strand.
TTTTTCTTGGAGATTAGTTCCTCTGTTTGTTGAATGTGGTATTCTCTTAATACTGGCTTTTTCCAATTGTTGTGTGATTTTTAAAGTCTATTTATATTTCTATTAGAGAACGTCTGTTTCCCCACAGTAGTACTTAAGATGGCCTGCCTTTGGCAGCTCTGGCAGAAACAGGACACACTGCCGGGAGGTCTGTGAGGCAGCTTCTCTTCTGCGTCAAGGGATGCAGTGGACATCTCAGGTTCAGCCCTGTCTCCCTGGCCCTAGTGCCCACATCACTGCCTCAGTGAGAAAGCAACACTGCTGTCCCCTCCGTGTCACACATCAGTGAGGATGAGGGAGTTGGATCTGATGAACCCCCCACACGTCCCCTGCTCCTTCTATCCCTTGATGCTGCTTCAAGCTTCCCACCCTTAACTTTGCAGGAATTTTCTGCACATTTTCCGGACAATGGTTTCTGCAAGGTATTTCTCTCAGTAGATCTGTCCCTATCTACTAACTACTTCTCAGACATTTCTCAAGAATGCTGGTCCAGGGGGCTTCCCTGGTGGCACAGTGGTTGAGAGTCCGCCTGCTGATGCAGGGGACACGGGTTTGTGCCCCGGTCCGGGAAGATCCCACATGCCGTGGAGCGGCTGGGCCTGTGAGCCATGGCCGCTGAGCCTGCGCATACTGCAAAAAAAAAAAAAAAAAAAAAAAAGAATGCTGGTCCATCGATGGTATTTTTTATTGTTTACTCAGACTGTTATTGTTTTTGTTGTAGCTTTTTTAATTTATATTTTTGTTATTTCATTGGGTTCCAATGAGTCCACCTTTCAAGTCATCTCCCAGAGTAAAATTTGGGTGATGCCACTTTCATTATTCTCAACACAAAGAGCAGCACCCTGTACAGTTTTGTTCTCCTCTCTGCAGGGTAAAAGATTACATAAAAATAATGAAAAACTCTGCTCAAGAAGAGGGCATATGGTCACTAATTATTAGAGAAATGCAAATCAAAACTACAATGAGGTATCACCTCACACCGGTCAGAATGGCCATCACCTACAAACAATAAATGCTGAAGAGGGTGTGGGGGATAGGAACCCTGCTACATCGTTGGGATCCCTCCTACACTCTACACTAAAAACAAAGCTACCAAATGATCCAGCAATCCCTCTCCTGCACATATATATGGAGAAAACCATAATTCGAAAGGATACATGCACCCCAATGTTCATAGCAGCACTATTTACAATAGCCAAGACATGGAAGCAACCTAAATGTCCATCAACAGAGGAATGAATAAAGAAAATGTGGCACAGGGACTTCCCTGGTGGGTGCAGTGGTTAAGAACCCGCCTGCCAATGCAGGGGACACGGGTTCAAGCCCTGGTCCAGGAAGATCCCACATGCCATGGAGCAACTATGCCCATGCGCCACAACTACTGAGCCCGTGCTCTAGAGCCCGCGAGCCACAACTACTGGGCCCGCGTGCCACAACTACTGAAGCCCACCCGCCTAGAGCCCATGCTCCGCAACAAGAGAAGCCACCACAGTGAGAAGGCTGCACACCACAATGAAGAGTAGCCCCTGCTCACCGCAACTAGAGAAAGCCCCCGCACAGCAACAAGGACCCAATGCAGCCAAAAAATAAATAAATAAATTTATTTTTTTTTAAAAAAGATGTGGTACACATATACAATGGAATATTACTCATCTATAAAAAAGAACAAAATAATGCCATTTGCAGCGACATGGATGGACCTAAAGATTGTCATACTGAGTGAAGTAAGTCAGAGAAAGACAGATATCATATGATATCGCTTATTGGACTCTAAAGAAATGGTATAAATGAACCTATTTACAAAATAGAAGTCCAGTCGCAGACGTAGAAAGCAAACTTGTGGTTACTTGGGGGAAAGCAGGGGCAGGGATAAATTGGGAGATTGGGATTGACATGTACACACTACTATGTATAAAACAGATAACTAATAAGAACCTACTGTATAGCACAGGTGAGCACAATACTCTATAACAACCTATACGGGAATAGAATCTAAAAGAGTGGATATATATGTATGTATAACTGGCTCACTTTGCTGTACAGCAAAAACTAACACAACATTGTAAATCAACTATACTCCAATTTAAGAAAAAAAAGAAGGCACGTGGGAAAGAAAAACAGAATGGTAAAACAATATACAAGGCTTAAATTTTCTTTACTTCCTCTCTCTCATTTCATGTTGATAGCACTGCCTATATGGTGTGATCATTTATAAGAAATTAACACAAATGTAATATAAACTTTTCTCCACAAAGAAAATTTTCAAAAGATTTTCCTCTCATCTGACTTAGAGAGGCATCACTATTTTCCTTTTCTCCAAACCTAAAAGCCTAAAACCTAAAGTCTGCAATAAGTATTTATATCCACCAAATTTTATAAATGACTAAAAGCCAAGAAATTTATCAGACTTAACACAATGTAATATTAAATCCAGTAACAAAGTAAAAGAGAAAAGAAAGATCCTAAATATAACTAGAAGAATGGACTCTCCCCCACCCTACCAGGATCATAATAAAAACCTTTAATAACCAGGAGGGATGAGCTGGCATATACCAGGTGAATATCAGGTCGGTACCCGCCCTACCCACAGACTCAGCGGGAGGACGGTGTCTTGTCCCAGAACTGAACCAGCTCCTAGAGAGTAATTTTAGTAACTTTAAAGCTCAGACCAGATCTCTGTGAAGCTAAAAGGTCAACTGTTAAAAAGCCTATGGCTCAGTCATGGTCCCCCTTTCTTTGATGGGAGATAAAGAAAAGGAATAAACAGGTCCAGATAATAATGGACCAGATTATTATGCAGAAGGAGTCGAGATATAAGGGAATTTTAAATGTCACTTCTCTTTTGTTTTAATATTTCTCAAGAATTAATATTTGTCCTGGGGTGGAAATACGTGTGTTCAAATAGTTCTCTGCTAGACATGCACAAAAATACAGAGGTGCATCTACAACTCAGGTGGGGAGTACTGTCTTTGGGTACTCATGATGTGGAGTAAAAGGAGCGAGCCTCTGTCACCCCGAGGCACCGCTCTCCCCCAACCTGAGGTATTCCCCCACTGAATACCTCAGACTGTGGAGATCATTCCCCAAATATTTAGGAGAACAGCCTTTGATGACAGGGAAATAAAGTTAGGAAGTGAGCTGTAAGCACCTTGGATGCTTTCCCTTGAACTCTGGAGAAATCAATACTTGGCCTACAATGAAGTTTTTATTTTCCCAATTCTTAATTCCATTTAATCATCCCTAAGGGGTAACTGGGGAGAAAATGTCTGCCTCTCTCCACTTGCTTCATAACTTCTCTAACAGCGTAGTGTTTTTATTTGCAGCCTTGGCTGACAGGCTTAAAAGGCAGAAACCCAGAGTCCATCCTCTCATTTTGTTATAACTCAGCAGATTTGGCTCACGACCAGTTTTGACCACGGTTCACTTGGGACAAACAGCTCCCAAACTCATCTACCACACCCATTTCTAATTTCTAGTGGAAAAGAACTCAATAATAACAAAGAATTGGGCAAAAATAATGAAGATCGTAAAAACAAAGCGGTTATACAAGAACAAAACTATCAACAAAAGTAATATCTAATAATCCTTCTACAATATATTAATTATAAAATATCAGCAACTGACAGCTACAACCAAGTCAAGATAACACTTAGGAGAGAGAGCAAAGCATCCTTCCCCCAAATGAGGGGAATTCCAAACAAGAGTGTGAGAACAGGAGCCTTGAGATACTGCTAAGTATAGCAGGGCAGCTGACTTTATAAGGATACTGAGTACTTCTGAAGGATTCTTCAGCAGTGTTAGCAAAATGCTAATTTTTGTTTACGAGTACCAGACTTCGGAAACCTTAATAGCTCACTGAAAAGGTTCATATGAATGGTCCTTAGCTGTGCTTATAAATAATAATGTGTGTAACTGCCTACAGTTTGCTCATTAAAGAAACCAAGGAAGGACTTGGATACTGGTCCCATCCAATCAGGGAACTCTGTGAGCCGTGAATGGGCCCCAGGTCACCCTGGGAGAAACAACATCCTATAAGGGACTTTCCCGTCCTTTTGTTCCTGTCTTCAGTCTGTCTCTCTTTCTGGACTGGAACATCCTCGCTCAAATATGTTTTTAACCCCAAGAACTAGCAAAAAACCTGAGGTATGACTCTGGGCAAGCCAATGACCTCAACTGTAAAGTTGGGGAGATACAGCCCCCACCTCCCAGAGGGATATAGGGCCCAGCAGGGAACAAGCTCAATGAACAGCAGCTCTTCTTATTTCTGGAATCTATTAGATGACAACTTCAATGGACGAATGGATACTGCATGGCCTTCAATAATTACTGACTCAACTGGGAGAAACAGACTTAGAAGCATGAAGAAAATGATATGACACTCTTTTTCCCTAAGATTCGTGTAAACGCTCCTGAAAGCACTCAATGCAAAAATCAAGGCTCTGGGGAGACCTTCAAGATGGCGGAGGAGTAAGACATGGAGATACCTTCCTCCCCACAAATACATCAGAAATACATCTACATGTGGAACAACTCCTCCAGAACACCTACTTAATGCTGGCATAAGAGCTCAGACTTTCCAAAAGGCAAGAAACTCCCCCACGTACCTGGGTAGGGAGAAAGAAAAAAGAAAAAACAGAGACAAAAGAATAGGGATGGGACTTGCACCAGTGGGAGGGAGCTGTGAAGGAGGAAAGGTTTCCACACACTAGGAAGCCCCTTCACTGGCCGAGACGGGGTTGGGGGCAAGCTTTAGAGCCACGCAGGAGAGCACAGCAACAGGGGTGCAGAGGGCAAAGCGGAGAGATTCCTGCACAGAGGATCGGTGCCAACCAGCACTCACCAGCCCGAGAGGCTTGTCTGCTCACCCACCAGGACAGGCTGGGGCTGAGAGCTGAGGCTCTGGCTTCGGAGTTCAGATCCCAGGGAGAGGACTGGGGTTGGCTGCGTGAACACAGCCTGAAGGGGGCTATTGCGCCACAGCTAGCAGGGAGGGAGTCTGGGAAAAAGTCTGGACCTGCCGAAGAGGCAAGAGACCACTATTTCGGGGTGCGCGAGGAGAGGGGATTCAGAGCACCGCCTAAATGAGCTCCAGAGACAGGTGCGAGCTGCGGCTATCAGCGCGGACCCCAGAGATGGGCATGAGATGCTAAGGTTGCTGCTGCAGCCACCAAGAAGCCTGTGTGCAAGCACAGGTCACTATCCACACCTCCCCTCCCGGGAGACTGTGCAGCCCGCCACTGCCAGGGTCCCATGATCCAGGGACAACTTCCCGGGGAGAACACACGGCATGCCTCAGGCTGTTGCAACGTCATGCCAGCCTCTGCCTGTACCTGGCATCTCTGAAATACCTGAATAGACAACGACTCATCCCAAAATTGAGGCAGTGGACTTTGTGTGATTTTGTCTGTAGAGCTTTGCTTTTACCATTTGTCCTAGGGGTCTGTCTGTTTTTTTGTTTGGTTGTTTGGTTGGGGGTTTTTTTAGTATAGTTTTTAGCAATTGTTATGATTGATGGATTTGTTTTCTGGTTTGGTTGCTCTCTTCTTTCTTTTATTTTTATTACTTTTTCATTTTTTTATTTTTAATAATTTTTTTATTTTTTATTTTTTAATAACTTTTTTCTTTCTTTCTTTTTTTCTCCCTTTTCTTCTAAGCCATGTGGCCAACAGGGTCTTGGTGCCCTGGCTGGGTGTCAGGCCTGTGTCTCTGAGGTGGGAGAGCCGAGTTCAGGACACTGGTCCACCAGAGACCTCCCAGCTCCACGTAATATCAAATGGCGAAAGCTCTCCCAGAGATCTCGATCTCAACGCTAAGACCCAGCTCCACTGAACGACCAGCAAGCTCCAGTGCTGGAAACCCTATGCCAAACAACTAGCAAGGCAGGAACACAACCCCACGCATTAGCAGAGAGGCTGCCTAAAATCATCATAAGGTCACAGACACTCCAAAACAAACCAGCAGACGCAGTCCTGTCCACCAGAAAGACAAGATCCAGCCTCATCCACCAGAACACAGGCACCAGTTCCCTCCACCAAGAAGCCTACACAACTCACTGAACCAACCTTAGCCACTGGGGGCAGACACCAAAAACAAAGGGAACTACAAATCTGCAGCCTGCTAAAAGGAGATCCCAAAAACAATAAGTTAAGCAAAATGAGAAGACAGAGAAACACACAGTAGATGAAGGAGCAAGTTAAAACCCCACCAGACCAAACAAATGAAGAGGAAACAGGCAGTCTACCTGAAAAAGAACTCAGAGTAATGATAGTAAAGGTGATCCAAAATCTTGGAAACAGAATGGAGAAAATACAAGAAAACTTTAAGGACGTAGAAGAACTAAAGAGCAAACAAACAATGATGAACAACACAGTAAATGAAATATGTTCTACATGTAGAACAATCAATAATGAAAGGACATATTTAAAGTGATGAAAGGGAAAAACCTACCACCAAGATTACTCTACCCACCAAGGATCTCATTCTGATTCGATGGGGAAATTAAAACCTTCACAGACAAGCAAAAGCTAAGAGAATTCAGCACCACCAAACAAGCTTTACAACAAATGCTAAAGGAACTTCTCTAGGCAGGAAACACAAGAGAAGGAAAAGACCTACAATAACAAACCCAAAACAATTAAGAAAATTAAGGAACATACATATCAATAACTAACTTAAAAGTAAATGGATTAAATGCTCCAACCAAAAGACACAGACTGGCTGAATGGATACAAAAACAAGACCCATATATATGCTGTCAACAAGAGACCCACTTCAGACCTAGGGACACATACAGACTGAAAGTAAGGGGATGGAAAAAGATATTCCATGCAAATGGAAATCAAAAGCTGGAGTAGCAATTCTCATATCAGACAACACAGACTTTAAAATAAAGACTGTGACAAGAGATAAGGAAGGACACTACATAATGATCAAAGGATCAATCCAAAAAGAAGATATAACAATTGTAAATATTTATGCACCCAACATAGGAGCACCTCAATACATGAGGCAAATAAATGCTAACAGCCATAAAAGGGGAAATCGACAGTAACACAATCATAGTAGGGGACTTTAACACCCCACTTTCACCACTGGACAGATCATCCAAAATGAAAATCAATAAGGAAACACAAGCTTTAAATGATACATTAAACAAGATGGACTTAACTGATATTTATAGGACATTCCATCCAAAAACAACAGAATACACTTTCTTCTCAAGTGCTCATGGAACATTCTCCAGGATAGATCATACCTTGGGTCACAAATCAAGCCTTGGTAAATTTAAGAAAACTGAAATCGTATCAAGTATCTTTTCCGACCACAACGTTATGAGACTAGATATCAATTACAGGAAAAAAAATCTGTAAAAAATGCAAACACACGGAGGCTAAACAATGCACTACTAAATAACCAAGAGATCACTGAAGAAATCAAAGAGGAAGTCAAAAAATACCTAGAAACAAATGACAATGAAAGAACAATGAAGCAAAACCTATGGGATACAGCGAAAGCAATTCTAAGAGGGAAGTTTATAGCAATACAATCCTACCTCAAGAAACAAGAAACATCTCAAATAAACAACCTAACCTTACACCTAAAGAAATTAGAGAAAGAACAACAAAAAACCTCCAAAGTTAGCAGAAGGAAAGAAATCATAAAAATCAGATCAGAAATAAATGAAAAAGCAATGAAGGAAACGATAGCAAAGATCAATAAAACTAAAAGCTGGTTCTTTGCGAAGATAAACAAAATTGATAAACCATTAGCCAGACTCATCAAGAAAAAAGGGGAAAAGATTCAAATCAATAGAATTAGAAATGAAAAAGGAGAAGTAACAACTGACACTGCAGAAATATAAAGGATCATGAGAGATTACTGCAAGCAACTATATGCCAGTAAAACGGACAATCTGGAAGAAATGGACAAACTCATAGAAAAGCACAACCTTCCAAGACTGAACCAGGAAGAAACAGAAAATATAAACAGACCAATCACAAGCACTGAAATTGAGATGGTGATTAAAAATCTTCCAACAAACAAAAGCCCAGGACCAGATGGCTTCACAGGCGAATTCTATCTAACATTTAGAGAAGAGCTAACACCTACCCTTCTGAAACTCTTCCAAAATACAGCAGAGGCAGGAACACTCCCAAACTCATTCTACGAGGCCACCATTACCGATACCAAAACCAGACAAAGATGTCACAAAAAACGAAAACTACAGGCCAATATCACTGATGAACACAGATGCAAAAATCCTCAACAAAATACTAGCAAACAGAATCCAGCAGCACATTAAAAGGATCATACATCATGATCAAGTGGGGTTTATTCCAGGAATGCAAGGATTCTTCAATATACACAAATCAATCAATGTGATAAACCATATTAACAAATTGAAGGAGAAAAACCATATGATCATCTCAGTAGATGCAGAAAAAACTTCTGACAAAATTCAACACACATTTATGATAAAAACCCTCCAGAAAGTAGGCATAGAGGAAACTTACCTCCACATAATAAAGGCCATATATGACAAACCCACAGCCAACATCGTCCTCAATGGTGAAAAACTGAAACCATTTCCTCTAAGATCAGGAACAAGACAAGGTTGTCCACTCTCACCACTGTTATTCAACATAGTTTTGGAAGTTTTAGCCACAGCAATCAGACAAGAAAAAGAAATAAAAGGAATCCAAATCAGAAAAGAAGTAATGCTGTTATTGTTTGCAGATGACATGATACTATACACAAAGAATCCTAAATATGCTACCAGAAAACTACTAGAGCTAATCAATGAATTCGGTAAACTAACAGGATACAAAATTAATGCACAGAAATCTCTTGCATTCCTATACACTAACAATGAAAAATCTGAAAGAGAAGTTAAGGAAACACTCCCATTTACCACTGCAACAAAAAGAATAAAATACCTAGCTATAAACCTACCTAAGGAGACAAAAGGCCTGTATGCAAAAAACTATAAGACGCTGATGAGAGAAATTAAAGATGATATAAACAGATGGAGAGATATACCATGTTCTTGGATTGGAATAATCAACATTATGAAAATGACTATACTACCCAAAGCAATCTACAGATTCAATGCAATCCCTATGAAACTACCAATGACATTTTCCACAAAACTAGAACAAAAAAATCTTAAAATCTGTATGGAGACAAAAAAGACCCCGAATAGCCAAAGCAGTCTTGAGGGAAAAAAACGGAGCTGGAGGAATCAGACTCCCTGACTTCAGACTATACTACAAAGCTACAGTAATCAAGACAATATGGTACTGGCAAAAAACAGAAATATAGATCAATGGAACAGGATAGAAAGCCCAGAGATAAACCCACGCACCTATGGTCAACTTATCTATGACAAAGGAGGTAAGGATAGACAGTCCTTCAATAAGTCTCTTATTGAAGACAGTCTCTTCAATAAGAGAGACAGTCTCTTCAATAAGTGGTGCTGGGAAAACTGGACAGCTACATGTAAAAGAATGAAATTAGAACACTCCCTAACACCATCCACAAAAATGAACTCAAAATGGATTAAAGACCTAATGTAAGGACAGACACTACAAAACTCTTAGAGGAAAACATAGGCAGAACACTCTGTAACATAAATCATAGCAAGATCCTTTTTGACCCACCTCCTAGAGAAGTGGAAATAAAAACAAAAATAAACAAATGGGACCTAATGAAACTTAGAAGCTTTTGCACAGCAACGGAAAACATAAACAAGATGAAAAGACAACCCTCAGAATGGGAGAAAATATTTGCATATGAAGCAACTGACAAAGGATTAATCTCCAAAATTTACAAGCAGCTCATTCAGCTCAATATCAAAAATACAAACAACCCAATCCAAAAATGGGCTGAAGACCTAAATAGACATTTCTCCAAAGAAGATATACAGATTGCCAACAAATACATGAAAGGATGCTCAACATCACTAATCATTAGAGAAATGCAAACCAAAACTACAATGAGGTATCACCTCACACCAGTCAGAATGGGCATCATCAAAAAATCTACAAACAATAAATGCTGGAGAGGGTGTGGAGAAAAGGGAACCCTCTTGCACTATTGGTGGGAATGTAAGTTGATACATCCACTATGGAGAACAGTATGGAGGTTCCTTAAAAAACTAAAGATAGAACCACCATACGACCCAGCAATCCCACTACTGGGCATATACCCTGAGAAAACCATAATTCAAAAAGAGTCACATACCACAATGTTCACTGTAGCTCTATTTACAATAGTCAGGACATGGAAGCAACCTAAGTGTCCATCGAGAGATGAATGGATAAAGAAGATGTGGCACATATATACAATGGAATATTACTCAGCCATAAAAAGAAACAAAATTGAGTTATTTGTAATGAGGTGGATGGACCTAGAGTCTGTCATACAGAGTGAAGTCAGAAAGAGAAAAACAAATACCGTATGCTAACAAATGTATATGGAATGTTAAAAAGAAAACAAACAACGGTTCTGAAGAACCTAGGGATAGGACAGGAATAGAGACACAGATATAGAGAATGGACTTGAGGACACGGGAAGGGGGAAGGGTAAGCTGGGATGAAATGAGAGAGTGGCATGGACATATATACACTACCAAACGTAAAATAGATAGCTAGTGGGAAGCAGCCGCATAGCACAGGGAGATCAGCTCGGTGCTTTTTGACCACCTAGAGGGGTGGGATAGGGAGGGTGGGAGGGAGACACAAGAGGGAGGAGATATTGGGATGTATGTATATGTAGAGCTGATCCACTTTGTTATAAAGCAGAAACTAACACACCATTGTAAAGCAATTATACCCCAATAAGATGTTAAAAAAAAACAAGGCTCTGACAACAATAAACTTACTTTGAAAATATTTTTTGCATTTCACCTAAAATAGACAGGAGTAACAGCTATTTGGGCCTCACACCCGCTGAACAGCAAGGAGCCGGCCATGGTTCCCGCAATGGACTGAACTGTGCCCCTCCTCCCCCCACCTCCTAACAACCCAGTGGATGTGACCCTGTTCAGAGAAAGTGTCTTCACAGAGGTTACTATGGTGAGGATCTCGAGATGAGCTCACCCTGGATTACCCAGCTGGACCCTAACTCCGATGACAAGTGTTCTTATAAGAGACAGAAGAGGAGAAGACAAGACACAGAGAAGACCACGTGAGGGTGCTGAGAGAGACTGAAGAGGAACCCAAGGAATCCTGGGGCCACAGACACTGGAGGAGGCAGGAAGGATTCTCCCCAGAGCTCCTGGGGGAGCGTGGCCCTGCCGACGCCTTCATTTCAGACTCTGGCCTCCAGAACTGGGGGAGAAGAAATTCCTGTTGCTTTCAGTGATCTGTTACGGCAGATCTAGGAAATACCGCGCTCTACTGCTTCTGTCCATCACTGACCATTATCTGAGGCCCCCAGAGCAGGCAGCAGCCACACAAACTCACATCTCCCTCGGGTAACAGGCCTGAGTTCCAGGTTTGTGAACAGTAATGATTCAGAACCAAACACTGCAAACACTCCTACTTACTAAACTTCTTAGAGAAGGAGCCAAGAAGAGGGCTCCTGCAGGCTCCACTGATGCAGGTCTGGCTGTGTGTCCGCTTCAGTTTCCATGTAAAATGGTCTGCAAGTGCTCTATTCCTTAAAGGATTTGTAGAGCCAGTTAGAAAGACAGAAAGATTGCAAAGAAGAAAGCGGATGAGCACAAATGGCCAAACTAGATAGGAGTGTGGGGCCAAAGCACTGGCCCATTCAACCGTAACCTTCACTTAGACGGGCATAAGCTTTCCAAGTGTGCAGTCTTCCCATACAGACTGCAATAGTTTAAAGAGAGAGAAACACAGGGAGCCTACACATCTTCCTAAACGTCTTCACATAAACCTTTATATAAGCCATGAACAATGACCGTGGTATGTCCTCACGTCTTGTAAATGGACATAAGCTGGTGCACCCCAAGATCTGAATGCACTATTGATGTCGCCTGTGGGTTCCCACCAACCACTGTGGAGACAGACCCCATCCTCACATCTTCTAGCCAAATAATGGCCCCATCCATCTCAAATTCTCCACATGCAGTTGCTAGGGCACTGGCAAAATGAAATGTTATCTAGAAAATAAATTCCAGAAGATGTAAGAGATAGATTAACCAGACAGCACAATATTCTCCAACTAAAAAAAAAAAGACTATACATCTATGTCCCAAAGTACCACCCAGTGCTGAGTTTTGTAGAGTGTGCTCTTCACTTTGCCACTGGAGAAAGTAGATGAACATTTGCAAATCCGCTTATCATTGAGTGGAAATCCTGAAATGCTCATTTAAGATTGTGGGAAAGCTCAATGAAATCCCCCTCTTTCCAGGCTGTCTCTTCATAAGACGGTTTTCAATGCTGGTCCCAAGTCATTGCCTGCCTCAAACGTGAATCTCTAGAGTACAAATGTTACTGGGATTTTATTTCCTTGTGTTCTCTCTTCCCATACTCGGGAAACTAGTTACAGAAGCAGCACTCCAATGATAAGAAAGAATAAACCAAGCTTCTTGACCTTGTGACCAACTGCTGCTAATATTCATGCCTAACAGCTCCTCAAACCTTATCTCCACATCTAGGTTTTTAAGTGTAACATGAAGAAAATTTCCTTGGGAATTCCTTGGCGGTCCAGTGGTTAGGACTCTGTGCTTTCACTGCCAAGCATGCAGGTTCAATCCCTGGTCAGGAAACTAAGATCCTGCAAGCCGTTCAGCGCGGCCAAAACAAATTCCTTAACTTTCTTTTCCAATTATGTATTAAGAATTCATTTATTCAACAGTTGTCTTTTGCGAACCTATTTTGTACTAGACACTGCTTGAAGGGAATTTAGTAATCAACTAAACAGACTAAAGCCCTGGCCCCATGCTACTTACATTCTAGGGCGGGGGGAGAAGCGATATATATGAAAATTAAGTAAAATATGCAGTGTGTTCCATACTGATAAGCACTCAGGAGAAAATCTGGGTCGGGGGTAAGACTGTTGGTGCTGACCTCTCCTTTTTTTTTTTTTTTTTTTTCCTGTAAACCATCCATCTGAAAAGTCAACTTCAAATGTTACTGCTTCTTGCTTCAGAATAATGACATATTCTTGATGTATTTGCTAAAACTTTCTTGCATGGACATTTCTTAATTCAATCACTGTCAACTTTTACCAGCCTAGTCTTCCAGGTGTTGTCACTTGCTGTTCATCAAATTAAAATATTTTGCAGAATAAATTTATCTTTTTTTAACAACTGGGTGGGAGTGGGGGGTGGGGGTGGGGTGGAGGAAGACAATAATATTTACTCAGCACCTACTATGCAGCGGGGGAGAGTGGCCAGCACTTTGTATTGACCATCACAGTTGGTCTACACATGGCCCCATGAGGTAGAGAACATTGTTCCCATTTTACGGATGAAGAAACAGATTCTCCAGCAACTTGTCTATGGTCACACAATAAGTGGCACAGCTGAAATTTGAACTTTGCTGCTCATAATTTTTGGTCTTACCAACAAAATTCTCCACTACTGGGAGTTTATTTTTAAGCTTTTTCCTGGCTGCTCAATCCTTACGTTCCTTAGATCGTTATTCCTTTGCCTTACATAGCAGACATTACTCTTCCCAATGCTTAGATGCAGCCTCACTTCCTTTCCCTATAACCTTAAAATTAAACTGAACTATGTTCAGCTGAATTGAATCAACCTCTATCAACTATATTAACCACGCATTTTTTAATTGAAATAACCACTGAATACCACAATCACCGGCACCTTTTTTCTACAGTCACCACCCCTTTACTGGACCATTCCTCTTGTGACAGAACCGCACACCTAAGTCCCAAGTGGATGGAACGCCTGGGTCGCCACTGGGATTCCCTGTGACATGTTTACATGCTAATAAAACACGATACAATCCGATAGACGATCCGCTGTCTACACCGGTTCCAGGTGACCCTAGACACCTTTCTTTAGGGGCGTTCTTCCCGTTACCCCGAGAGCGATTTCCAGGTGGGAGCACCGGACGGCCTACAGGTAAAGCCCAGTCACCGACTCCGCGAGGATGACACCGCCGGCCGCGGACGTCCCGACCCGGATCGGCGGCCGATGGATCCGAGGCGCCGCAGGAAACGCACGGCGAGCCCGGCTGGACGTTCGGAGCCAGAACCTGCCGGCGCGGCGCCTCCCTCGGCCGCGGTCCCCGCCCCGCCCGACCGCGCGCTCTCTGGTGACCGAGGGGGTTGAGAGCGCCCACCGCCCGGGCCCCGGCCCGTTGCCTCCCGCCGACCCCCGCCCCCGGGCCCCGCCCTCACCACAGCCTCCTCTTGAGCGGCAGAAGGCTGCCGCGGTTGGACGGCGTGACGCCGATGGCCATCTGCAGCACCGTCAGGTACTTCTGGTACTTCATCTTGTCCCCGCTCCGCTCGCGGCCCGGGCCCCGCCGCCGCCGCCGCCGCCGCCGGCACAGCCCCTCCAGGCGCCGCATAGGTCAGCCCTGGGCCATCCGCCGCCGCCCGCACCCACCGCCCCGCGCCCCTGCCGCCGCCGCTGCCGCCGCCGCCGCCACCGTCGCCGTGCGTCCGGCCGTGCGTGCCGGGTCCCGCCCGCGTGCGTGCGTGCCCGCCGCTCCCGCCGCCGCCGCCGTGCGTGGCCCGCGCCCCGTCGCCCCCGCGCTGCGCACCGGCTGGCGGGGCTCTGGTCCGGAACGGCGGGCGAGGCCGGTACCGCCCCGCATTGTCCCCCCCACCTCGCCCATCCCGTCCTCCGCCCCGCCTCCGCGGCCTCGCTCCCCTCAGCGCTTGGCGGGAGCTCGCTTTCCACCACCTCACTCCCACAGAGTCCCAACCACAACCTTCCAGAGAGGGAAAAATTACTATTTTGTATTTATAATTACCCCCGAATAGCTGTCACCGTCACTTACGCTCTACCCTGAAGTGTGTGGACGCGTGCTGTATATAAAATGCACGCGTGTCTGTGTGTTGTACGTATGGATACTGCGTGTGTACACGTGCGGGCCTCACTGGCGGGCGGGCAGGCGGTGGACAGGACCCTGAACCGTGCAAAACCATCTTCATCAAGAGGAAAATCAACATTGTTCCACGATCTTTAAAAATGTCCAAACATGCCTAGCTGTTCATTCATGGTTATAAAGTGTAGGGAAACGAAAAAAAAAAAAAAAAGCAAACCAATCATTTGTTATGCTGTAAAGCATTACAAACATGGAGACTTGAAGTGTTTTATTTCTGTGTAGGAAAAACTTAACAAGAGTGGCTTGAACAGTGCTTGTCTTTTCCTGAGAGTTGTTATATGCCGAGAGCGCATCTTTTCTGTGTCTTGGCAAAGCGTCCTGTTTGGGTCACTTTCAACGTTTTATCCTCTGGGCGTTCCCCATCGCGGAGTGTGTCCGAGTTCCTTTAATGCGATGTCCTCTGGGACGTCCCCATCCTTTTGTCACAGCCGATTCTTCATTCAAGTTTGCATTCCGTGCGATTCCCCCAGCGGCGCATCTAAAGGCTCTGGAAAGGTGGCAATATCAGCATTCCCACAGTTGCCTATTCTTTTATAACTCCAATTACATTCCATTCATATTTCATGCCACTTCCATCTTTATCGTTTTTTGTTTCTGTGCTGCACTTCCATCTTTGTTGCCCAATTTCCTCTTTCAGTTACCCTTTTTCTGTTTTTGTTTTTTAACAAGGCTCTGTGGGTATATCACTGGGAGAAAAGGAGGCAACACAACGGCACACTTTGCTGTCAGTGGCTAAGCTAAAAAATGCTCAGAGACCAAATACTGACAACTTTGAAAGAACTGCTGTCACAGATCGTGATGCACATGTTATGTGGTGATTTCTGGGCTAAAGAGCTGGCGTCAAGTTTGTACTATATGTATTGGTACTGGATGTATTTACTCAAAGTATGCCATGAGAACTGAAATTTCACCCATATTGTTGAGCAGCTGGTATTATTTAATTAAACCGTGGTAGCTGACATCAGGCATATCTGAACCTGCAAAGCAAGGACGGCCTGGAAGCAGGTGTATACTGTATGTGTATGTGAAGAGCACAGGTAACAAGTGCCTATGCACCCACCAGGCAGAATGATCAAATGTCAACCCACTCCCGCTACAATGCATCCCTCCTGTACATCTACTTAAACACTTCATTTTCAAATTAATTAGCACACAGAAGAATTAGAAAAAAAACAGTCTACTTCTGGTTTAGGCTCTCAACATGATTTCACAGTCACTTTGGTAGAAAAGCAGGTCTAAATCTATTTCACTTTTGTTTATTCAGAGGTTTTAGCTCTCACATAAAATGAGGAGTTGGCAGATCTTTCACACTGCAAATGTATATTCATACCTGGGAGAGGACCTTTTAAAAGGTACTGAGAGCAGTACTTTTTTTTTGTTTTGTTTTGGGATTTTTTGCGGTACGTGGGCCTCTCACTGCTGTGGCCTCTCCCGCTGCGGAGCACAGGCTCCGGATGTGCAGGCTCAGCGGCCATGGCTCACGGGCCCAGTCGCTCCGCGGCATGTGGGATCTTCCCGGACCGGGGCTCGAACCCGTGTCCCCTGCATCGGCAGGCGGACTCTCAACCACTGCACCACCAGGGAAGCCCGGGAGTAGTACTTTTAAAAGACATCAGGGCCTGTACTTATCTATTCACCATTTCTTAGATGTGTTCATCCTTTTGCATCACCTTGCTATACTGTTGTAAGGTATCTGATGAAAATATTGCACTGTACTCAAGGATTTAGATAACTGGAGGTTGAGGGGATCTATTCAGGATAACGAGGGATAAAAATAAATCTGGCAGGACTTCCCTGGTGGCACAGTGGTTGAGAGTCTGCCTGCCGATGCAGGGGAAACGGGTTCGTGCCCCGGTCCGGGAAGATCCCACATGCCGCAGAGTGGCTGGGCCCGTGAGCAATGGCCTCTGAGCCTGCACATACGGAGCCTGTGCTTTGCAACGGGAGGGGCCACAACAGTGAGAGGCCCGCGTATAGCAAAAAAATAATAATAATAAAAATAAAATAAATCTGACAGAAGCACCATCCACAATGGCAGAAAAATCTGCTTCTCCATAAAAAGAGAGTGCTGGCTTAAATTGTCAAATCAACCTTTTCAGAACTCCAGAAATCAACCAAAGGCTTGCAACAATCCCAAGATTGTTTTTCAAGAAAAATGACTGAGGGCTTCCCTGGTGGCGCAGTGGTTGAGAGTCCGCCTGCCGATGCAGGGGACGTGGGTTTGTGCCCTGGTCCGGGAGGATCCCACATGCCGCAGAGCGGCTCGGCCTGTGAGCCATGGCTGCTGAGCCTGCGCGTCCGGAGCCTGTGCTACGCAACGGGAGAGGCCACAACAGTGAGAGGCCCGCGCACAGCAAAAAAAAAAAAGAAAAATGACTGAATCTTGATGAGAACAGTGAGCCTTATGGGATTTTAACTTGCCCACTTCCCAACCCCTTCTACCCAGCCCTGTGGTAGCCTTGGAAACTAATAGCCTTATAACTACAATAGCTTTGAAACCCAGTAGACTAGCAGCCACTGGAAGGGAAGAATGGGTTTAGAGGTCCCCAAAAGCCTTATCTCCAGAGAACTGTCATTATTTGACCTGTTGGCAGCTCCACTCACAAGGCTTGTCTTTATTTGACCTGCCTCAGAATTCACTCTGTGCAACCAGCCCTATCCTTAGGGCATTTGTCAAAAACAATCAGCAGCAGTTGTTTAACATCACAGCTGCCTGAGGTGGTGAAACCAGTTGGGGCTAACAAGAGGTTAACCAAAAAAATGCAAAAGTGGGGAATGAGAGTCCATAGTGTGCCTTGAAAGCTCTGACATATTCCTGGGAATCCAGAATGCCATGCATGGTGCAGGACTGTGCACACACTCAGGAAACACCTGAGAAGGCCCTAATCTCTCACATCTGGTTGACTTCAAGGTTCAGTGCAAGCAGAAAGCGAAGGTTAAAGAAGAGTCATAACTTACCTACCAGAATATTGAAGGCATGCCCCAACACACACACAGCCTCTCAGCAAAGGCTAGGAGATTTACTTGTTCAAAGCATTTAAGTAAACCTCTGTCCAATAATTAGCTGACCACTAAACTACTAGATCAGGGACGTCAGTGGCCACACGTGACAACGAATACAGACTTTACAGAATTAGTCTGGAAAAGTCACTACACAAGCAACAACAATGAACCTTGGGGTAGGAGGAGGGATATTATTTCTAGAATGGCCACATTTTGTTATTCAAAATGTCTACACTCCAACAAAAAAAATTACAGGACATGCAAAGCAACAGAAAAATACAGTCCATATATAGGGGAAAAAGTTGTTAATAGAAACTGTTCTTGAGGAAGCCCAGGCATTGGACTTACTGGACAAAGACTTTAAATCAGCTATTATAAATATGTTCACTAAAGGAAACCATGTGCTAAGAATTAAGGAAAGTATGACAAGAATATCTCACCAAATAGATAGTATCAATAAACAGAAATTTTAAAAAATAGAAACCTGGAGTTTTGAAAAATACAATAACTGAAATTAAAAATTCAACAACATATTTGAACTGGCAGAGTAAGAGTCAGTGAATTCTAGTATAAATCAACTGAGTTGGGCTTCCCTGGTGGCGCAGTGGTTGAGAGTCCGCCTGCCAATGCAGGGGACGTGGGTTCATGCCCCGGTCCGGGAAGATCCCACATGCTGCAGAGCGGCTGGGCCTGTGAGCCATGGCCGCTGAGCCTGTGGGTCCAGAGCCTGTGCTCCGCAACGGGAGAGACCACAACAGTGAGAGGCCCGCGTACCACACACACACAAAAATAATCAATCAATCAATCAGTCAATCAATCAACTGAGTTTATCCAGTCTGATGAATAGAAAGGAAAAAGAATGAAAAAAAACAAACAGATTCAGAGACCTATGAAAAAACATTAAACATACCAATATATGCATAAAGTCCCAAAGGAAAGGAGAGAGAGAAAGGACCCAAAGAATATTTGAAGAAATAATAACTAAAAACTTCCCAAATGTTGTGAAATATATTAATCTGCATTCAAGGACATTCAAGGAGTTCAAAGAACTCCAAGTAGAATATACTCAAAGCAGTCCAGGGGCTTCCCTGGTGGTACAATGGGTAAGACTCCACACTCCCAATGCAGGGGGCCCAGGTCCGAACTCTGGTCAGGGAACTAGATCCTGTGTGCATGCCGCAACTAAGAAGCACGCATGCGGCAATTCAAAGGTCCACGTGCTGCAACTAAAAGATCCTGTGAGCCGCAATCAAGATGTGGTGCAGCCAAAACTAAATAAATAAATAAAAATAAAATCTTTAAAAAAACAAACAAAAAAATACAGCAGTCTACACCTAGGCTAATAGTCAAACTGTTGAAAGCCAAAGACAATAAGAGAATCTTAAAGCAGCAAGAGAAAAGCAACTTATCACATATAACAGATCCTCAATAAGATTAACATCTGACTTCTCATCAGAAATGGAGGTCAGAAGGCAGAATGAAGACATTTAAAGGGCTGAAAGAAAAAGACTATCATCGGAGAATTCTACATCCAGCAATAGTATACTTCAACAATAAAGGAGAAATTAAGACATTCCCAGATAAACTAAAACTGAGAAATTATGCCTAGCATACATGCACTTTAAGAAATACCAAAAGACTCCTTCAGGCTGAAGTGAAGGATACTAAACAGTAACTTGAAGCCACATGAAGAAATATAGAACATTGGTAAAAAATAACTATCAAGTTGAATATAAAAGAGAGTATAAAATATTTAAATTTTTTTAATTTTTAAAATCTTTTAATTAAAAATATATTTGAAACTTTTATCTGATTTAAAAGACAAATACATAAAGCAACAATTATAAACTGTATTGATGGGCTTATAATGTGTGCATGTATATATACATACTTATGTATTTATATGTAATTTGAATGATAATAACAGCACAAAGAAGAAGGGAGAGAATGGGGCACTATTGGGGCCTATTTTGGTGTCCTGTAGAAATTAAATTAGTATTAATATTACCTAGATTATTTTAAGTTAAGAAGTATTGTAATCCCCAAGACAACCATTAAAAAACAACTTTTTAAAATATAGTAAAAGAAACAACAAGGAAATTAAAATACTACACTAGAAAATATACAGCAAAAACGAAGGCAGTAATAGAGAAATAGAGGAACAAAAAGACTTAAGATATGTAGAAAACAAATAGCAAAATGGCAGCCATAAATCCTTCCTTATCAGTAATTTCATTAAATGTAAATATACTAAATATTCCAATCAAAAGACAGAGATTGACAGAATAGACATAAAAACATGATCCAACCATATGCTATCTACAAGAGACATACTTTAAAGTCACAAATGGGTTGAAAGTAAAAGGATGGAAAGACATGTACCATGTAAAAACAAAGATGAAGTGGCTATACTAATATCAGACAAAATAGACTTTAAGAGATAAATTGTTCCTAGAAACAAAGAAAAACATTTTATACTGACAAAAGCGTCAATCCATCAAGAAAACATAACATTTAAGAAACGCATTGCACATAACAGCAGAACCCCAAAATAGCAAAAACTGACAGAACTGAAGGGGAAAAGTAGACAATTCAACAATAAAAATTGGAGATTTCAATATCCCCACTTTTCATAATGGATAGAACAAGGCAGATGATCAACAAGGAAAAGAAGTCTTGAACAATATCAAAGTCTTGAACAAAACCCAACTAGACCCAACACATTTGTGGATCATTTGCATCCAACACAGTAGAATACACATTCTTTTCAAGTGCACATGGAACATTCTTCAGGATAAATCATATATCAGGCCACAAAACAAGCCCTCGATAAATTTAAAAGTATTGAAACCATACAAAGTATGTTCTCCAACCACAATGGAATTAAATCAGAAACCAGTTACAGGAGGAAATTTGGGGAATTCAAAAATATGTGAAAATTAAACAAAACACCCCTAAACCTAAATAACCAATGGAACAAAGAAGAAATCATAAGAAAAATTAGAAAAAATTATGACTGAGACAAAAAGCATAACATAGGACTTGGATGCAGCTAAAGCAGTGCTATGAAGGAAATTTATAATTGTGATCCGAATATTTTAAAAGATGAAAGAGTTAAAATTTATAGCCTAACCTTCCACCTTAACAAATTAGAAAAGAAGAACACACTAAACCCAAAGCAAGCGGAAATAATAAATATTAGAGTGGAAATAAACAAAATAGAGAATAGAAAAATAATAGAGAAAAATAAACAAAACCAAAAGTTGGTTCTTAGAAGAGATAATAAAATTGACAAACCTTTAGCTGGACACCAAGGAGAAAAGGGAGAAAACTCAAATTACTAAAATTTGGGATGAAAGAGAGGACATCACCACCAATCTTACAGGAATAAAAAGATTTTAAGGGACTACTATGAGTAATTGTACGCCAACAAATTAAATAACCAACAAATTAAATAAATGGGAAAATTTCTAGAAAGACCAAACTGCTGAAACTGACTCAAGAATAAACAGAAAACGTGAATAGAACTATAACAAGTAAAAAGATTGAATTAAAAAACTTCCCACCATGCAAAGCCCAGGTCCAGGGGAAAGGGTCAATAAATATTTGTTGAACTTGAGTGAGGGCATGAGTGCAAAATGAAAGACTCCATGACTTTTCATAAAATGTATCATTTTCCTAACAAATGAGACAAACTACCCGTATA
This sequence comes from Mesoplodon densirostris, assembly GCF_025265405.1. Lineage (NCBI taxonomy): Eukaryota > Metazoa > Chordata > Mammalia > Artiodactyla > Ziphiidae > Mesoplodon > Mesoplodon densirostris. The sequence continues at coordinate 154,106,315 of NC_082664.1, forward strand.
GTTTTGCATGCAGTGTAGATAAACATTACAGCTGGAAAGCTGACATCATTTTACAAAGTCAAAGAAATAAAAATGCGCTATTAGTTCTCAGAGGATAGCCAATGCTTCAAAGGAAAATGAGGGGGCTGCTACAATGACACTGTGCAAGACCCATGGGAAATCTTCCAGCAAGCAAGTCGCTGGGGATTATAGCATCTATACCTGTTGCCCACCTTCCTCTCAGACAGGCTCTTTCAAGTTGTTTTGACTACCACCTCCAGTAAGAAGCACATTTAAAATTTTTTTAAATTTATTAAAGTATAGTTGATTTACAATGTTGTGTTGATTTCTGCTGAACAGCAAAGTGATTCAGTTATACATATATATATATATTGGTTTGGCCAAAAGTTTCGTTCTTTTCTTTCCATAAGATGGCTCTAGTAGCACTTAGTTGTCTTTAACTTCATTCGAAACAATTTTGTTAGATTGTATGTGACAGCTGTCATATCAGCATGTACTTAAAAAAAGACTTATCAAATTTGATGATTTTTTGTGTAGCCATTTTAATATTGAAGATGGAAGAAAAAAAGCAACATTTTGGGCATATTATGCTTTATTATTTCAAGAAAGATAAAAATGCAACCAAAACACAAAAAAAGATTTGTGCAGTGTATGGAGAAGGTGTGTGACTGATCAAACATGTCAAGAGTGTTTTGCAAAGTTTTGTGCCAGAGATTTCTCGCTGGACAATGCTCCACAGTTGGATAGACCAGTTGAAGTTGATAGCAATCAAATCGAGACATCAATTGAGAACAATCAATGGCATACCACACGGGAGATAGACGACATACTCAAAATATCCAAATCAAGCGTTGAAAAGCATTTGCACCACCTTGGTTATGTGAATCACTTTGATGTTTGGGTTCCACATAAGTTAAGTGAAAAAAACCTTCTTGACCATATTTCTGCACGCAATTCTCTACTTAAACATAAAGAAAACGTTCCGTTTTTAAAACAAATTGTGACAGGCGATGAAAAGTGGATACTGTACAATAATGTGGAACAGAAAAGATCATGGAGCAAGAGAAGTGAACCACCACCAACCACACCAAAGGCCGGTCTTCATCCAAAGAAGGTTATGTTTTGTACATGGTGCGATTGGAAGGGAGTCCTCTATTATGAACTCCTTCCGGAAAACCAAACGATTAATTCCAACAAGTACTGCTCCTAATTAGACCAACTGAAAGCAGCACTCGACGAAAAGTGTCCAGAATTAGTCAACAGAAAATGTGTAATCTTCCATCATGATAATGCAAGACTGCATGTTTCTTTGATGACCAGGCAAAAACTGTTATAGCTTGGCTGGGAAGTTCTGATTCATCTGGTGTATTCACCAGATTTCTGTTTATTTCTATTTATTATTACCTTGAGATTTCTATTTATCTTGGTTTTTACAAAATTCTCTTAATGGAAAAAATTTCAATTCCCTGGAAGACTATAAAAGGCACCTGGAACAGTTCTTTGCTCAAAAAGATAAAAAGTTTTGGGAAAATGAAATTATGAAGTTGCCTGAAAAATGGCAGAAGGTAGTGGAACAAAAGGGTGAATACATTGTCAATAAAGTTCTTGGTGAAAATGAAAAATGTGTCTTTTATTTTTAGTTAAAAACCAAAGGCACTTTTTGGCCAACCCAATATATTCTTTTTCATATTCTTTTCCATTATGGTTTATCTCAGGATATTGAATATAGCTCCCTGTGCTCTATAGTAGGACCTTTTTGTTGATCCATTCTATATATAATAGTTTGCATCTGCTAATCCCAAACTCCCAATCCATCCTTCCCCCACCCTCCCGCCACTGGCAACCACAAGTCTGTTCTCTATGTCTGTGAGTCTGTTTCTGTTTTGTAGATAAGTTCATTTGTGTCATATTTTAGATTCCACATATAAGTGATATCATATATATGTCTTCCTCTGTCTGACTTACTTCACTTAGTATGACAGTCTCTAGGTCCATCCATGTTGCTGTAAACGGCATTATTTCATTCTTTTATGACTGAGTAGTATTCCACTGTACATATATACCACATCTTCGTCATCCATTCCTCTCTTGATGGACATTTAGGTTGCTTCCATGTCTTGGCTATTGTGAATAGTGTTGCAATGAACATTGGGGTGCATGTATCTTTTCAAATTAGAATTTCTCCAGATACATGCCCAGGAGTGGGATTGCAGGATCATATGGTAACTCTATTTTCAGTTTTATAAGGAACCTCCATACTGTTCTCCATAGTGGCTGCACCAATTTACATTCCCACCAACAGTGTACAAGGGTTTCCTTTTCTCCACACCCTCTCCAGCATTTATTATTTATTGACTTTTTGATGACAGCCATTCTGATTGGTGTGAAGTGGTACCTCATTGTAGTTTTTTTTTTTTTTTTTTTTTTTTTTTTTGCAGTACATGGGCCTCTCACTGTTGTGGCCTCTCCCGTTGTGGAGCACAGGCTCCGGACGCGCAGGCTAAGCGGCCATGGCTCACAGGCCCAGCCACTCCGTGGCATGTGGGATCTTCCCGGACCGGGGCACGAACCCGTGTCCCCTGCATCGGCAGGTGGACTCTCAACCACTGCGCCACCAGGGAAGCCCCGCATTGTAGTTTTGATTTGCATTTCTCTAATAATTAGTGATGTGGAGCATCTTTTTGTGTATCTGTTGGCCATCTGTATATCTTCTTTGGAGAAATGTCTATTTAGATTTTCTGCCCATTTTTCGATTGGGTTGTTTGTATTTTTGTTATTGAGTTTTTCTTTTTTTTTTTTTTTTTCTTTTTGCAGTATGCGGGCCTCTCACTGTTGTGGCCTCTCCCACTGCGGAGCACAGGCTCCGGACGCGCAGGCCCAGCGGCCATGGCTCACGGGCCCAGCCGCTCCGCGGCATATGGGATCCTCCCAGACCGGGGCACGAACCCGTATCCCCTGCATCGGCAGGCGGACTCTTAACCACTGCGCCACCAGGGAGGCCCTGTTATTGAGTTTTATGAGCTGTTTGTATATTTTGGAAATTAAGCTTTGTCTGTTGCATAATTTGCAAATATTTTCTCCCAGTCCGTAGGTCATCCTTTCATTTTGTTTATGGTTTCCTTTGCTGTGGAAAACAGTGTTGCAGTTCCTCAAAAAGTTAAAAATAGGATTACCATATGATCCAGTAATTCCACTTCTGGGTATAGACCCAAAAGACTGGAAAGCAGGGTCTCAAAGAGATATTTGTTTACCTATGTTCATAGTAGCATTATACACAATAGTTAAAACATGGAAGGAATCCATGTCCATCAATGGATGAATGGATAAGCAAACTATGATATATACATAATATAATTATGTATGTGATTATAATAATAATTATTCAGCCTTAAAAAATGAAGGCGATACTAACATATGCTATGAGGTGGATGTATCTAGAGGACATCGTGCTAAGTGAAATAAGCCAGTCACAAAAAGACAAGTACTGTATGATTCCACTTATATGAAGCACTTAGAGTAGTCAAATCATGGAGACAGAAAGTAGAACGGTGGTTGCCAGTTCTGGAGGCCAGAGTCATTGTTTAATGGGTATAGAGTTTCAATTTTACAATATGAGAGGAGTTCTGGAGATGGATGGTGGTGATGGCTGCACACATAATGAGTGTATTTAACACTGCTGAACTGTACATTTTAAAATGGTTAAAATGGTAAATTTTATGTTATGTGTACTTACCACCATTTAAAAATTGGGGGGAAAATGCAGAAAATGATTCATGAAGGATATTCTACAAAACAATGGACCTGTACTATTCAAAACTGTCAGTGTTATAAAAAACAAAGAAGGGCCACAGAATTGCTCCAGATTAAAGGAGACAAAGGAAGTAAAAATAAAGTTACTATGAAAGACAGTATTGGGATAATTGTCAAAATTTGCATATGAACTATATATTAGATAATAGTATCATATCAATGTTAAGTTTTCTTAATTTGATAAAATTTCTTAATTTGATAACAAATTTGACAATAAAAGTAATAAAAATGACAAGATGTATTTGAAATACAACCAAATAAAACTTGTAAAAACAAGAAATTAAAAATTGAAATAGGGTGGGGATCCCCCCTCCGCGGGGACCCTGCCAAAACCAAAACCAAACTCATGCTCATGCAGCTCAATATCAAAAAACCCCAAAAAACTACCCAATCAAAAATTGGGCAGAAGTCTTAAATAGACATTTCACCAAAGAAGACATACAGATGGCCAACAGACATATGAAAAGATGCTCAACATCACTAATTATTAGAGAAGTGCAAATCAAAACTACAATGAGGTATCACCTCACACCAGTCAGAATGGCCACCATCAAAAAATCCACAAACAGTTAATGTTGGAGAGGGTGTGGAGAAAAGGGAACCCTCTTACACTGATGGTGGGGATGTAAATTGATATAGCTACTGTGGAGAACAATATCGAGGTTCCTTAAAAAACTAAAAATAGAACTACCACACGACCCAACAATCCCACTCCTGGGCATATACCCAGAGAAAACCATAATTCAAAAAGATACATGCAGGGGCTTCCCTGGTGGTGCAGTGGTTGGGAGTCCGCCTGCCGATGCAGGGGACACGGGTTCGTGCCCCCGTCCGGGAAGATCCCACATGCCGCGGAGTGGCTGGGCCCATGAGCCATGGCCGCTGAGCTTGCGCGTCCGGGGCCTGTGCTCCGCAACGGGAGAGGCCACAACAGTGAGAGGCCCGCGTACCGCAAAAAAAAAAAAAAAAAAAAAGATACATGCACCCCAATGTTCGTGCCAGCACTATTTACAATAGCCAGGACATGGAAGCAAACTAGATGTCCATCAACAGAAGAATGGATAAAGAAGATGTGGTACATATATAAAATGGAATATTACTCAGCCATAAAAAGGAATGAAACTGTGCAATTTGCAGAGACTGTCATACAGAGTGAAGTAAGACAGAAAGTGAAAGAGTTATATCATATAATATCACTTATATGTGGAATCTAGGAAAACAATACAGATGAACTTACTTGCAAAGTAGAAATAGAGACACAGACATAGAGAACAAACTTACAAATACCAGTGGGGGAAGCGGGGGTGGGATGAACTGGGAGATTGGGATTGACATATATACACTACTATGTATAAAATAGATAACCAATAAGGGCTTCCCTGGTGGTGCAGTGGTTGAGAGTCCGCCTGCCGATGCAGGGAACACGGGTTCGTGCCCCGGTCTGGGAAGATCCCACATGCCACGGAGTGGCTGGGCCCGTGAGCCATGGCCGCTGGGCCTGTGTGTCCGGAGCCTGTGCTCCGCAACGGGAGAGGCCACAGCAGTGAGAGGCCCGTGTACCGCAAAAAAAAAAAAAAAAAAAAAAAAAAGAAACTAAGGCACAAATAACCAACATCCAGAAACAAAAAGGAGACATACTTACAGATGTTACAAATTATTAAAAAGACAATACAAGATTAACATGATCCTCAATAAAGTTGGGAGGGGGAGGAACATGTTAAATAAAAGAAAAAGATGATTAACATGAAATCTTCATACCAATACACTTGAAAAATTTAGACAAAGTGGACAGGTTTTTAAAAAATATATAACTTAAATTTTTTTTTTCAGGAAGAAATAGGAAATCTATAGTAAGAAATAGGAAATCTTATAATTGTGGTATCCATAAATTCCATTTTACCCAGGACAGTCCCAGTTTATGCCTATTATAGATTAATATCCATTAATTATTTTAATGACCCTTTTAATTCTCAAAAGTGTTCCATTTTGGAGGGTAAGCCACATGTTCATACTTCCTACTTACAATAATTAGAGATACAAAATCCATAGTCTAAAATGTTCCTGCTGAAATAGTTCCAGGCTCAAATTCACCAGCAAATTCTACCAAACATTCATGAAAGAAATCATTTTAATCTTAAACTCTTTCAGAAAATAGAAAAAGAGGAAACACCAACTCCTGAGACTAGTATAACCTTGAGACTAAAATCTGGCAAAGACAGTGCATGAAAAGAAAATTACAGGCAATCTCATGCATGAACATAGATGCAAAAATCCTAATCCAAATATCTGCAAACTGAATCTAGCAGTATATGAAAGGATACTACCTCATGACCAAGTTGGTTATATCCCAGGAATTCAAGGTTGTTTTACATTTAGAAAATGAATTAATATAATCCACCATGTTACCATATTAAAGAAGAAAACCATAACATCTTCTCACTAAATGTAGAAGAAGCATTTGATAAAATTCAACATACATTCACGATTTTAAAAAATTATTCTCAAAGTGAGAATGAAAGGGAATGTCCTTGGTGAAAGTTATCTTCAAAAATCATGTAGCAAATATTCTTTTTTCTTTAATTTAATTTAATTTAATTTTTTTATACAGCAGGTTCTTGTTAGTTATCTATTTTATTCATATTAGTATATATATGCCAATCCCAATCTCCCAATTTATCCCACCACTGCCCCCTGCCCCCTGCTTTTACCCCTTGGTGTCCATACATTTGTTCTCTACATCTGTGTCTCTTATTTCTGCCTTGCAAACCGGTTCATCTGTACCATTTTTCTAGATTCCACATATATGCATTAATATACAATATTTGTTTTTCTCTTTCTGACTTACTTCAGTCTGTATGACAGTCTCTAGGTCCATCCACGTCTCTAAAAATGACCCAATTTTGTTCCTTTTTATGGCTGAGTAATATTCCATTGTATATATGTACCACATATTCTTTATCCCATTAATCTGTTGATGGGCATTTAGGTTGCTTCCATGACCTGGCTATTGTAAATAGTGCTTCAATGAACATTGGGGTACAGAAAATATTCTTAATGGTGATATTTTGAGATCAGGACAAGGCAAGAATTTCTACTATCATCAAGTCTATTTGACATTGTAGTGGTGGTCCTAGCCAATAAAGTAAGAAAGTAAAAAGAAAAAAAGTTATGCAAGAACTGGAAAGGAAAGAACAAAACTGTTATTATTAGAAAATAATGTTTATATAATAATTCAAAATAAAACTAAATAATATTTTATTAGAATTAATAAGAGAGATGAACAAGTTTACTGGATACAAAAAAAGTCAACTGCATTTCTATACACCAGCATCAAAAAATTGAAAAATGAAATAAAAGATACTATTTACAACAGTACCAAAATATACAAAGTACCTAGGAAGGAAATCTAACAAAAGATGTTATAGAGAAAATTATAAAATTGTACTGAGAGATATCAAAGAAGATATAGAGAAATATAACAAACTTATGGATTGGAAGCTTGAATATTATAAATATATCAGTTTTCCCCAAATTAATATATGAATTCAATGTAATCGCAATAAAAACAATAGTTTAGGGGACTTCCCTGGCGGCTCAGTGGTTAAGAATCCACCTGCCAATGCAGGGGACACGAGTTCAAGCTCTGGTCCGGGAAGATCCCACATGCCTCGGAGCAACTAAGCCCGTGTGCCACAACTACCGAGCCCACGTGCTACAACTACTGAAGCCCGTGCGCCTAGAGCCCATGCTCTGCAACGAGAAGCCACCACAATGAGAAGCCTGTGCACCTCAACAAAGAGTAGCCTCTGCTCGCCACAACTAGAGAAAGCCTGTGTGCAGCAACGAAGACCCAATGCAGCCAAAAATAAATAAATAAATAAATAAAGATTCTCTTTGTAAAAAACAAAACAAAACAATAGTTTAAGTGGTTGTTGAAACTGACAGACATTCTAAAGTTTATATGGAACAGGAAAGGGCCTAGAAAGCTGAAACAAACAAGGTGGGAATATTTGCCCTGTAAGATGTCAAGACTTAAAACAACACTATAACAATTAAGAAGCTGTGTATTGGCTCAGGGACAGACAATTAGATCAATGGGCCAGAGGAAGCACACAGAAATAAACCTACACACATGTGGCCACTTGTTAGAGGACAGAGCTGCCATTGCAAGTAAGTGACAAAAGGATGGCTTTTCATTAACTGGTCCCAGAACAACTGGGATTTCATATGAGAAAAACCCTGAATATGGTCCTGTACCTTGCATTACACACAAAAATCAGTTAAAAGCAAATATATGTGAAAAGCAAAACTATAATCCTTTCAATGGATAATATAGGAGGATATCTTTAAGACCTGGAAGGATTTCTTAAATAGTACAAAAAAAAGCATTTAGCTATAAATAAAAAGATTAATAAATAAGACAACATTTAAATCAAGAACTTCATATCTCATCATCAGAAGATATCTTCCACATCATCAAAAGACCCAGGACTAGAAAAAGATATTTGTAATGAATGAATATAATGGACAAAGGACTCATATCAAGAATATATAAATTTTTAAATGTCTACCAATGAGAAAAAAGCAGATAACAATAGAAAAATGCACAAAGGATCTGAACAGGCAGCTTTTCAAAAAGGAATACCAAATGTGTAATAAACACATCAAAGGTGTTTAGCCTAATTTGTATCCATAGAAATGTACCTTAAAACCACAATGAGACCCCCTACAATCCTATTAGACTGGCCAAACTTATAAAATCTACAATAAGTTTGGGAGAGGCTGTGGACTATTTTCATACACAATAACAGGAAAAAAAATGTCTCTGTATTATAAAAACAGCAACTGAGTGTAGGAGAAGAACCCAGGGATTCTGGGGAGTGGTCTGCTCACTTCTCGCGTTGGTGGACTTGATGAGCGGCCAGGCAATCTATTCTGGCTCTTGTCAGTCCCAGGGCTAAATTGTTCAGCTACCACTTAGTGGAAGTAACAGCTGTCATATTGCTTTAATAGTTTCCTTCCACTGACATGAGATGAGGAATTTTTTCCATGGGAATACTCAAGAGTTGGCAAACCTCCTAATGGCATCCTTCAGTTTTGACCTCCAGTGGCTCTTATATTCAGCTGAATTATGTAGAAAACAGAAAGAAGGAGTTATCCATCATACTCCTCCCTCTCTCAAGGAAATGTACCATTTTCTTCTTCTCTTCTATAGTCTGTGTGGCATTTTTTTTTCAAGCTTGCTCGGTTTAAAACCTGTACACCTCACCTTCTTCAGGAAGTTCTCCTAAACTGATGTCTTATTGCCAGCTGTCCTCTGATCCTTTTCCCTTTCTATCCTATATCACTACTGAAGGGGGACATGTCTTAGCTCTTTCAGTAGACAGTGACTTTGTGGCAGACAGGATCCTTGTCTGATCCATTTCTGGGCTCCCTACAGAGAAACTTTCCCAGTTTCTTATACATAGTAGGTGGTTGGTAAATGTTTGTCTTATGAGTGAATTGATCTTCAGATTATTAGATTATAAACATGCAGAGTTTTAGGGTGTATCAGTTAGGAATGGTGTTGGTACTAGTACTGAGAACCTGTTGTAGTGGCTTGAACAAAGGAAAATTTTTTTCCTCTCATGTACAAAATGCCATTGGTCTGCCAGTCTGGACTTGGTAAGGTGGTTCCACAAAGTCATGAGAGACGCAGGCACTTTTTAATTTCTGCTTTGCATTCTTTGGTATGTTGTTTCCATCTTCAAAGTCACAAAATGGCTGCCCAGAGCTTCAGCCAGCACATCTGCGTATTAGGAAAAATAGAAAGGGAAATACAGGGGGCAAACAGGCTCTTCTCTCATCCAAGTCAGGCCCCCTTTAAAGAGAGTTTCAGGAAACATTAACCCAAGACTTCTACTTAAACTTCAATGAATACTCCCTTAACTGCAAGGGAGGCTGGGAAGTAAAGTTTTTTAGCTTGGCACACTGACCCTCTGAACAAAATCTGAGTTATGTTACTAAAGAATAAAGGGAGATAACATATTGCGTAAGCAGCCTGCAACCTGCTGCAGTGTTATTTTTTCCCCACAAGTGTTAATTGTTTCCTCAAGATTTTTACATTTCTCTTCAAAGTCTGTAGGTAAGTTACTGAAATTTACACAGACTCCAGCTTTCACATCCAGGGTTTTAATGTCATACAATCCATTTGATATTCTCCCCTCATCAAATGAACCTCATTCGTTTTTCCTGTATCTCTAAGTAGGTATGATACCATCTGGTGTTTTCTGCTTTTGACCCAAAACCACAGCTGGTTTCATCTGAGTAATCAGGAGCTGGGAAGGGGCAGGTTCGGGAACGGGTTAGTGTCACAAATCACTTGGTAATTAAAAAACCCCTTGGTTATAACACTTGCTCCCCACAATAAAATACCCACTGTAGGATTCTGATAAAACTGTGTTATATTAAACATCAGTAGTTGGAAGGTCAGGGTGTGAGTTTTATTGATGCCATGGCTGATATGAAGTATTAAGTTTCAAAAAGACAACCAGAGAGGCAGTTAAAGAAACATTTCTTGTATGCTCATTCTTCACCTACCATTTCATACATGTTAACTTCCTCCTACAAATAATCTGGATGCTGTGGTACAAGTGACTAAAGACAATAATTGATCTATTTATCATCCATTTCATTCAATCACTAATTGTTCAGTACGTACTATTTGCCAAGCATTGTGCTTGTTCCTACAGATTTAAATGAGAATTTTTAAATGTAGACATTCAGAGATAAAGATATATTGAAAGGCTGTAATGGACAGCAGAAAACTGAGATGAGTAATCAGAAATCAACTTCCACAGATTAATAATCCTAGAAAGCCTACTGGAACATTAATAGCAGAAACTGAGCTTGGACATTTTGTAATTCTCTTTTAGCCACACAAAATTAAATTAGAAATTCTCAGAAGACAGCCTTCTTCATTGTTAACATGAGATTTTGACACATATAAATTAGACTATCTTAATGAATAAAGAAAAGAAATACAAGTTTCTTATATGGCATAATATAGAAATAAGGTGTCCTAGATTGTCAACTATTCTGATTGAAAGATAAAAAGTTTTAATAGGTTACAGCTGAGTGAGTGGCTCAAAATTCCATTAGAATATTCTAAGCTTTAGTGCAGAAGTTGATGCAAGAGTTACAGAAAATGAAATTTAAAACCAAGACCTGGAGAGCACTCATTAATTTAAGGGCAGGTCATTTTTTGAGAGGAAAAAATCACTGGATTGTCAAAAATTGAAATAGGTTAATTTCAGCTGACTAATTGATACAGTTGGTTAAATCTTTGAAAGTCATGAATTTAGAAGCTGCTGATGCTATGGTAGAGAAAATCTGCCTATAAGAAGGTGTTCAATCCAGAGCTGCTGGGGGTCCTATGCCCCTTGGGTTTCCAGTATGTTTCACTTGGAGCTCAGGCCACGGTCCAGAGCTTTTGACCTTGGAACATCAGTTGGTCTGACATGCTTGTTTCATCATTCATTAGTTGGATGAATAATTTATAATCTCTAAAACTCAGTGTACTCTTATGTAAGTGTGTTTAAATATAACCATTATGATGTCCTGTATATATTCTGTTAATTTTCTTAATGATGTTTGAAAGGCTTAAAAGGATTCTATCTACAAAATTTAAAAGGCTGATTTAGTAGCTTGACAAGAGTGGCTTAAATGCTTAGGAAGATTTTGTTTCTTACATTTGTAATCCTCTCTTGGTGTATTTGAAATGTTTGAGAGAGTCAATTGTGTTAAAACTGGATTTTGAAATAGCCAAGGGAATTTGATTAAAGTTAAATATCTAAATATGTTACATGTAGGAATTAACTAAAAAAGCACAAGTGAAAATGATTGTTCTTATTTTTGATTAAAATTATAAAATTTGTAAGTGAAATAAAAGCTGTAAATGTTTAAGGAAAACAAGATTTTTACCTTTGTAGCTATAATAATACAATATGAATTAAAGCATGTTAATTAGAAGGACTCCTTTCTGTGCACAAAAACCCAACTAGGATAGTAAAAGCCCCAAACACAGAGTTAACCAATAACAGAAGTAGGAGTAAGCTGTGGGTCAACCATTAGGGTACTTGAAGAAAGATCCTCATTCCTAGCAGTAGGGTCAGTGGGGCTCCACACATAGGTTCCAAGTGAAAGGATGAAAAGAGGTATTCCATGCAAATAGATTTTTAACTAAAAAGCTGTAACAAGAGACGAAGAAAGTCATTATATAATTATAAAGGATTCAATGCATCAAGAGGATATAACAATTGTAAATATACACGATGTACCCAGCATTGGAGTACCTAAATATATTAAGCAAATATTAGCAGATCTGAAGGGAGAAATAGACAACAATACAATAATAATAGGTGACTTCAATACTCCACTCTGAACAATGGATAAAGCATTTAGACAGAAAATCAATAAGGAGACATTGGATTTGAACTATACTTTGATCAAATGAATCAACAGACAACTACAGAATATTCCATCCAAAAACAGCAGAATATACATTCTTCTCAAGTACATAAGGAATATTCTCCAGGATAGATCACAGGAGAGGTCACAAGACAAGTCTTAGCAAATTTAAGAAGACTGAAATCATACCAAATATCTTTTCCAACCATAATGATGTGAAACTAGAAATCAATAACAAAAGGAAAATTGGAAAATTCGCAAGTATTTGGAAGTTAAACAATACACTCCTGAACAACCAGTGGGTCAAAGAAGAAATCAAAAAATATCTTGAGACAAATGAAAATGGAAGCACAACATACTGAAACATGGGATCCAGCAAAAGCAGTTCTAAGAGGGAAATTTACATCAATAAAATTTACATTAAGGAAAAAGGGTGATCTCAAATGAAATATCTAACTTTACACCTCAAAGAACTAGAAAAATAAGAAAAACGAAGCCTAAAGTTAACAGAAGGAAGGAAATAACAAAAATCAGACCAGAAAAATAACAGAAAAAAATCAAGGAAACCAAGAGCTGGGGTGTTTGTTGAAAAAAAAAAATTGGTAAACCTTTAGCTAGACTAAGAAAAAAGACAATAACCCAGGTAAATAAAATCAGAAATGAAAGAGGCAACATTACAACCTGATACCACAAAAATACAAAAGATCAGAAGAGACTACATTGAACAATTATATACCAACAAATTGGATAACATAAAATAAATGGAATAATTTGCAGAAATATACAACCTACCAAGACTGAATCATGAGAAAATGGAAAACCTGAACAGACCAAAGATGAGTAAGGAGATTGAATCAGTTATTTTAAAACTCCCAACAAAGGAAAGTCCAGGGTCAGATGGTTTCACTGGTGAATTTTACCAAATATTTAAAGAAGAATTAACTCCAGTTCTTTTCAAACTCTTCCAAAACATTGAAGGGGAGGGAATGCTCCCAAATTTATTTTACGAGGCCTAGTACCTTGATACCAAATCTAGGTAAAGACACTACAAGAAAAAAAAATAGGCCAATACCCTTAATGAATATAGATGCAAAAATTCTCAACAAAGTACTAGCAAATTGAATTTAGCAGCACATTAAAAGGATCGTACACCATGATCAAGTGGGAATTATCCCTGGAATGCAAAGATGGCTCAATATATGCAAATCAATAAATGTGATATATCACTTAATAGAATTAAAGATAAAAATCATAAGATCATCTCAATAGATGAAGAAAAAGCATTCTATAAAATTCAACATCATTTCATGACAAAACTCTCAATAAATTGGGTATAGAAGGAACCTACCTCAACATGATAAAGGCCATACATAACAAGCCTACAGCTAATATCATATTCAATGTTGAAAGGTTGATCAGGAACAAGAAAAAGGTGTCCACTCCCACCACTTCCATTTGAAATAGTACTGTGACTCCTAGCCAGAGTAATTAGGCAAGAAAAGGAAGTAAAAGGCATCTGAGTTGGAAAGGAAGAATTTAAATTGTCTGTTTGTAGGTGATACGATTTTTTTTATATAGAAAATCCTAGAAACTCTACCAAAAAACCTGTTAGAACTAATCAACAAATTCAGTAAAGTTGTGGGATACAAAATTAGCATACAAAAAGCCATAGCATTTCTATAGATTCATGCAATTCCTGTCAAGATTCCAATGGCATTTTAAAAACAGAAAAGAAAAAGTAATCCTAAAATTCATTTGGAACCACAAGACCTCAAATAGCCAAAGCAATCCTGAGAAATAAGAACGAAGCTGGAGGCATAACACTTCCTGATTTCAAACTATATTACAAAGCTATAGTAATTAAAATGGTATAGTACTGGCATAGAAACAGACACTTTAGACAAATGGAACAGAACTGAGAGCCCAGAAACAAATCTTCACATTTATAGTCAACTAATATTTGATAAGGGAGCCAAGAATACTCAGTAGAGAAAAGAGAGTCTCTTCAATAAATGGTGCTGGGGAAATTGGATATGCACATGTAAGAGAATGACTGGATCCTTATATTACACCTTTCACCAAAATTAACTCAAAATTGATTAAAGACTTAATGTAAGACCCTGAAACCATAGAACTCCAATGATTTTTTGATATGTCACTTAAAGAACAAGCAACAAAAGCAAAAATAAGTAGGACTACATCAAACTAAAAAGCTCTTCACAGCAAGAGAAACAATTAACAAAATGAAAAGGCAACCTATGGAATGGGAGAAAATCTGTTCAAATCATCTATCTGATAAGGGGTTAATATCTAAAATATATGCAACTCAATAGCAAAAAAACAAATCATCCAATTAAAAAATGGGCAGAGGACTGGAATAGACATTTTTTTTCCCAAAGAAGATATTCAAATGGACAGCAGGTATATAAAAAGGTGCTCAACATCACTAATCATCAGGGGAGTGCAAATCCAAACCACAATGAATTATCACCTCACACCAAAAGAATGGTAATTATCAAGAAGACAAGAAACAACAAGTGTTGGTGAGGAGGTGGAGAAAAGGGAACACTTGTACATTGTTGGTGGGAAGGTAAATTGGTGCAGCCACTACAGAAAACAGTGCGGACGTTCCTGAAGAAATTAGAAATAGAACTATAATATGATCCAGTAGTTCCACTTCTGGGTATATTCCTGAAGGAAATGAAATCATGATCTTGAAGAGAAATCTGCACTCCCATGTTCATTGCATCATTATTTATAATAGCCAAGACTTAGGAAACAACCTAAGTGTCCACTGATGGATGAATGGATAAAGATGTGTATATTTATATTTATACACACACACAAGGAAATTATTATTTCAGCCATGAGAAAGAAGGAAATTCTGCCATTTGTGACAATACGGATGGACCTGGAGGGCATTATGCTAAGTGAAATAAGTCAGACAAAGACAAATACTGTATAATCTCACTTATATGTGGAATCAAAAAAAACTAAACTCATAGAAACAGAGAGCATGGGACTTCCCTGGTGGTACAGTGGTTAAGAATTTGCCTTCCAATGCAGGGGATGCAGGCTCGATCCCTGGTAGGGAAACTAAGATCCCACATGCCGCGGGGCAACTAGGCCTGTGCACCACAGCTACTGAGCATGAGAGCCACAACTAGAGAGCCCTCAGGCCACAACAAAAGATCCCGCATGCCACAGTGAAGATCCCGAGTGCCACAACTAAAACCCGACGCAGGCAAAAATAAAATAAATAAATAAATAACTATTAAAAAAAGAAACAAAGAAAGAAACAGAGAACAATTTGTTGGTTACCAGAAGTGGGAGCTGGTTGGGGGAGAATGAGTGAAGGTGGTCAAAAGGTAACACTTCCAGTTATGAGATAAATTAGTTCTTGGGATATAATGTGCAGTATGGTGACTATAGTTAACAATACTGTATTGTATATTTGAAAGTTGCTAAGAGAGTAGACCTTAAAAGTTCTCATCATGAGAAAAAAATTGTAACTATGTGAGGTGATGGATGTTAACTAAACTTATTGTAGTAATCATTTTGTAATATATACATATATCAAATCATTGTGTTGTACACCTTAAACTTATACAATGTTATATGTCAATTATACTTCAATAAAACTGGGAGAAAAAGACATTTTTTCATTCATTTAATCCATATTTTCCTCTACATTCTTTAATATGCTCGTACCAGTTATTTAACATCCTTTATTTTTACCAACTCAAATAGCTAGGATATTTGTGGGTCTGTTTTATTATCTATTTTTTCCCCTTGATTTATCAGTCAGGTTTCTCTGCTTTTTCTTTTCCTTTTTTTTTTTTGCTCCTGTGCATCCGGAGCCTGTGCTCCGCAACGGGAGAGGCCACAACAGTGAGAGGCCCGCATACTGAAAAAAAAAAAAAAAAAAAAAAAAAAAAAGAACCATTTTGGCAGTATTTCAACAGCTTTGCCTATAAGACACAGTGTATTTTATATATACATATACAAATATGCCAACATAACAACTCTGCCTAAATTATACAGCTCTAACTAGCTTTAAATATTGTAATTAAAAGTGTATTATTAAAATAAGCATGCCAGCCAATGGTTTAAAAAATAGTTTCATTCCAGTTTGGTATTTATTTAGCTCTTGAGCTACTGAAATCAGTGGCCAGAGTAAAGCAATTATCTGACGCTTGTGGGTGGCAACCTTGGAGAATCTTAGCCTTTTCTTCCATCCCATCCTATTTTTGTCCTTAAGAGTAGATATTTACTTCAATTTTAGATTCTATTATTTTTTTATAATCATAATCTAAAAATGTTAAAATAGTACTAAATTTCAAGTGGAATGAAACTTCAGATTCTCAGCAACTTATCTTTCTTAGTGATTTCTACTCTAGCCCCCAATATAATTACATAAATTCTTATATAAACAGTTGTTTTTATTTAGTATTATCTAAAAGGAAAAGGAAAGGGAAAAATAGAGCCCGAATTATCTATAACTCCCTCTGCCTTCTGAGGAAGGCAACATAGTTTTTATCAGTGAAGAGAGAAATCTCTCTATGGCTTTATTCTCCTGACATGGACCAGTGGGAGAGAGAGGAAGGTGTGAGACCCCAGTTCAGCGGAGACTCTGGGTATTCAGTGGAGTCCCAGAGCTGAGTTCTCCAAAGGAATGGACAGAGATTTGGGATGGAAGACAGAGAAGGAGGAAGAGGGGAAGGGGGCCTAAATATTTTGGTGGAAGGCTGGATCCTGAGCTGGCAGATATGGTCAAAGAATTATTTCAGTACACAAATTAGAGACTTGAGATGACCCCACTCTCCCTGTTACCTTAGATTCTTCATCTAGTCTGCTCTATATACTGTGTGAACAATGCTTTTGAGGAAAGGAAGTCTATGTTTTATGTGATACAAGGTATAAAAGGAATAGCATAGATGGATGGCGAGATTATCTTCCGCTGAACCAATTCAGCTGTGGACGATGATCAGAACAAATAGGAACTGGGCTGCTTTGTGGTCCTCAAAGACGTTAAGAAGGATCACCCACAGCAAGGGGCTCAGGCAGTTTTATTAGAATCTCCTGTCATCCGAGTTATACAGACTAAGGAGAAGAATGGGAAACGTACAGCAGTCACTTGTGCATTATAATTCCAAAGTCCAGCCAGGCACCAGTTGCCAAAAAAAATGTTCCTTAATTAGGGTCTATTTCTGCTCCCTGGAAGTGGTTCCCTGGTCATTATTTTCTGAGGCTCTTGAATTCATCCTCTGTGCTCATGGCTCTGCCTTCTTAATTGTCCTTCTTTTTCATTAGAAGCTTCTCTCTCCACTTGCTTCTTGCCTCTCCCAAATTGGGAGCCTACAGAGCTCTTTTCATTTTGAACTGTCTCTGCTCCTTTTTGTGAAAGCTGGTGGTGCTTTCACAAGTATAATTGTCTTTAAACTGTTCTAGGTTCCCTATGAATCTTATTGGGGATCACACCATGGCAAAATGAAATACATCCATAATTCTTTCTAAGATGGGCTTCTCTTTTCTTTGGGCCACATGGGAAGCAGCTGTGGGAAAATATGGCATTAATATTCTTAGAAGTCCAACTGTCTAGTTGAAAGGCTCTAGTAGATGCTGCCTTAAGTCTTAATGGGGTTTTAACCAGGGATCTTACAGCCAAGCCCATGACTTAATCTTTACTCTGAGCCTATATCTTACTTTGAGAATGTTTTGCTGGCCAGAGAGACTATCTTGAGTCCTCTATATTTCTTCTTTATCCTGCCTAAAAACTAAATACTTCCTTCTTTAATCTCTTTCTTCTTGCATTTTATAAATGCAGATAAAAGAAGCCAGTTGCACTTTCTTTTTTATAATATATGCACTTATTTATTTTTTTACTGAGGTATAATTGACATATAACATTAGCTTCAGACGTACAACATAATTTGATATTTGTATATAGATATTTATATATATTGTAAAATGATCACCACAATAAGTCTAGTTAACACCCATTGCCATACATAGTTATATAATCTTTTTTCCTCATGATAAGAATTTTTAAGATCTTAGCAACTTTCAACTATACAATACACTATTATTAACTATAGTCACCATGCTGTACATTACACCCTCATGAAAGTTGTACCTTTTTATCCACTTCACCCATTTCTCCCACCCCCACCTCCCACCCTCTGTCAACCCTCAATCTGTTCCATGAGCTTTTTTTTTTTTTAGATTCCACGTAAAAGTGAGATTACACGGCATTTGTCTTTCTCTGTTTGACTTATTTCACTTAGCATAACACCCTCTAGGTCCATCCATGTTGGTGCAAAAGGCAAGATTTCCTTCTTTTTTGGTGGCTGAATAATATTCCATTGTGTATACAGACCACATTTTTTTTTAAACATCTTTATTGGAGTATAATTGCTTTACAGGGTTGTGTTAGTTTCTGCCGTATAACAAAGTGAATCAGCTATATGTATTCACGTATCCCCATATCTCCTCCCTATTGCATCTCCCTCCCACCCTCCCTATCCCACCCCTCTAGGTGGTCACAAAGCACCGAGCTGATCTCCCTGTGTATAGACCACATTTTGAAGTCCATTCACCCATTGATGGACACTTAGGTTGTTTTCATATCTTGGCTATTGCAAATAATGATGCAATGAACATAGGGGTGCAGATATCTTTTCAAGTTAATGTTTTTGTTTTCTTCAGACAAATATCAAGAAATGGAATTGCTGGATCATATGGTAGTTCTAGTTTTAATTTTTTCCGGCACCTCCATAACTGTTTTCCATAGTGGCTGCACCAATTTACATTCCTACCAACAGTGCACAAGGGTTCCCTTTTCTTCACATTCTCATCAACGCTTGTTATTTCTTGTCTTTTTGATGATAGCCAGTCTAACGGGTGTGTGGTGATATCTCATTGTGATTTTCATTTGCAATCCCCTGATGATGAGTGATGTTGAGTACCTTTTCATGTACCTGTTGGCCCATCTGTATGTCTTCTTTGTAAAAAATGTTTATTCAGATCCTCTGCCCACTTTTTAACCAGACTGTTTTTTTGCTACTGAATTGTATGAGTTCCTTATATATTTTGGATATTAATCCCTTATCAGATAGATAATTTGAAAATACTTTTTCCCACTCCTTGGGTTGCCTGCACTTTCAGTATTTTGCCTGGAAATCTCCTTATCCAGATCAGCAAGTTCATTAGCTGCAGTTTTCTATCTTCCATGATACGGTGTGGCCAAAAATTCCACCAGGTGTAACACAGGTCACCCTTTTCCTGAGCCTCCAATAGCAACTTTCTCACTGCTAGTCCAGGCTTCCCTGACAGTTTTCTTGCTGCTCCTTCGGCCTCTGTTCCCAGTGTCAAAACTAATGATGTTACTGAACAAAAGTCTGTGTGCCCGACACACAGTGAGGCCAAACAATACCAAAATGTGGGAGTTTGGAGCAGAGAAAGGATTATTGCAGGGCCATGCAAGGAGACAGGTGGCTCATGCTTTAAAAACCCTGAACTCCCCGAAAGCTTTCAGCAAAGCCCTTTTATACAACAGGTGAGAGAGGGATGTGGTTAGTTGTTGCAAACTTCTTGGTGTCAGATCATTTGTTCCTGAGGTCAGGTCACGGTCAGGTCACCATCTTCCTATAAACCTCCACCAACACAAATGTTATTCTCTGTTCTGACAAGCAAGGGCAAGGTCCCAAGGCTCAACTTTCGCCCTCCGAGGTCCAGGCTTGGCTAAGAGGAGGGGGTCCCTGCGGGGGCCGGGTACCCTGCCCCGGAGCGCTCTTCCGCCACCCAATCTGGGTCCTCCCACCAGTGCCCAGGCCTGGCTGAAGAGGCAGATCTCAACTGACAGCGCCCTCAGGGCCAGGTCCCCAGACCCTGCCCAGCCGTCATCACTGAGGGAGCCGGGCGCCCAGGACACAGCCAGCCCTCAGGCTTCTCAGTTAAACTGGAGAGAATCAGTTGTATAGGATCCATAGGAATAAATATGGTAGCAAATACCCATCACGTTAATTCCCAGCTCACAGCAATTGCCCTTCTTAGAGAAAAGCCCCAGCTGCACAGGTGGACCTGAAGTAACGATGTGCAGTGTCCTTGCAACTTAACCCTGACCTCTGGCCACCTCCTAGGGGTGGACAACTGATCTAAGCTGTACCAAGTTTCGAAACTTGAACGGAGACGAAAGCTGGTTGAGCTGTTACCTTTTTTTTTTTTTGTCTTTATTGAATTTGTTACAATATTCCTCCTGTTTTGTGTTTTTTGGCCGCGAGGCATATGGGATCTTAGCTCCCCGACCAGGGATCGGACCCACACCCCCTGCATTGGAAGGCGAAATCTTAACCACTAGTCCCTGAGCTGTTACCTTAATGGCCGTGTCCATATGCTCCAGTTGCCGAGGCCTCCATGGACTGTGACCCATGGAGACCATCACCTCCATTAGGTCTCAGAGGAAGGGATGGGGGAGAGGTTCACCGCAGCTTCAAGGCCTGGGCCCAGCTGTTGGGTGGCCATGGCAAGGGCTCTGGAGCTCTGAAGGACACAAGCCCCCAGCCTGTCCCCGGGCCCCCAGCTCACCCACCAGCCCAAGGTCGGAGGGCCTGGAGGGCCCTGGGGAGAAGGTCATGGTCTGCCTCTCACCTCACTCTCTGCCACAAGGGCCACTGCCACGCTGACCACTGGCGGAGCAGGACCTCTAACAGCCGGGCTGCAGATCTCGCACTGAGGGTCTGGCGGTAACAGTCGCGCAGTAAATGCTGTGCACCTGCCCTGCCCCTATTACAGATATCTTCAGTTTTTGTAATGGCAGCACCTTCCTCCCAGATACCAATTTCTGTTTCAGTTATCTGTTTCTGTGTAATAAACCAGCCCAGCATTTAGTAGCTTAAATCAATGTCAGTTTTATTGCTCACAATTCTGTGGGCTAGGAACTTGGGCAAGGGTTGGTGGGAGCAGTTGCCCTTGGCTCTGGTGGGGTCAGCTGGGGCAGATGAGGCTGGAAGATCCCAGCTTCTGCCTGCTGGTGCTGGCTGTCAGCTTGGGTTCCTTGGTTCTCCTCTGTGGGGCCTCTTATTATCCAGGCCCTCTTTCTGTCTATGTGGCCTCTCCAAGAGGGTCGTCTAGATTTCTGTACATGGCACTTGGCTTCCAAGAGGCAGAAACAGAATCTGCAAGGCCTCTGAAGGCCTAGGCCGAGAAGTCACACAGTGTAACTTGTACTGCATCCAACTGGTCAGAGAGAAGTCACAGGCCCAGTTCAGATTCAAAGGAAGAAATTTCATTTCTTTGTTTGCAAAGTCACATTGCAGAAGGGCATACAGGATGGGACAGATTGCTGTGACCATCTTTAGAAACAACGTATCCCACAGATAAAAGGAAAAAGATCATGAACCCAAATGCTCTCTGAGGCCATTTCTATTCTGTATCCAGCAATAAACCTGATGTTCAAACTACCTCCTTAAGAAACTGGCTAATTAAGCCAAGGTAAGCAGAAGGGAGTTAAGACAAAACTAATCGATGCAAGACTGCTTTTACGGGGCTTCCCTGGTGGTCCAGTGGCTAAGACTCCATGCTGCCAAAGCGGGGGCCCAGGTTCAATCCCTGGTCAGGAACTAGATCCCACATGCCACAACTAAAGATCCTGCATGCTGCAACGAAGATCCCGTCTGCCAGCAACTAAGACCTGGCACAGCCAAATATTAATAAATAAATACATATTTTTTTAAATGCCTTTAAAAATAAAAGACTGCTTTTACAACATCCTTATCTGTATTTTCTTGGACATTTTGAGAGACAAGACACCTCAGAGGGCGACCTGTCCCATTGTTGAACAACTCTAAAATCTAGAGCAGTCTTCCATTTGTGAGGCTGACACTGCCTTTCTGTGAGTCCTCCCAGGGTCAGAGATCTGCTGTCTGGAGCCAACTCTCTCCCAAATATGGCTTTCTTTTCTTTTCTTTCTTTTTTTTTTTTTTTTTGTAATTGTTCTTTTTTTTTAATTTAATTTTTATTTTACATCGGGGTGGTATAGTTGACTTACAATGTTGTTAGTTTCTGGTATACAGCAAAGTGATTCACTTATATATACATGTATCTATTCTTTTCCAGATTCTTTTCCTATCTAGGTTATTACAGAGTATTGAGTAGAGTTCCCTGTGCTATACAATAGGTCCTTGTTGATTACCTATTTTATATATAGTAGTGTGTATATGTTAACCCCAAACTCCTACCAAATACGGCTTTCATTCAGATTTAGGTATTCTCAATTCAAGGCTCGACATCTCCCAACTTCTTTACTTCTCTGTCTCAAGTCATGATTTCCCAAACATGTGTTTGCCTGTATAATATATAACTCATAGAATGAATTTTGCCCAGTTAGTGTATTTAAGAAGAGGGGAAAGTAACAGATTATTAAAAGCTTTAAAATATCTGACAATGCAAACAAATGGGCTGTTTACTGTAAGCGTCTGACACACTGGCCTGGCTTAAACTTCGGTTTGATCTTGTGGAAATAAAGTGCTTGAAATTTATCTTGTCCCAACTTTTTCATAATTTATTCACTCTTAACCAAAATAATTATCTAACTGAACCATTTCTATAATTAGTATTCAGTGGGTGATACAAGTGGGGACCATTAATACACAAATTCTGAGAAAAGCTGAAGGTAAAGTTTACTGTTCTGTTACAACTGATGAAAAAAAAAATTACCCGGATAAGACAAACTCTGCTTGATGCTTTTTGTGACAAATGAAAAATAGAAGGCTGTATGACTGGTTGAAGAATCATTTCTCCCTATGGGTGGTGCTTATGTAAGATGCCTCAGACCCAAAATTAGGGTGAAGCTTTCACTAGTCAGGGAAGGTGGCTGTAAAAAGATAAGAATAATGAAAAGCTATGACCAATAAAAAGACAGAGAACTTAATCACAGACTTATCAACCCCCAACCAGGGGTCACAAAAAGCCTTAATCATGTCCTATAGTATTAAGACAACAACCCTACATCTTGATAACAATTTTTTGGTGCTAATATTTTGGTCTTTTGCCTCCAAGTACTAGCCTCCTAATAAAGTCAGAAAGCTTTAAAAATGTATGTGTGTATGTCTGTTTGTTTTATAAATAGAAATACATTTGAGGATATATGAAAGGAGCAAAGTATTTATCTCACCACACAGTTAAGGCCTTTAAAAAATATTCATTGTTGTATGATGTCTTTTAAAACATTAAAATAAGCGGGACGGTTGCTTTGAATTTATGAAGAATAACACATATATAACTAATGACTTTCCTCTTCTGTCTGTATCATACTTGCTTAGTTTTATTCAGGCTTAGTGAAAAGGCTATATATAGGAAAAATAATGTGTATATGTAATAATAAAGAAATAATGTGGACTATCAATGAAACGAAAAATAGTCATTTACATAAATTTTGTTTGAAGATATTTTCAGATATTTCCCTACATTCACCTTTCATATTTAGTGCATCAGTGGCATGAGAAGATGTTCAAAATTAGGTAACTCAAATGTGTTCCAGTTGAACACAAAAAAGTGAGATAAAATTTAATTTTCCTAAATATATAATAGAGGGTAGAAGATTGTTGGAATTGCAGAAACCTTTTTCAAAACTGATTCTGAAACTAGTTAGTGGCGATGGTTTTACAACAATGTGAATGGACTAAATGCCTCTAAATCATACACTTTAAAATGACTAAAATAGTAAATTTTGCTATATGGATTTTACCATAATAAAAAAAAGGGTCTTTCCAAAAAAAGCCCAATAATTTATCTAAATAGGCAAAGTAGATTTCTAGGGGAAGCTAAAAATCTGAGATTTGGAGGAAAAAAGAATAAACCTGGGTTGAATTTGCTGGGATTGCCCATCATTGTCTTTGTTAACAACCTGCTAAATATTTACAAACTTCTGGGCAAGTCTGAGGTCACTCGGTATAATCAGCAAAGAAGTGAAGTGCACTTGGTCCCAGGCAGACTGGTACCCAGGGTGTCTCTGGACGTTTAATTGGTCTGAGTTCCCTGCTGAGCCTGTTGCAGACAGGAGCAGGCAGGTTCAAGAGCTACTGTTGCTCAGAGTGTACAGCGGAGTCAGCTGATTGTGAACGGGGCTGGTACAAGTGGCCTTTTATGCTAGAGCCCTGCTGGCCGCCCAGAGGACAATCCCCCATTCATTTGTTTCCTTTGGATGCTCGTGGTCTTGGGGCCTTTTGGATTTTTATTGCTGCAGATAACAGAAAGCAGGCGTGGGTGTATGTTATAGTAGTGTCTTCTCTACACTTGCAAAAATTTCTGGCTAGAAATAAAATAACAACAATAACAAATGGGAAAGGTGGACAACACCAGGCAGTGTAGCTCCTGAGAAAATGACTTCATCCAGAATTCATCCTAAAATATAAGCTGGCTCAGCATGACTCTGGGCCTGGCCATGGACTATATTAAAGTGTCATACATACAGGTGGCCAACAGGCACATGAAAAAGTGCTCAACATTGCTAATTATTAGAAAAATGCAAATCAAAACTACAATGAGGTATCACATCACACTGGTCAGAATGGCCATCCTCAAAAAGTCTACAAACAATAAATGCTGGAGAGGGTGTGGAGAAAATGGAACCCTCCTACACTGTTGGTGAGAATGTAAATTGATACAGCCACTATGGAGAACAGTATGGAGGTTCCTTAAGAAATTAAAAATAGAACTACCATATGACCCAGCAATCCCACTCCTGGGCATATACCCAGAGAAAAGCATGGTTCAAAAAAACAGATGCATCCCAGTGTTCATAGGAGCACTATTTACAGTAGCCAAGACATGGAAGCAACCTAAATGTCTATCGACAGAGGAATGGATAAAGAAGATGTGGTACATATATAAAATGGACTACTACTCAGCCATAAAAAGAATGAAATAATGCCATCTACAGCAACATGGATGGACCTAGAGATTATCATACTAAGTGAAGTAAGTCAGACTGACAGAGAAAAGAAAAAAGAAAGAAAATGAAGATCTTTCCTGGAGGGCCTGGCAAACTTCTCAGCTTTCTCATTGACCTGAATTGGGTCTCATGCCCATTTCTGAACTGACTTAGGGCAATGAGTATGGGTCACCCTCTGACCAACCACCTCCCAGGTCTGGAGGTGGAATCTACTTCCACTAAGGCACATGGGGTGGGGGTTGGGGGGTCCCATGGTAGGGGTTGGGGGAAGAGAAGTGCACAAAATCAGAGCTCTGTTAGGAAGGAGGCAGCAGTGAATGGGGGCTATGTATGCACAGAAGGTGCAGAAGGAGGAAGGTGTAGAACAGCATGTCCAGCATGTTGCCAGTGTTTGTTAAAAAAGAGGTGGGGGGGCTTCCCTGGTGGCGCAGTGGTTGAGAGTCTGCCTGCCGATGCAGGGGACACGGGTTCGTGCCCCGGTCCAGAAGATCCCACATGCCTCAGAGCAGCTGGGCCCGTGAGCCATGGCTGCTGAGCCTGCGCATCCGGAGCCTGTGCTCCGCAACGGGAGAGGCCACAACAGTGAGAGGCCCGCGTACCGCAAAAAAAAAAAAAAAAAAAAGAGGTGGGGGCTCCTAGAGAAATGGAAATAAAAACAAAAATAAACAAATGGGACCTAATGAAACTTAAAACCTTTTGCACAGCAAAGGAAACCATTAACAAGATGAAAAGACAACCCTCAGAATGGGAGAAAATATTTGCAAATGAAGCAACTGACAAAGGATTAATCTCCAAAATTTACAAGCAGCTCATGCAGCTCAATAACAAAAAAACAAACAACCCAATCCAAAAATGGGCAGAAGACCTAAACAGACATTTCTCCAAAGAAGATATACAGACTGCCAACAAACACATGAAAAGATGCTCAACATTAGTAATCATTAGAGAAATGCAAATCAAAACTACACTGAGGTATCACCTGACACCAGTCAGAATGGCCATATCAAAAAATCTAGAAACAATAAGTGCTGGAGAGGGTGTGGAGAAAAGGGAACACTCATGCACTGCTGGTGGGAATGTGAATTGGTACAGTCACTATGGAGGTTCCTTAAAAAACTACAAATAGAACTATCATATGACCCAGTAATCCCACTACTGGGCATATACCCTGAGAAACCATAATTCAAAAAGAGTCATGTACCAAAATGTTCATTGCAGCTCTATTCACAATAGCCCGGAGATGGAAGCAACCTAAGTGTCCATCGATAGAGGAATGGATAAAGAAGATGTGGCACATATATACAATGGAATATTACTCAGCCATAAAAAGAAACGAAATTGAGTTATTTGTAGTGAGGTGGATGGACCTAGAGTCTGTCATACGGAGTGAAGTGAGTCAGAAAGAGAAAGACAAATACCATATGCTAACACATATATATGGAATCTAAGGGAAAAAAATGTCATGAAGAACGTAGGGGTAAGACGGGAATAAAGACACAGACCTTCTAGAGAATGGACTTGAGGATATGGGGAGGGGGAAGGGTAAGCTGTGACAAAGTTAGAGAGTGGCATGGACATATATACACTACCAAACATAAAACAGATAGCTAGTGGGAAGCATCTGCATAGCACAGGGAGATCAGCTCGGTGCTTTGTGACCACCTAGAGGGGTGGGATAGGGAGGGTGGGAGGGAGGAAGACACAAGAGGGAAGAGGGAACATATGTATATGTATAACTGATTCACTTTGTTATAAAGCAGAAACTAACAAACCATTGGAAAGCAATTATACTCCAGTAAAGATGTAAAAGCAAAAACAAAAAAAACATGAATCGGCAAAAGAAAAAAAGAGGTGGGGGAAAGAGAGAGAGAAATATATTCATGTATGCATAAAATATATTTGGAAGTGTAAATAAGAAACCGTTCATGTGGCTGCCTCATGGGAAATAACCAGGTGTCTGGAGACAAGTTTACAAGAAGTAAAATTTTCACTCTACACTTATTTATATCTTTAAAATTTTGAACCACGTGAATATATTGCTGATTCAAAGAAAAATTAATGAAATAAAATTAAAAATAAAAATGGACTTTCAGACTTCCCTGGTGGTCCAGTGGTTAAGACTCTGCATTCCCAATGCAGGGGGCACAGGTTCGATCCCTGGTCGGGGAAGATCCCACATGCTGTGTGGCATGGCCCCCCCCAAAAAAACCTGTTAAAAATAAAAATGGACTTTCAGAAGCAAGTGGGACTTGGGGACTCAAAATCTAGACCCTTTCAAGGACTTTGCTCCAGATTAAATGGACACTATGCTTACTTATTCACCCAAGGGCCCAATGGATAACTGGGCATGTATTGTTTGTGTCAAATAATCACACACACACACACACACACACACACTCACTGAACGTTAATTTCCCTAAGTTCTTCTGATGGGAGGATTGTTTTCGTGACTAGGCAGAGAGGCAACAGGCCCCTTCTTCCACTGCCAGCCTCTAAAGCACTGATCCTCAACCAAGGGTGCTTTCACAGCCCTCACAAAGAGACCTTTGACAATATCTAGGGGCCTTTTTGGTTGTCAGATCTTGGGGGTGCTACAGGTATAGAGTGGGGAGAAGACAAGGATATTGCTAAACATGCTAAAATGAACAGCAGAGCCCCCCAACAAAAAATGATGGCCCCCAAAATGTCAATGGTGCCACTGTTGAGAAACCCAGCTCCAAGGCAGAAAGCACAAGAAAAGAGCCAACTCTCAATGGCCACGGTGTAAGAAAATACCTGTCTTTGTAATTGCCAGTTGTCTTACTCCCAGAGAAGAATTCTTACTAGAATGCTGCCACAATAAATGAAGCAATGTGGAAAGTTGTGATATCCAGGATTTAACGGAGAGGAGACACTAGTCTCCTAGTCAAAGGAGGTTGGCTCCATCCCATGAATGGAACATGGCGCCCACTGAGCTTCTGTACCGTGTTTTCCTTCAACAGCTCACTGCTGAGAAGCAGTTGGAGGTTTTCTTTTTACTAATGTTGCAATGATTGCTACCTACGTGCTAAGCATTCTTCTAGTCTGTATAAATATACCTAACCTTCACAACAGTTCCATGAGCTGACTACATCATCTCCACCTCACAGATGAGGCTCACGTAGGTAAGGTAACTTGTCACAGTCACACAGCTAGAAAGTTGCTGAGGTGACATCTGATCCCTGGCAGGCTGATTCCAGAGCCTGAGTGCCTAACTCACTGCTCTCCTGCTTTGGCACACTTAAACTATCCTACACCTCTGTGTACTCTTGTGAGAAGGAAAATTGTCCTCCAGGAAGATTATTCTGACATATTGTCCAATGAATTATACATAGGAGTGACTGTTTCCCCTCATCCTCACCAACAGCAGTTATAATGCATTTTTAAAAACCTGTCATCCACCATTATTATTTCTATTTTTCATCTCCTACCTTAGAATGAAATTATGCATCTTTTCATGTGTTTATATTTGCACTTTGTTTTTCTGTGAGATGCTTGCCTCTTTTTCTATTGGGATGTTTATTCTTTTCTTTTCAGATTTAAAACAGTTCTTTGTTTATTAGGAACATATAACCATTGATCATCGTGTATCACCAATATTTTGCCCAAATTTATCTTTTGTAGCTTTTACTGTACTTTTCTTTTTCTGTGCAAAGGAGCTTAATTTTCATGCCCTTGGATTTATCAATCTTTTCCTACTTGGCTTCTTGAGTCTGATGTCATCCTTGGAAGCTTCTTACCTATAAAGTATTATTTAAAATATTTACCCCTGGGCCTCCCTGGTGGCGCAAGTGGTTGAGAGTCCGCCTGCCGATGCAGGGGATACGGGTTCGTGCCCCGGTCTGGGAGGATCCCATATACCGCGGAGCGGCTGGGCCCGTGAGCCATGGCCGCTGAGCCTGTGCGTCCGGAGCCTGCGCGTCCGGAGCCTGTGCTCCGCAACGGGGGAGGCCACAACAGTGAGAGGCCCGCATACCGCAAAAAAAAAAAAAAAAAAAAAAAAAAAAAAATTTACCCCTGTTTCCTTCTTATAGATTCTCATTGTAGAACTCTCATCTTTAATCCATCTGAAATTAGTACACTAAATTTGCATACGCATGCGTATTTTGACACAGTAAGAATCACAAATAGATCATGTATATTC
Source organism: Mesoplodon densirostris (assembly GCF_025265405.1). Lineage (NCBI taxonomy): Eukaryota > Metazoa > Chordata > Mammalia > Artiodactyla > Ziphiidae > Mesoplodon > Mesoplodon densirostris. The sequence goes on from NC_082664.1 coordinate 154,135,687, forward strand.
TTAACATAATGCAGATTTCAGTTGAGGTCACTCTGTATTTTGAGATTTACAAAAAAATTGACCCAAATCCCCACTGCACACCTGGAGGGAAGCCCAAACCCCTTCCAAGATTTCTGTGGGCCCCACAGTTTAGTCTGATTCTCTGCTCTGGCTGAATCATTGAGCTCCTTTGTTTCCCTCAATCCTCACCGTATTCTGCTCTCTGTTCCCTCAGCCAGATGAGAAACTCAACCTACCCTTTTTCTTTGGTAGAAAGCCCCTCACATGCAGATCTCTCTATAGGGTCGGGGTGGGAGGTGGAGCTTCCCTGCTGCCACACCAACCGTAAATTGAATCGTAAAGTTCTTTGGTCAGCTCACACAGTTGGGAATTTCTAACTGGCATATTTCTCCAGGAGTCTCAGGCTTCTACCCAGTTTGCTCAAACATATATACTATATTCTGCTTCCCTCCCATCTTTTTTCACCCTTTCCTGAACTTCTGCTTAGTTTTTGTGCCAAATAGTGTTACTACTTTCTTGTTGGGCATTCCAGGGCAAGCCACTCCCTCAGGGCTTTGCCTTCCAATCAAAATATTTTTGAAAACAGAGAGACTATTCCATCATTAAACATACCTTGGTACTATCTATTTAAAAATAAATTAGTCTTTCTGCTACAGTATTTGAAAGTCTTTTCAAATAATGCAAACTTTTCAAATGGCTTCGTAGAATTAAGGTAATCGTAAGGCTTTCATTCTTAATTATTAATGAATGGAGGTCCTAAATCAAAGGATTTTTTCATTCTTAAATTAAGCCTTGCTTAGTAATACTGTGTGTTTCTTGTAATATATTTTCTTTAAGTATATGTTGGAGATTTGTAACTAAGTTCTTAAGTAAGACTTTAAAATAGGGATGCTTTGTGAGTGTGTGTATCTGTGTGAGAGCCACCTGCACCAGCTTTTAGAAGCCATAATACAGTAACTTAGGAAATAAATTAGGAAGGCTCCCTTCCTCCTCTGTGCTTTAGAACAGTTTGAATGCCATTGGAGTCATCTTTTCCTAGAGTGGCTTTATTTATATAAAACAAAGTAGACTTCAGAAGAAAGAAAGTTACCAGAGACAAATAGGAAAAACACTTTTAACTATAGAAGAGCAAAGATGAGAATTACATCTAACTTCTTCTCAGAAACCATGTAAGCAAGAAGATAGTGGAATGAAATATTTAAAGTACAGAAAGAAAAACAATACCAATCTAGAATTTCATATCCAGAAAAATTATTCTTCAAAAGTGAAGGAGGAAGACTTTCTCAGAAGAAAAAAAAATTGAGGTAATTTGTTGCCAGTAGATATGCTTTGCAAGAGATGTTAAAAAAAGATCTTCAGAGATAAGGAAATTGATAGGTCAGAAACTTTGATCTACATAAAGAAAGGACATTATATGTGTAAGCAAACTACTAGATACACAGAAATAAAAACAGCATGTTAGGTAAAACGAGGCCGTTAGATTGCTGACTCAGTGCTCTGGAAGTTACAGTATGTCCTAGAACGCAACAGAGGAACATGTTCCAAATGAAGGAACAAGATAAAATCCCAGAAGAACTAAGTGAAATGGAGACAGGCAGTCTACCTGAGAAAGAGTTCAAGGTAATGATCATAAAGATGATCAAAGAACTCAAGAAAAAAACTCATGAACAGAGCGAGAAGTTAGAGGGTTTTAACAAAGAGTTAGAAAATATGAAGAGAGACAGTAAAAAGCTCAGTCGTTGGTCTTCCCTGGTGGCTCAGTGGTTGGGAGACCGCCTGCCGATGCAGGGGATGCGGGTTCGTGCCCTGGTCTGGGAGGATCCCACATGCCGCGGAGTGGCTGGGCCCGTGAGCAATGGCCTCCGAGCCTGCGTGTCCGGAGCCTGTGCTCCACGACGGGAGAGGCCACAGCAGTGAGAGGCCCGCGTACCGAAATACCTGGGGTATGGGGGAAGAGGAGAGAGATTAATAGGTGGAGTACTGGACTTTTTGGGGTGGTGAAACTATTCCGTGTGATGCTGTAATGGTGCATACACAATATGAGCTTGTCAGAACACATAGAACTGTACAAAACACAAAGAGTGAATGCTAATGTAAACAAGGTACATTAGTTTTTTTTAAATGTTAAGTCCCTCCCTATTTAAAAACTTTTTTTTCTTCCAGTATATTTCGTCTTGTATTAATATGCCACTCTGGCCCTCTTACAGTCGCTGTTTGCATGATATATCTTTCCCAACTTTTTACTTTCAACCTCTTTGAATCTAAAGTGGATCATAGTTGTTTTTTTTTTAATCCAGCCTGACAATCTCTGACTTTTTTTTTTTTTTTTTTTTTTTTTTGCGGTATGCGGGCCTCTCACTGTTGTGGCCTCCCCCGCTGCGGAGCACAGGCTCCGGACGCGCAGGCTCCGGACGCACAGGCTCAGCGGCCATGGCTCACGGGCCCAGCCGCTCCGCGGCATATGGGATCCTCCCAGACCGGGGCACGAACCCGTATCCCCTGCATCGGCAGGCGGACTCTCAACCACTTGTGCCACCAGGGAGGCCCAATCTCTGACTTTTGATTGGAGTGTTTAATCCATTCACATTTAATGTTTTTATTTATCTAGTTGGAACTATCTCTGCCATCTGGACATTTGTTTTCTACACAACTCTATATTTGTTCCTCTATTCCTCCTCTACTGCCTCTTTTGTAGTAAGTAGATATTTCCTTGTGTATCATTTTCATTCTTTTGTCGACTTTTGGACTATTTTTGGTTTTAGTTATCTTCTTAGTAGTTGCTTTACATTACCACGTGAATGCAAACTGTCATCCACGCTCTCCTGCCTGCTGGAGCCACTGGCTTCTGGAAGCTGATCTGGATCACTCTTGCTCTCTGGGGATTGGTTTTGCCTTTCGATCCCAATTTGGCCTGTTGCCCAAGTCCTGGACTTCAGGCTGAGCCTGATGGAATCAGACCTTTTGACCTGGCTCTTCTTGCAGTCACTGACTGTGATTCCAAGGCTTTCTGATTTTTGAGCAGCTCTACTTGCCTGCCAGCAATCAGTAAGGAAGCTCCTTTATAGGTGCTGAAGCGGGGGTCTGAATCAGATAATACTGAAAGGTTCTTTCTAATTCTTTTATTCCCCGATTGCCTTAAAATAGTATTCTAAATATTTCTCATTCTCTGCTGTTCCCACGCATCATCTCTTTGAATCTGGTATGAAACAAGGCATCTGTTGCATGCTTTTAACACCTTTTTGCCTGAGTTCAGATAAACTATTACTGAAGTTGTAACCCTTTTATGATATAATTGTTTAGTGTTAGATTTTTGTGTTACGAAACTTAAATATGTTTCCTGATAGATCTAGGGCAGCAAATCCCTTCTGGATATTTTTCTCTGAAATTACATTGAAAGAAAGAAACAGCTGTCAGGAGGATGCAGGCTAAACCGTTAGATTGCTGACTCAGTGCTCTGGAAGTTACAATACATCCTAGAATGCAAGTCACTTGGCCTGACATTCAAGTACTCATTTTCTTTTTTTGAAGGTTAATGTAAATTAGTTGTGGGAGGTTGAAAAGAGGACAGGGGAATAGCTGGAAAATGCAAATGCATGGGCCAGTAACAACCAGTATTCTAGCTGTACAGGCATGGTCAAACACACAGGTAATATGCAAAATATGATTCATGTCTAATTTATGATGCAGAAAGCCTTGTGTTAATAATGGTTCTCTTTACCCATTAAAGCTACTGAATTATATATTTCTTTGTTGCTTGGTCTTGTTTTCCCCTGAAAGACCCTATAAAACAGTTGCAATGAAAGCAGTATTTTACAAATACAAAACCAGTGCATTTTGTCCTTAAGCCATATTTCATTTCAACCTCTGTCATCTCATCTTGATGTAGAGTCAAGAGGCTTACTGCCCGGGTAGAGAGCATGTATGCGCCCTCTTTCGCATGATGCTAGGCTTGAAATCCAGGCTTTGTGCATTTGGTCGATTCACTGAATGGCCATTCAAATGACCTAGACCTGACTTGGAACTTAAACCATCTCCTAAAGTGAAGAGAGAATCTCCTAAAGTGAAGAGAGAAGAGGGTCCTTTTATCTATCTCTGTTGGGCCTCAGGGCTTTCTTCAACCTGGTGCAAGGAAACTCTTGCAGAAGAGATGTAAAGGGAAGCCCAGCTCATCCCCTCTGAAAGATGGGGGTAGGAGAGAGCAAGAAGGATCCAGCTACGTGGTCAGTCTGATGTCGGTGCCGAGTGGTCCTCACGAAGCTCCAGCAGGAAGGGGTTTAGAATGCACAGGCTCCACAAGAGGCTGCTGGGTGGGGTCCCCTGAGCTGACATGAGGGGGCCCAGCCTCCTGAAAAGCACAGAGCCCAGAGCTCAGCGAGAGAGTTTTCTAATCCCCACCAGCAAGGCCCTGAGCTGAGAGCCGCCGGGCCACCCTGAGTCCTGGTGGTGGGGCGAGGCCAGGCTGTTGGGGCCCCGAAGGAGTTGCAGGGAAGATGCTGCAAACTCTTGGAGGGGCTCAGCCAGTGAGATGGAAGAGAAGCTGGGTCCATCGGGGGCCATGCCTCCCAAGTGCGAACCTGCAGGTCCCCCCCCAGGAATGAGCAGCTGCAGCCCTCAGCTTGGAAGCCAGCAGGGAGCCCGGTGCCCACACAGCCAGGAGTATCACCAGGACCCGGAGGAGGACCATCTCGCAAGAGGACACTCGAACAGATGGAAACAGGGGAGGCTGGCCAGTGCCCAAGCAACGGATTAAAGAATCATTTGCCTCTAAGCTTTAAACCTCATGGGCCACTTAGTTGGGTTCTGTTGGTTTGTTTGCTCTGTTTCCCAGCAAACAGGTACTTGAGGAAGGCAGGAAATTTGTGTAAACACGACGAGAAACAACATTTTCTCTGCACATCCCAGCTGTGGCAAGTGTCGCTGCAGGTAGGTTATAGGTTGAAGGAAGCACATGTGAGTGCACACGCACTCACACTTGCTGTAACTCAGGAACGGAGCTTAAGGGAGTGAATGTGAGGGGCTCACAGCTGCCTTCCTGCAGGAGGAGTCCTGGACATCCTTGCTCAGTCTTTTATACTGGGGCTTGCGGCACCTTTTCAGAAGAACGTCCACACACCACGTTTTTTCTTCTTTTTAAAACCACTTTACTGGGCTTCCCTGGTGGCGCAGTGGTTGAGAGTCTGCCTGCTAATGCTGGGGACACGAGTTCGAGCCCTGGTCTGGGAGGATCCCACATGCCACGGAGCAACTAGGCCCGTGAGCCACAACTACTGAGCCTGCACGTCTGGAGCATGTGCTCCGCAACAAGAGAGGCCGCCATAGTGAGAGGCCCGCGCACCGTGATGAAGAGTGGTCCCCGCTTGCCACAACTGGAGAAAGCCCTCACACAGAAACGAAGACGCAACACAGCAAAAAAAAAAAAAAAAATTAATTAATAAACTCCTACCCCCAACATCTTAAAAAAAAAAAAAAAAGTGTCTGGCTTCATATACATTAAGAAAACATTTAAAAAGAAAAAACCACTTTACTGATGTATGACTGATTTACAAAAAGCTGTATATTTAATATATGCAAATTGATGAGTTTGGAGATAGGTATGCATCTGTGAAAACATCACCACAACCAAGTCCTTAACTACTCTTTGTTCTTTTTTGAAAATTTTTTCATTTTATACTGGACTGTAGTTGATTTACAATGTTGTGTTAACTTCAGGTGTACAACAAAGTGATTCACATATATATATATATATATATATATATATATATATATATATATATATATATATATATATATATATATACACACACGTATCTATTCTTTTTCAAGTTCTTTTCCCATTTAGGTTTTTACAGAATATTGAGCAGAGTTCCCCATACACCATTTTAAGAGAGGATTTACCAACACAGGAAGCTCCTGGTCCTTGAAGCCAAGTCAGCATCAGCGTGGCCAGTTCTCCTCCAGAGGAAGAAAGCCCTGCTGTGCTCAAGGCCCTGAACCACTGCCCGCTTCCAGCATTCCAGGAACCCTGTGTCAGGGAGCTGGTCAGCCGCTCAAGAATCAGCATCTTCAAACACATGATTATGGGTGTTACACACACATGATTTTACTTCTGTAACTAATTTTTATCAGATTAAGTGTTTACCCATCTTAGAGTTGTCAGAGCATAGCAATGGGTGACAGAGTGTCTCCTTCAGGGCATGGTGAGTGGGTCTTGGGGGTCTCAGCACAGTGAAATTGCTCCCCTGGGGAGCTGAAGATGTTTCCCATCTTCCTATCTTTCCTCAGACCACTCCAGGATGAACACTGAATCACACTGACCCTCCCAAACCCTTTCAGAAGTTTCCCAACTCTTTTTTTTTTTTTTTTTTTTGCGGTACGTAGGCCTCTCACTGTTGTGGCCTCTCCCATTGGGGAGCACAAGCTCCAGACGCGCAGGCCCAGCAGCCATGGCTCACGGGCCCAGCCGCTCCGCGGCACATGGGATCTTCCCGGACCGGGGCACGAACCCGTGTCCCCTGAATCAGCAGGCGGACTCTCAACCACTGCGCCACCAGGGAAGCCCAAGTTTCCCAACTCTTGAACTTAATATGGAAGCTTGAAAAGCTACACATTATTTTCCCTTATTGTATTGAATATATTTATCTCTGTATCCAGTATTTCTTCTTTTTTTTTTTTTTTTACTAGTCTCTGAAACAACAGCTGTGAAGGCCTCTTTTCTACCACACTGTGTTGATTTGGGTTTTCCTTACCTTCAAAAATGTCTCACTGCATCATCCTTCTCTAACCCTGCCCTGTCACTCCTTTTTCCCCCTATTTTATTTCTCTTATCTACATCTATTTTTATCTCAGCTCAGACACCAGAAGAATTTCTAATATGCTCATTTTAAAGTTTGACATTATCTGTTGGGATCAGAGGTCAGAATCTGTTTGACGTTAGGAAAGCTTGCGATGGCCAGCAAATTGAGGACTGTGGGATTCTTCCTTTTGTGGAAGAAGAATGTGCTGGGAGGTTTTTTTGTTTTTGTTTTTGTTTTTTTGGCCGCACCATGCAACTTGTGGGATCCTAGTTTCCCAACCAGGGATCAAACCCGGGCCCCCTGCAGTGGAAGTGCAGAGTCCCAACCACTGGACCACCAGGGAATTCTCAAGAATGTGCTGGGAGTTTGATAGACCCTAAGTCCTGGAGTTGTTTGTGTTTGGAGTCGGGCACACTGGTCATAGCGCCATTTTTGGAGCAAGGTGATCCCCAAAAGTAGCACTGGAAAATGCCATCTCAAGGGGGACCCTGGACATTCCCTTTTCTGATTTTTCTTTCAGAATATCGATGATCCAGACTCTGTAGGACTTCCTGAAGTCTTTCCTGTTGAGCTCATCCTCTGTTGAGCCACAACTTTATCAAATTATGGTACCGCATGTGGGCCTCTCTTCCCACTGGAAAATTCCAAAAGCAGCCAAAATTCTAAAAAGATAAGCTAAAACACATGGGAAAGGCCAACTGTTCCAAACTATAAATTAAAAAAGATGTTCAAAGAACTGATTGGCTGAGGTCTCAGGCATGGGCACAGCATCTGTCTCCACTGGGGTCTGTCAGGTATCTTCGAGGGGCTCTCTTGGCATTTTGGGTGGGACAATTCTTTGTTCAGAACTATCGCACACATTATCAGACAGTTAGCATCCTGGGCCTTCAGGCACCAAGTAGAATTTCCATGTTATCATGGCAACCATGATGACCCCTACACATTTCCGAATGCCCCCTTGGAGGTGGTCTCTCCTCCAACTGAGATCTGTTAGCTCTGTCCTAAAGAGTATGAATGAATGATTTCAGAGCAGTTTGTTTAGTTAGAATTTCATGTTTGTAATCAATTCTTTAGATCAAAAGCTACATTTTTAAACTTCCAGTGAGTTGGTAGAACGACCAGATCCAGCCAGAATTGTGCTAGTCTCCCGCTGTCGGCCCTTAGTTGTTTAGAGCCTTTCTGCGTGGTGTGTCCCCACAGGAGCAGCTCATTAGAGCTTGTTAGAAATGCAAAAGCTACTGGATTAAAAACTGTATTTTAGACAAGATTGCCACTGAATACATATGCACTTTAAATTTTGAGATGCAGTGCTTTAGAGAATACCCCGGACAGTCTTGTGACAGCTCTTGTAGTTAGACTATTCCCCACTCAGTGGCACAAATGATTTCGATCCCAACCCCAAATGGTATTAAACGCTTCCCATTTGCACTTTGCCATTGTGATGGGAGCAGCAATGACTCTACCAAACACCCACTGTGTTCCTCACCAGCTTGGGCTCCAACCACATCAACTAAGCTCTCTTATAATTGTGAGAAACCCAGATTATCAGGTGATCTCAAATATTCCTCTTATCATCTATGAGAGTTTTTTTCTTTCCCATTATGATTTATCACAGGGTACTGAATATAGTTCCCTGTGCTATACAGTAGGTTTTGTTGTTTATTTTACATACAGTAGTGTGTATCTGCTAATCCCCAACTCCCAATTTATCCCTCCCCCACCCCAGCAACCACAAGCTACGTCTTTGAGTCTGTTTCTGTTTTGTAAATAAGTTCATTTGTGTCATATTTTTAAATTTTTATTTGTATTTATTTATTTTTTTACAGATTAACTTTCAGACATTTTCTCAATTAAAAAAAATTTTAATTTATTTATTTACTTACTTATTTTTGGCTGCATCGGGTCTTAGTTGCAGCATGAGGGATCTTTCTTTGCAGTGTGCAGGCTCTTCCTTGCAGTGCATGAGCTTCTCTCTAGTTGTGGCACGTGGGCTCTCTAGTTGTGGCACGTGGGCTCCAGAGCGTGGTCTCTGTAGTTGTGGCATGCAGGCTTAGTTGCCCCATGACATGTGAGATCTTAGTTCCCCGACCAGGGATTGAACCCGCGTCCCCTGCATTGGAAGGCAGATTCTCAACCACTGGACCACCAGGGAAGTCCCTGTGTCATATTTAATTTAATTAATTAATTTATTTATTTATTATTATTTTTTTTTTTTGGTGGTACACGGGCCTCTCACTGTTGTGGCCTCCCCCGTTGCAGAGCACAGGCTCCGGACGTGCAGGCCCAGAGACCATGGCTCACGGGCCCAGCCGCTCCACGGCATGTGGGATCTTCCCAGACTGGGGCACGAACCCGTGTCCCCTGCAACGGCACGTGGACTCTCAACCACTGCGCCACCAGGGAAGCCCCCCTGTGTCATATTTTAGATTCCACATATCAGTGATATCATATGATATTTGTCTGCTGCTGGCCATCTGTATGTCTTCCTTGGAGAAATGTCTATTTAGGTCTTCTGCTCATTTTTTTTTTAACATCTTTATTGGAGTATAACTGCTTTACAATCGTGTGTTAGTTTCTGCTTTATAACAAAGTGAATCAGCTATACATATACATATATCCCCATATCTTCCCCCCCAAAAAAATGGTTCTGAAGAACCTTGGGGAAGGACAGGAATAAAGACGCAGACATAGAGAATGGACTTGAAGACACGGGGAGGGGGAAGGGTAAGCTGGGATGAAGTGAGAGAGTGGCATGGACATATATACACTACCAAATGTAAAACAGATAGCTAGAGGGAGGCAGCCACATAGCACAGGGAGATCAGCTCGGTGCTTTGTGACCACCTAGAGGGGTGGGATACGGAGGGTGGGAGGGAGACGCAAGAGGGAGGAGATATGTGGATATATGTATATGTATAGCTGCCCATTTTTTGATTGGGTTGTTTGGGGGTTTGTTTTGTTTTGTTATTTGTTATTGAGTTGTGTGACCTGTTTGTATATTTTGGAAATTAATCCCTTGTTGGTAGCATCATTTGCAAATATTTTCTCCCATTCAGTAGGTTATCTTTTCATTTTGTTTATGGTTCCTTTGCTGTTCAGTAGCTTTTAAGCTTAATTAGGTCCCATATGTTTATTTTTGCCTTTATTTCCATTACTCTAAGAGAGGGATTTAAAAAGATATTGCTGTGATTTATGCCGAACAGTGTTATTCTACCTATGTTTTCCAGTAGGTTCATTTCTTTTTTTTTTTTAACACTATGATTTTTTTTAAATGTTAAAATCCATTTGTTTTATTTATTCTTTTTTTTTTTTTTTGCGGTACGCAGGCCTCTCACTGTTGTGGCCTCTCCCGTTGGGGAGCACAGGCTCCGGACGTGCAGGCTCAGCGGCCATGGCTCATGGGCCCAGCCGCTCCGCGGCATGTGGGATCTTCCCAGACCGGGGCACAAACCTGTGTCCCCTGCATCGGCAGGCGGACTCTCAACCACTGCGCCACCAGGGAAGCCATTATTTATTCTTTTAATTTTTTATTTTATATTGGAGCATAGTTAATTAACAATGTTGTGTTAGTTTCAGGTGTACAGCAAAGTGATTCAGCTATGTATATATACATATACATTTTTTTTCAGGTTCTTTTCCCATTTAGGTTATTACAGAATATTAAGCAGAGTTCCCTGTGCTATACAGTAGGTCCTTGTTGGTTATCTCTTTTAAATATAGTAGTGTGTACATGTCATTTCCTTTTGAGAGAGCTATGGAAGGGAATCTTCCTCCCTCTCCTTGCTCATCCCTGTGTAGGGAAATGAAGATGATGTGACAGTACAGGCATGGCCCTGGAGGAACTGCAGTGCTTGGATTAAGCCAGTCCTGAAGGCTGTTCTACTGAAGTCCTTCCAGGTGTAGGACAGAGGGCCTAGTCGACTAGGTTAGAGTCAGAAAGCAGTGACATGGGAGCTATACATGTAAATGTGAAGCCATTTCAAGGCCAACTCTGGTGTGGCTTGCAGGCTTTTGGTTTACAACAGTAAAATCATCTCTCTGATGTATAGTATGTTATGGTTTAAAAATAGTCTTACATTCAGGTCTTGTTTGAGAGTAACTGTGCAAGGCAAGGCCTATGCCCCACTGCACAAGTGAGGGAAGGAAAACACAGTGGGGGAAAGTGCTTGTCCAAGGCCACTCATCTTGTAAGAGGCAGAACTGGAATCTGACCTAAGTTTGCTTCTACATCAAGGTTACTTTCCCTGACATTCCTCCAAACCCCAGGCTGCTAAGATCAAGGCATTTGTACCCACAAATGTGTAATGAGGGTCCAGGCTGCCCTCCAGACTGGCGGGACCAGGAATCTCTAGATGGTCAGCAAGTAGGAAAGGGCAGGAAAAGCCCCACTGGGATACAACTGCTGTCACTAAGGCTGCTGCCACCATGACAGTATGACCTCTAACATTTGACCCTGCTCAGGTCCTCAAGATTCAGTGGCCCAGGAGCCAACATGTAGCCTCCAGGCTCCATTAGATCAGGAGAAAATGACCTGGTGCCCCTCATCTGATGGAAGATTCCCCAAGATGGACATTAGGGTGCTATGCTAGGGACCCCTAAATGGCAAAGTTTCCCCCGATCTCTAAGGCTCCTGCCATCTCCCAAACTCTGGTGGCAAATGCAATGAATAACCTTTAGTCACCTCCTTCCTCTGGAAAGTTTTCTTTCTTTCTTTTTTAATTAAGGCTTCAATTAATTTAAAGAGAATTTAATCCAAAAGATGAGAGTAGAGTTGACGATGGGGTCAGGGAGCTGACCTCAATCAAAAGTTAGGAAAAAGATACATGTGAGCAATAACATCGTTGGATTCAAATTTAGTCCCAGAGCTACAACTGAGTCTGTGAGTGTGTCATTTGGACACATGCTATGTGTTGCACATACCCTTTTGTTTCTGCACGAGCTAGGCACGCCACAGTGGTGTTGTTGCCTTTTGTTTTTAATACTAGGTTCGTTTTTAGATCCTAAAGCACAAAACGGAATCCAAGAAGTGTGAATTTACTTGAACCAAACTGAAAAAAGGTTTTATCAGCCTCTGCAAAATGCAGCTGCAGAATTCTCAACAGTTTTAATTATAACACACTAAATAAATACAGTAAGCAACTCTTTGCTCTGAGGTTGAAATCTCTATCTATTTTTATCTCCAAGCAGATAACAGACCAGAAGGGAAAGTTACTACATTGTGAGTGGATTATTGAATCTAAGCATCAACAACTTCTTTGACATTATTTTGTACTGCATGCTGAAGAAAATCATTTACCTGAAAATATTACTGTAAACAGACTAAGCAAAAAAATTTAAGACTTTTTAGAAGAAATTTTCTTCCCACAGGCAAAGAAAGAGTAAGCACATGAAAAACACTGCTGTGCACATTGTGCTCTCTCCATACAGTGGAATATTATTCAGCCTTAAAAAGGAAGGAAATTCTGGGGCTTCCCTGGTGGCGCAGTGGTTGAGAATCTGCCTGCTAATAATGCAGGGGACACGGGTTCGAGCCCTGGTCTGGGAAGATCCCACATGCCGCGGAGCAACTGGGCCTGTGAGCCACAATTACTGAGCCTGTGCGTCTGGAGCCTGTGCTCCACAACAAGAGAGGCTGTGATAGTGAGAGGCCTGCGCACCGTGATGAAGAGTGGCCCCCACTTGCCACAACTAGAGAAAGCCCTTGCACAGAAACGAAGACCCAACACAGCCATAAATAAATAAATAATAATAAAAAAATATATATATAGTGTGCCAACAATAGAAATATATTCTTAAAAAAAAAAAAAAGAAAGGAAGGAAATTCTGACACAAGTAACAACATGGATGCACCTGGAGAATATTATGCTGAGTAAAATAAGCCAGTCACAGAAACACACATACTGTATTACTTCACTCATGTAAGGTCCCTAGAGCAATCAAATTCACAGAGACAGAAAGTAGAATGGTGGCTGTCAGGAGCTGGGAAAGGTTATGGGGAGTTTATTCTTTAATGGGTGCAGAGTTTCAGTTTTGCAAGATGAAAAGAGTTCTGGACATGGATGATGTTGATGGTTGCACAACATTATGAATGCATTTAACACCACTGAACTGTACACTTTAGAAATGGTTAAGATGGAAATATAAAAAGGATCATACACCACGATCAAGTAGGATTTATATCAGGGAGGCAAGGATGGTTCGATATCTGCAATTCAATCAGTGTGATACACAACATTAACAAGGAAGGATAAAAATCACATGATTATCTCAATTGATGCACAAAAAGCAATGACAAAATTGAACATCCATTCATGAAAAAACTCTTATTAAAGTTGGTATAAACTGTCACTATTTGCAAATGACATGATACTATATATAGAAAGTCTCCACCAAAAAAACTATTAGAACCAATCAATGAATTCAGTAAAGTTGCAGGATACAAGATTAATATACAGAAATCTGTTGCTTTTCTATACACTAATAATGAAATATCAGAAAGAGAAAGCAAGAAAACAATCCCTTTTAAAATTGCATCAGAGAATAAAATACCTAAGAATAAATTTAGCCAAGGAGGTAAAAGACCTATACTCTGAAACTATAAGACATTGATGAAGGAAATTGAAGATGATACAAAGAAATGCAAAGATATTCTGTGTTCATGGACTGGAAGAATTAATATTGTTAAAATGTCCATACTACACAAAACAATCTACAGATTTAAACCAATCCCTATCAAAATACCCATGACATTTTCCACAGAACTATAACAAATAATCCTAAAATTTATATGGAACCACAAAACACCCAGAATTGCCAAAGCAATCTTGAGAAAAAAGAACACAGCTTGGAGACATCACAGTCTCTGACTTCAGACTATACTACAAAGCTACGGTAATCAAAACAATATGGTACTGGCACAGAAACAGACATATAGATTAATGGAACAGAATAGAGAGCCCCGAAGTAAACCTACACACTTATGATCAATTAACCTATGATGAAGGAGGCAAGAATATACAATTAATGAAAAACATTCTCTGCAATAAGTGGTGCTGGGAAAATGAAACAGCTATATTTAAAAGAATGAAATTAGAACATTTTCTCACACCATATACAAAAACAAACTCAAAATGGATTAAAGATCTAAATGTAACATCAGAAACCATAAAACTCCTAGAATAAAGCATAGGCAGAGCAATCCTTGACATAAATCAAAGCAATATTTGTTTTGGATCTGTCATCTAAGGCAAAGGAAACAAAAGCAAAAATAAACCATGGGACCTAAGTAAACTAAAAGCTTTTGCATAGCAAAGGAAACCATAAACAAAATGAAAAGACAACCTACTGAATGAGAGAAAATATTTGCAAATGGTATGACCAATAAGGGGTTAATATCCAAAATATACAAACAGTTCACACAACTCAATATCAAAAAAAACCAAAATTAAAGTTTTGAAAGAACTTTATTAAAAGAACCCAATTAAAAAATGGGCAGAAGACCTGACGAGACATTTTTCCAGAGAGTACATACAGATGGCCAACAGGCACAGGAAAAGATATTCAACATCACTAATCATCAGAGAAAAGCAAATCAAAACCACAATGAGATATCACCTCACATCTGTCAGAATGGCTATCATCAAAAAGACCACAAATAACAAATGTTGGTGAGGATGTGGAGAAACCCCTACACTGTTGGTGGGAATATAAATTGTTGCAGCCACTATGGAAAACAGTATGGAGGTCCCTCAGAAAACTAAAAGGAGAACTACCATATGATCCAGCAATTCCACCCTAGGAATATATCAGAAGAAAATGAAAACACTAATTCAAAAAGATGCATGCATCCTAATGTTCATAGCAGCACTATTTATAATAGCCAAGATTTGGAACCAACCAACCTAAGTGTCTATCAACAGATGAATGGATAAAGAAGATGTGTCATATATATATATATATATATATATATATACATACACACACACACACACACACACACATATATATACATATATATTTACATATATATATATATATATCTCAATATACAATGGGATACTACTTGTCCATAAAAAAGAATTAAATTTGTAACTTTGCAGACTAGGATGGACCTGGAGTATATTATGCTTAGTGAAATAAGTCAGACAGAGAAAGAGAATGCTATCACTTATATGTGGAATCTAAAAAATAAAACAAATAAATGAATGTAACAAAACAGAAACAGACTCACAGATATAGAGAACAAATTAGTGGTTACCAGTGGGGAGAAGAAAGAGGGGAGTGGCAAGGTAGAGGTAGGGGATTAAGAGTTATTAACTACTATGTATAAAATAAATAAACTACAAGGCTATATTGTATAGCACAGAGAATATAGCCAATATTTTATAATAACTTTAAATGGAGTATAATCTATAAAAATATTGAACCAGTATGTTGTACACTGAAATTAATATAGTGTTGTAAATCAATTATACTCCAGTACAAAAATGGTTAAGATGGTAATTTTTTTCTTTTTGTCAGAGTACTCTTTATTTATTATTTATTTTTATTTTATTGAAGTATAGTTGATTTACAATGTGTTAATTTCTGCTGTACAGCAAAGTGATTCAGCTATATATATATATACATTCTTTTTCATATTCTTTTCCATTATGGCTTATCACAGGATATTGAATATAGTTCCGTGTTATACAGTACGACCTTGTTGTTTACCCATTCTACATATAATAGCTTGCACCTGCTAATCCCAACCTCCCAATCCATCCCCTCCCCACCCCCTCCCCCTTGGCAAACATAAGTCTATTTTCTATGTCTGTGAGTCTGTTTCTGTTTTGTAAATATGTTCATTTGTATCATTATTTTTTTAGATTCCCCATATAAGTGATATCATATGATATCTGTCTTTCTCTGTCTGAGTTACTTCACTTAGTATGATAATCTCTAGGTCCATCCATGTTGCTGCAAATGGCATTATTTCATTCTTTTTTATGGCTGAGTAGTATTCCATTGTATATATGTACCACATAAGATGGTAAATTTTATGTTATGTATATTTTTACCACAATAGAAAAATTGAAAAGAGGGACGTCCCTGATGGTCCAGTAGGTAAAACTCTGTGCTCCCAATGCAGGGGGCCCGGGTTTGATCTCTGGTCAGGGAACTTGATCCCACAAGCTGCAACTAAGAGCCAGCATGCTGCAACTAAAGATCCTGTCACAACTAAAAAAAAGATCTGCATGCTGCAGTGAAGTTCCCACACGCAGCAATGAAGGTTTTGCATGCCGCAACTAAGACCTGGTGCAGCGAAAGAAAGAAAGAAGGAAGGAAGGAAGGGAGGGAGGAAGGGAGGGAGGGAGGAAAGAGGGAAAGAAGGAAAGAAAGAAAGAAAGAAAGGGAGAAAGAAAGAAGGGAGGGAGGAAGGAAGGAAGGGAGGAAGGAAGAGAGGAAAGAAGGAAAGAAAGAAAGAAAGGAAGAAAGAAAAAATTGAAAACAAAATAAAACAAACAAAAAAACCCATACTGCTCTGAAATAATTTTAAAGTGTAATTCTCCTCTTGACTTTCAGAAGAGCCCTTAGCGAGGGCAGAACTCTCCCTTTCTCACCTCTCCACAGTCGCCAGGGCCTTGGCACTCAGGCCATGAAAATGAAGACCCCTCCAGTCACCACCGCAGCTGGGCTCTGGGGACAGTGGGGATCCAAGAACAGAGCATCCTGGCGTGGTCGGCTGGGGCCTTGGTGAGGGCTGCAGGTTGAGGGAAGGCCCAGGGGATTGCATATCTGCCCTTGGCCTCACTTCCCTGCTCTTCTCCTAGATGATTCTATCAGAAATGATTTGGGCCCAAGAATGGGCCTGTGATGCCAACTCTGGGCTGAATTCCTCCCCTGCATGTGGGCATCACATCATAGACCCTGATCTTCCGTAGCGGTGTAAGATAGGGAGGGCAAAGCCGGGAGCAGAGAACAGACGTTGAGAGGTTCACTCACTTATTTTCAAAGCAGACCACACTACCGAGGAGGAAACAGGTGCACGGAGGTGAAGAGCCTTGCTGGAGACTGCGCTTCACCCCAGCTCTGTCTGACTCAAAGCTTTGAATTACATCCTAATTTCTAAAAGAAAGGGTTAAGGAACCGTTGACCGTAATGACTTGCCTTGGCCAGGCATGATAACTGTTTGCCTGAGTTTTCTCACAATAGGACGTCCCGATAAAGAACTCAGTGCTGCCACCGAAAACAAACTGGGAGAATTCGGGAGGGGCCGAAAGGAGGGAGGGAGAAGAAGATATGTCCAGAATCCTCCTCACTGGAATCCATCTTGGCTGAGCCATGTGCGAGCCACCAGGAAGGACCCTGAGTCAGAGTAATTGGCCAGAGACAACCGGGAAACTAATCCCAAACCCTGAGACTGCGAGCCACGTGGAGAGCAGTCCTCCTGGCCTCCCTTACCTGCTGCTCTCCTGCCAGGCGCCCCTTCCCCATAAAGTCTCCTGCTTTGTCAGCACGTGTGTCTCCTCCGACAATTCATTTCCGAGTGTTCGACAAGAGCCCACTCTTGGGTTCCTCTTCCTGCAACAAAAGGGTTGATCCTCACAATTACAATAAAATTAACAAGCGGTCTAAAGGACTTGTTTGGGAAATTCAGTCAAATGACTACATAACAAGTTCAACATCAAAGGCAGCCTCATTGAATGCTTACATTATGTTTTACCATAAGCAGTTATTAAATCACTTAAAGATGTTTCAGGACTGAACGGGTTATTTCTCTATGATGCATTTCTAATGAAAGGAAACATGAACTATTATTATTCATTATAAAATGTAAAACAGATTTCACAGCCAATCCAACCAGAGTTTAGAACTGGATCCTCTTGCACTTTCCCCCACGTGCGTCAAAGCCGTTCCCTTCTGCAGGCTTCTGCTGGCCTCTGAGCGCCCTGGACCACCAGCTACGGGGTGCTGCCTGCCTGATCTGGCCAAGAACACACCAGGAACACGCCCCAGGGAGAGGCATCATCTTCCATGGAGCTGTTGAAAACACTGGGGCTTGTTGCCATGACTGCCTTCACCTACTCTAAGGATTTATCAAGTGAACAAAAATGCATTAAAACCTCAGTGCTTGGCTTAGGGTTTTGAAGATCAGTGGCATCTATTGTTGGGAGAGATCCTTGGGGCTTTCCCACCTCCTATTGATTGATTGATTAATTAATTGTGGTACGGAGGCCCGAGGGCTCTGTGCGCAGCCCAGCTCTCTCTCTGTTGCTCATTCTCCCGCAGATCCTCGGCTGCAGCTCTGGTTCTTGCCTCTTCATTCACACCATCTGGGACCTGAAATTTGTCTGTCCTGTGGCCCCAGAACCTTGACTGGGCAGCCTCTCCTGTCGGCCCCCAGGGAGGTTTGGCTGCCTTTTGTGATTGAGGGCTGCATGACTGAACCACACAAAGCTGCTGTTTTTGTTGGCTATTTTTGTCCTGCAAAAAGGAGAGTTTCACATCCTTCACTTTCATACTTATGGAGGAGTAAACGACCTGCTTTTGTTGCCCAATTCAGGGAACAAATGGTTCCTTCATCAAGAACTTTTTTGAGCCAAACAATGCTTGTTTGATGCCTGTTTCCTCTTCAGTGACACCTGTAGCACATATTCTCTCCTGCCTTCCTAGGGAGCTCCTGCCCTTTGTGTGACCATTGCCTGTCCTCTGGGCAGCTCCACTGTGATGATATTTTTCTGAGGGTGCAGTGACAAGAAAAACGTGAAATATTGTTCCTGTTCCCTTAAGTAATAAATTACAATTTCTTCGATTTTCTCTTTGGCTAAAAGCTTTACCCAACTTTAACCTTTCTTCTCCATTATGTAAATAGCAAAAAGAATGCGACGTGTGCACCCAAACTTAGACTGTTTGGAGCTGGAAACATCACTGACCTCTTTGTTTACTGTCTTAGAATCTTTGCAGCTGATAAATGTGTTTCTTCTTTCAAATGAACTGGAACAGATGAGTTCCGACAAAGTCTGGGTCTGAGCACATCGTAGGAGAATGTGCAGCTTCTCCATGGCTGGTGCCAGCCCATCTCATAGAAGCTCAGAGGCCCGGGGAGGCCAGCCCCAGCTGGTCCCGGGAGAGGACCATGGTCAGCTCCGTATGCGAAATCTCACTGCTGGAAAGGTATTTGGGGTGCATCATATGAATACATACATACAATTATAAAATAAAAATAAAATAAGCAAAGAAATGGAGATGGAGGAGAATGAAGGTGAAAAGTTGAGGCCACGTTTTTCTTTTTGCCTATTCATATTTTGAGTTTTCTCACTTTCCTTACTGACTTGTAGGAGTTCCTTGTACATTCCAGGTCTGTGCTCTCCAGTGAGGTAGCCACTGGTCCCATGCGCCTGTTAGAATGACAATTAATTAAAACCAGTTGCTCAGTCACACTGGCTGCATTTCAAGTGCTCACTAGCTGCCAGTGGCTCGCGGCCAGCACAGACCTGGAACATCCCCATGAGTGTGACAAATCTTCTCAGACAGAGTGGTTCTATCTATGAACCCCTTGTCAATTTTATTCATTTCAAATCTTCTTCCAGATTATTGTTTTCTGCTAACTTTGACTAAGAAGACTTCACTGAACCATAGGTAGAGTTTTTAGATGGTCTTATCCCTCCTATTTTGCCCTGTCGTTGGTGAATTGAGGGTCTTGTTTGAATAGTCTCCTCTCTGAGGTCGCCAAGGCATTTCCTTTGACCTTTTTGCATCTGTTTTATGGTTTTACTTTTCCTATTTTTTTCTTAAATTTGTATTGGAGTGTAGTTGATTTACACTGCTGTGATAGTTTCAGGTGTACAGCAAAGTGAATCAGTTATACATATACACATATCTATTCTTTTTTAGATTCTTTTCCTATATAAGTCATTACAGAGTACTGAGTAGAGTTCCCTGTGCTGTACAGTAGGTCCTTGTTGGTTACCTATTTTATATACAGTAATGTGCATTTGTCAATCCCAAACTCCCAATTTATCCCTCCCTCCCCTTCCCCCCTGGTAATCATAAGTTTGTTTTCTATATGTGTGACTCTATTTCTGCTTTGTAAATAAGTTCATTTGTACCTTTTTTTTTTAAGATGTTGGGGGTAGGAATTTATTAATTAATTTATTTATTTTTGCTGTGTTGGGTCTTCATTTCTGTGCGAGGGCTTTCTCTAGTTGTGGCAAGCGGGGGCCACTCTTCATCGCAGTGTGCGGGCCTCTCACTAACGCGGCCTCTCTTGTTGCGGAGCACAGGCTCCAGACGCGCAGGCTCAGTAGTTGTGGCTCACGGGCCTAGTTGCTCCGCGACATGTGGGATCCTCCCAGACCAGGGCTCGAACCCGTGTCCCCAGCATTAGCAGGCAGATTCTCAACCACTGCGCCACCAGGGAAGCCCTGTACCCTTTTTTTTTGATTCCACATATAAGCGATATCATATGATGATTTGTCTTTGTCTGACTTCACTCAGTATGACAATCTCTAGGTCCATCCATACTTTACCTATTAAGGTATTGAATCCAACAGGACTTTGCCTCCTTTACACAGTGGGAGGGAGGAATCCATTTACTGAGACAGGTTTCCCCATCACTGCTGCAAACACATGGGTCTCCTCCCTGCTGGTCTGGAGCGCTGCTGCTCTCCCGAGCCTGTCCCAGGCTTGCGTGTGACTTGTGGGTCCATGGCTCTCTCACGGGCTGCATCCACCTCTTTGCTTTTCCTCTGCTGGAGCACGCTGCCTTCTTGCTACGACTCTGTGGTGTGACTTCATATGGGGGGGTGTGCCCTGCAACCCCTGGCTCTTCTTTTGCCAAAGTGTCTTAGCCATTCATGGACCTTACCCATCTACATGCATTTTAAAATCCATTTTGTGAGTTCCTCAAACATACATATCTATCTATCTATCTATCTATCTATCTAAAATCGGCAATACTAATGAAATACGCTCCTTTAATTTTAAAAGAGTGTATGTATGGGGCAAGCTCTGAGATCTCCTTTTGAACCTAAGAATGAAGCTGCAAGTGTTAACAGTGATTAAAAATCCATTCCATGGAGTTTCAATGATTCTGGAGCACCTGTAAATGCTCATTTCCAAAGTGCTCGGCTTTTGGAGGCTCCTAATGAAAGCAGTGTGTTGCCATGGTAACAGTTACTTTTAGTTAGTATTTTTTATAGATTTAAGGGTTACACCCTGGAGTCTCTTCCTACAAATGAATAAATCTTAAGGCAGTGTGGTACTTCATTTAATGTAGATATTTAATGGCATAGAGTCGACTTGAAAGAACCAGAAATGGGAAATTTTCAGCCTTTGTATTCTATGTAGACACACATTATTACCAGGGCTACAACATTTTCATCAATTTTTTTTTTTACAAAATACAAGTTAATCTTTTTATCCAATGATATGTATTAAATATGGATTTAATAATTTATGGCAGAAATATATATGTGTGTCAGGAGTTTGCCCAGATCACTGTTTTTTACCTTGGGGCAGAATCCCCAGTTACTGTTGGGAATCTGAAGACTTGAAGAACGGTGTCTCCTGACCTGATGGGGGGACGTCACAGACACCTGGGGAGGAGGGAGCTGGTGGGCCTGGGTTTGGATACTAGCTCTGCCCTTTACTGCCTGTGAAGGCTTGAGCTTCAGAAGATATGGTAACCCCCATCTTCTACTCTGCAGAGCAACATGATGACTGAAAGAGATCCACGTCCAAAGTGCGGAGGGAAGGCAACAGAGGGTGGTCCTTGGGGGTGCCCGGCACCAGGGAACAGACTGGGCCCTCTGCTTCCATGCAGGGGCCACGGAGCACAGAGGCAAGGCCTCGGACAGGGGGCCTGGGAAGAGGGCCTGGGGCTGGTGGGGTGAGGATGGTCAGTGAGGACAACAGGGTGGCGATCAGAGGCCCCAGTGTAGGCTGAGAACTCTGTACTTTACACAGCAGCCAGCTTGGTGACCAGAGTGTGGCAGAGGGAAGACCTGGCAAAGCTAAGGGACACAGAGAGGCTGGCACAAAGGCTGTGTGTGCCCCCGGCCCGAGGAGAGCAGGGGTGACCTCAGGCAGGGATCTGGGAGGGAGGTGACACTGCGAACCTCAGTCACCAAGAGGAGGCTCCTCTGAGCATGGAGAAGCAGAAGGAGTGGAAGGAGCCAGAGCTTATCCTGAAAGCTTTCAGCTTCTCTGATGAACAACTGTTTAAAGAACAGCGACAATCATAACAATATGTGGTTTGAATATCTGACATTTGTCCTTTTAAAAAAAGTTTCGGGCTTCCCTGGTGGCATAGTGGTTGAGAGTCCGCCTGCCGATGCAGGGGACATGGGTTCGTGCCCCAGTCCTGGAAGATCCCACATGCCGCGGAGCGGCTGGGCCCGTGAGCCATGGCCGCTGAGCCTGCGCGTCCAGAGCCTGTGCTCCGCAATGGGAGAGGCCACAACAGTGAGAGGCCCGCGTACCGGGAAAAAAAAAAAAAAAAAAAAGTTTCAAAATGCATTTATGAGCATCATCTCATTTGGCTCCCACAAGAGCTTTGTGAGCTAGAACAGGCAGACTTTACATCCTTGTCTAAAATAGGAAGAGACCGTTTCTAGAAAAGTAACAACTGCAATGAAGGCAAAACAATTTCCAGGCCTTATTCTGTCTCCAAAAAAAAAAAAAGAAAAAGAAAAAAAAGTGGCTTCTTTTGCCTCTGTGGTTCAACATCATGGCCAAGGTCAGTCTCATATCAGTTCTCTGGGAATCAGGAGGAAATTGCTGAAAACTGGACATGCCCAGGAGCGGTCCCTTAGACTTCTCAAGGACAGAGCTGATGGTCCAGATGACGGACCAGTTCATTGTGCAATGAAATGAAGCATACATGTCCTACAGGTGGTCAAAACAGGGTGCTTCCCAATCTATGAGCTCTCCCACGGCTCACACGGGTGTGGGCTGAGGTTTGGGGACACCTACTGGGAATACAACTCAGCCTATCATCTGGGTCCATGTGACCTCCATCACAGCTGCCGTATTGTGGTCCCTGATATTTCCACTCCTCCAGTCCCCTAGGGAGTTAGGAGCTTCCCACACAGCCACCAGTGACACCCACCTCCTGGTATTCATGACTTTGTGTGTATGGGCTGGACCAGTGACTTGATTTTAATGAACAAAATACAGCAGAGGTGATGGGGTGTCACTTTTGAGAGGAGGCTATAAAAGACTGTGACTTCCCTCTTTTTCATATACTCTGTCTTTTCGACCCTCCTCACGCATTTGCTCTGATAAAGTGGAGAAGGTCACATGGCAAGAAACTCTGGGCAACCTCCAACTAACTGCCAGTAAAGAAGCCAGAGCCTCATCCTAACATCTCACAAGGAGCTGAATCCTGCCAACAACCATAGGAGTGAGCTGGAATTTGATTGTTCTCCTTTGGAAACTTCAGAAGAGACCACAGCCCCAGCTGACACCTTGATTACAGCCTGTGAGAACTCCTGAGCTGTGTAACCCAGCTAAACTGTGCCCTGATTCCTGGCCCACAGAAACAATGAGATGATAACTGTGTTTTTTAAGCCACACACTTTGGGGTGATTTGGGGGTAATTTGTTCTGCAGCAACAGATAATTAATACACCTAGGTTCCAACACTTGGGGCTATCTTTGATCCTATCAATTACAATAAGGCACGTAGAAGTTTTCCCGCCCTTTACTCAGGCCCCTAAATTTATGCTTCTCTGGAATCTGAGGGAAGATACTGGGGAGGAAGATAATGCTTAGGAAGGAAAAGATCACTCCGTATCAGCCTCCACGCCCTCTTTCCTCTGCTGGACAACCACTTTTCCAGCTTTTTGCCTTCCTTGCTATTCTGCCTTGGACTTTCTATGTTCCAAAACTTAGCTTGAGTCCAGACTGTCGACCTGGATTCCAACTCCAGAGCCTGATTGCTGGGGTTCTCAGCCTGACCTGGTCAGCAGATCTTTTATTGCTGCTGCATTTGATGGTTGGTCTGTGGTGTTCTTTTCCTCGTACGACACCCACACAGATCAAACCTCCTTAGCAGCCCTGCAGGATGGCTCGATTCCCTGCCCAGGCAGTACACTGCCAGGCCCCCGACTAGCTCCCAGTGCCCAGCCCTGGTGCATGGCTCCCTGACTGCTCTGCTCAAGCTTTTCACATCACTGACCTTCGCAGCCCCGCTGCCTTACAAGGCTCACACAGTCTTTCAAAGGCCTGTGCCAAGTTCTGAGCTCCTTCCTCCTGTCTGTCCAGGGCGGTGGGATGGGACTTACGAACGGGCCAGCTCTTCAGGGGAGATGTGAATGCAGCAGCTTCACGGAGAGTTTGGCACCAGGCCCGGCCACTCAGTGGCACCACAGTGACTCCCAAAGCAGTGGGGAGTGGGGTGTGGTGTCAGAACCAGGCCCCAGGCCCTCTCAGCAATGATGAAGCAGACCGTTGACTTGGAGCCATGAAAACAGAGTAGAAGTTCCTTTTCCTGGCTTCCAGGGATTGACAGAGATGGATGGACGCCAGGCCACCCTCCCAACCTGTCCTCATCCTGAGACCTCTGCTCCTGCCACTTCCTAGTCCAGAATTCTTTACTTTACAAAATGTTTATTGGGACTTCCCTGGTGGTCCAGTGGTTAAGACTTCGCCTTCCAATGCAGGGGGTGTGGGTTTGATCCCTGGTCGGGGAGCTAAGATCCCACATGCCTCATGGCCAAGAAACCAAAACATAAAACAGAAGCAATATTGTAATAAGTTCAATAAAGACTTTAAAAATGGTCCACATCAAAAAAAAATCTTAAAAAAATAAAAATAAAGAATAAAAAAGAATTTTAAAATAAAGGATAAAAAAAAATTATTGAATGGGTGAACCCCACAGACATTATGCGAAGCAAAAGAATCTGAAGACAAAAGAGTAAATGCTGTGCACTTCCTTTAGATGGCATTTTAGAATAGGCAAAGTTCAGTAAGGTGAAAAAAAAATCCTAGTAGTTGCCTCTGATTGGTGAGGGATTGCCTGACCAGAGATGTGAAGGAACTTTCTGGACAGATGGAGATGTTCTCTGTCACAGGGTTGGGGGCACCACAGGTGTATTCATTTGCCAAAATCGTACAGCCAGCTTTGTGGTTCTGTAACTAAGTCATTTTGATAGATGTAAATTTTACCTCCAATAAAACTAAAAAATAATATTAAGTCAGAACAGGGAATGGGTGGGTTTACAAAAGAAGCAGAAATGGCAGAATGTGGATAATTTTTGAAACTGGGTAATTGGTGCACAGAGGCTCATTACATTATTCTGTTTACTTTGTATATGTGTAAACTTTTCCATAATAAGGCATTGAAAAATTATCTACTGAACACATATTCTGTACGAGACTCTAAGCTAAATGACACGGCACAGGCAGACAAGGCTGCAGATACAAAAAAATTTTTACTTACAAACATTAAGTGCCTTGAAAGGGGGAAATGTGGAAAGAAATGCTGACGATTATTAATATCTTAAATTGTTATTCATTAATAACCCTTTAGTGTCGTTTATAATTTGCCACGGATATGTATGCTTAGGAGGAATACTAATGATACTCTCATCAGATCTATAGACAAAAATGCTCTGAGATATCTTGTTTCTTCCCACTTCTATACCTTTGTTTTTACTCTTTCCATGAATGCTTGCTTCCCTCTATCCCTCCAAACCTATGTAAATTCCACTCATGATTTAGCAGCACTACTCAAAACACGGGCCCAGGAAGATGCGGACCTTTTACCAGGGGTAAATCCACCTGCTGCTTCTTTCATCAAGATTGTCATGTTATGTTATCCTCATAAGAAGAAGGGCAGCAGAACTAAACGTTGTGCTGGGTGATGTAGTTGATTTACATTCTGATTCAAGCTGGATTCTTAGAGCAGCAGCCAGCCCTGGGACCAACACTAGGGCAATGGTTCATTAGATTCACCTGGGGAGCATACAGGTCCACTAAAGCAGAATCTCTGTTGTGAGTTCACCACGTGATTCCAATACACAGCCAGCGTGTGAACCAGTGATTTATGAACCCATAAGTCACTTCCCCTCCAGGAGTTTCTCTGTGCCGGCTCCGGAAGAGTTTTCTTTTATCCAACACCCTCCATGTTGCTGACTTCCAATCTGCCGTCTAAGTGTCTAGGGCCTTGTACTGTTTCAAACAATCATGCTTGGTTTCTTCAATAAGGATGTATGGATATGTGTTTTTGAGGGTAGGGACCATCTTTTACTTCTTTGTATCCCCCCCAACACTTAGCACTATGGTGCTCAGTAAACATTTGTTCAAAATGTTTTTTTAGAAAACGATCAAGTATTTCCTTATTAAAACTTGCCTGGGGACTTCCCTGGTGATGCAATGGTTGAGAATCTGCCTGCCAATTCAGGGGACACGGGTTCGATCTCTGGTCTGGGAAGATACCACATGCTGTGGAGCAACTAAGCCTGTGCACCACAACTACTAAGCCTGCGCTGTAGAGCCCGCAATCTACAACTACTGAGCCTGCATGCCGCAACTACTGAAGTCCATGCGCCTAGAGCCCATGCTCCGCAACAAGAGAAGCCACCGCAATGAGAAGCCCATGCACTGCAACGAAGAGTAGCCCCTGCTCGCCACAACTAGAGAAAACCCGTGCACAGCAACGAAGACCCAACACAGCCAAAAAACCCACAAATAAAAACTTGCGTGTATTCTTTAATTATATATATATATATATATATATATATATATATATATATATATGTATATATATGTATGTATATTCCTATGGTCTGAATGCTTATGTCTCTCCCCCCAATTCTATGTTGAAATTCTACCTCCTAATACCTGAGGGTATTAGGAGGTAGAGCCTTAGGGAGGTAATTAGGTGCCCTTACAAAAGGGACCTCAGAGAGTTTCCTTGTTCCTTCTGCCACATGAGGAGACAGAGAGAAAACAGCTATCTATGAATCAAGAAGCTCTCACCAGACACTGAATCTGCCAACACCTTGATCTTGGGCGTCCCAGTCTCCAGAACTGTGAGAACTAAATTTTTGTTCTTTATGAGCCACCTAGCTGAGGGTATTTTGTTATAACAACCCAAATGGATAAAGACATATAGATATGTATAAATTACTCAAGAATTCTTTCTCAAGGTATTGAACTAAATGATTAATTATTACTGGGACATGCTTTTTCATGAAGGAAATACAGAAAGAGGTAAGATTTAAACGTAACTTTTCAGTTATTTAATTTTGCAATATGCCAATTCAATGTATTTCTTATTTAACAGATTCTGTCTATATGATTTTGCTATCCGTCCTCACGCAGACTACTTATATGCTGAGTTGTTTGCAGGGGAGAAACTTGTTCTAATGGAGTTACTGGGAGTGGAGGCTCAGGCTTTAGAGAACCATCGTTCTTACCAGTTGACCACAAATGAGAGGAACTATATGTACCCATTACAGATCAACACCAGAAAGATCTTCACACATAATGGTGCAGAATTTTTTCCCCAATGAACCACGGAAAAATGTAGCAGCCCAGAGTGAAGTTGCCTTCAAAAGCTCTCTGGAGCGAAACCACTGTGTTCTCCGGGGTGACAGAGCCCAGTGCTAACGTCCATCAGAGAGGCTCCTAGGAACAGCTTCCATTAAACAGTGTATTAACCAGAGCCTGGTTGCTTGTACCACACTGATAAAGACAAAATTCATCCTATCCATACTTGCCATACAAGACTTAGCAATGAAAATAAACAAAAGCTTTAGCTGTCAACTACAGATACCATGAAGAACGGTGAATTTCGGTTTTTGTTAATGCTCATTTGTCTTTGCTTTTAATTGCTTAGTTGGCTGTAAAAAGTGTTGTTCACATTCCTTTACAATATTGTTTCACTTGAAGTTCATTGTGAAAGAAAAGAGAATTAATAGCACTTCTCAGAAGCCCACGTTATTTAACCTAAAGAGCTTTACGTCAGAGATTTCAGTATGAGTCAAAGGCCATCATTCCTTCCTAATGGGGTGATTTAGCAAATTAAAGTTAGGAGAGCAGTAGATAGTGCTGATGAGAATGGCAAAAACGCATTAAGAGTGATTCATTCCTTGAAGAAAAGAATCACTCTCAATGCCAAGTTTAAACACTGTGGAATTTACTATTGCAGAGCACCACCTAGTGGTGATGATATCGCTCCATCCTGGTGTTAAAGGAGGACTGCAGTTTACCTCAGCCTGAAATTGGCAAATCCACATCCATAGTGGATGACACACACCATGACTGTAAACTATCAAAAAGGTGAAAGGAGAAAGGCATCTTTTATCACTCAAAATTTGTTTAGGGTGATAAAGTGCATGAATATAGATAAGGTGAGCAAGTTCCAGTAGCTTATATGAAATTTTAAAATGCTCCAGGGTCTCAGACATGTCCAATATGGATTCTCAGTAAATTTTGTTTTAGGATATTGAACAAGTACTGTGGTTACTTTTCTCACAATAATGACTGCAATCTGTCTTATCTGTCTTGAGTTATACCATAGAATATTGAGTACTGCTTTGTTTTTTTCTTACTCTGAACAAGTGTAATTTGTGCATTTCTTCAAGTACAATCTGAAAATCAAACACTTTTGACAAGGTAGGTGTCACAAGTATCTTTAATTTATGGAGGGTGAAAAAAATGTTTAAAGGGATAGTTGCTTCTATGACAACTTGAGGGCATAGCTGAGAGTATTATGGGTAATTTGGATACTTTCTGATCAAATTCAGATATAACAAGGCACTTACACTTATTTTACCAATATTTCTAATTATAAGCACATTTTCAGACATATAGGGCTCACTGTATTTTAAACATAGACAAGATGCAATGTGAATCTATCATTTTTCTCTTGCTTCAAGCCTTGTTTTATAAAAGAGCCATTGATTTGTTTGGCATGGGTAAACCTAATTTAATCTATTAGATGTCCTTCTCAACAATAAAGGGTCTGAAGAAAAAATGTTAATGACTAGGCCTGAAATTATTTTTAAAATTCACAATATTGTCTATTCTATTTTGCTTACTGATTTAACAAATCTTTAAACAACCTTCATGTGTATTATGGAGATATAACTTATACCATACAGCGATGTGATTTATTGAATGTGAGAGAAATTCTCACATTCAATCTTAATTTCCTTAAAAAGAAAAGATGAGAACAGGTTACAGTGTTTAAATAGTGAATGCTTTTGTAAAACAGTGGCTGAGTGCAGTCTTTCTCACAACTACTCTACTTTAATGGCAGCATGAAAGCAGCCATAAACTTTATGCAAATGAGCAGATGTGCCTGTTTTTCCAATAAAGTTTTATTTACAAAAACAGGCTGCGGGTTGGATTTGGTCCACTGCCATACTTCACTAATCTTGATCTCTATCATCAGTGGGGAAATTGGTATTTTGATGCATCTTATTAAACCTCTGTTCAATATTCTTATTATTTATTTATTATAACAAATATTTATTGAGCACCTACTGTGCTCCAGGCACTGCTCTAGGAACTAGGGATACAGCTGTGAACAAAATAAAATCTCTATACTCACAGAACTTGCACTCTACTGGGAGAAAACAAACGAACAAAGAAACAAAACATGCAATGTATCAGGGAGTGATAAATCCTTGAAGAAAATAAGGCAGGATGAGGGATGGATAGTTCTAGAGGTGGGAGTGGCACAGTTCTAGAAGGAGTGCTAGGAAAGTCCTCCCAAGAGGTACGTGAGAGTCAGAAAGAAGCCGCCCCACCCCTCTGCTGCATAGGGGGTGTTAGCGGCTGTTCCAGGGAGGACAGGAGGGTGGAGTCCTGAGCCAGGAGGAGAACCAGCCAAAGGCTGATGAGCCTGCAGCCCTAGGGGAAGGAAGGGAGGTATCCAGGGGCCAGGGCCAGGGCCTCCAAGCCCATTTTGAGGAGCAAGGACTTTATCTTGGTGTCATGGAGGTCCCTAGGGGCCTTTAAGCCAGGCAGTAAAGTGACTGATTGATGCGTTTATAATCTGTCTCTCTCCGCTGTGGCACCATGGGTTGTGGGTCCAGGACCAAGCAGGGCGGGTTAGGAAGCCCCACAGCATCCAGGTGCGGGTGGTTGGACTTGGCCGTGTGGTGAGGAGCAGTCAGATCCCGGGAACAGCTGGGGCTGGGACGTGGGATGAGGGGAAGGGAAGCCAGGGGGACGGTCCAAAGACTTTGGACAGAAGTGCCATTTGCTGAGCCCTAAGCAGTCGTGGGCGTGGCACTTGGCAGGGGCTGGTTCCCAGGTGCTTTGCTAGCATCGTTTGGGTTCCCTCTTAGGCTGGAGGCAGCGGATCGGACTGGGCTTCAGGGAGGAGATGCCATTGGGTAGAGGCCCACAAGGTCATCAAGAGAGCCACCAGGACCGGGATCCTGCGGAGGAGCAGGAGGAGGGGGGAGGGACGCGGGGAGCGCATCCCGGAACAGCCGAGGAGAAGGCCAGGGATGGAGGGAGGCGGGGGGATCTTTATGGGGGTGGCAGGGGGAGGGGAGCGGGCTGCAGAATGGGTTCAAGAGGAACTGGGGTGGGGGGGTGGTGAGGAAGCCAAGCCGGGTGCGTGGAGACCCGGGCCCAGGATGGGCAAGCTTTCACCTCTGCTCACTGCAGGCCAATCCGCGAGCTCCGTCCCAGGCTGTGCTGGGCTCTGAGAAGGAAAACGTGGATGTAAAAGATTCCTTCTTGTGAGCGTGTGTGCCGGGGGGCCGGGGGGGCAGGGGAGGTGTGAGGGGAAACAACCCATCTATTCTGATAAGCATGAAAATAGGGACCAGAGTGTGTGGAAACAGAGCTGAGGGTCCCATCCCTGGGGAGGGTCCCATCCTGGCTGCCCAGGTGTGCTGCTGGACAGTGGAGGAAATTTTAGAGTGAGATTCCCAAGGGCTTAATCAACGAAAAAGTGTGGACCCCACATGGGTGGTTTTTGGCTGTTCCCAATCCACAGTGAGGCCTGGTGGGCAGGAGACCTTCCATCTGTAGGTGTAGGTGTTTCTTTCCATCGGTAGGTGTGCTAAGAAGCAGGCCGGCATCATCCCGCACACACCCTGTGAAGGAGGAGCGCCAGGTCCTTGGAGGCCGTGAGGCTCTGGAAAGGGCACAGAACCAGGGGCCTGGAGCCAGTGCCTTCAGCCCTGAGCCTCAGCTCCTAAACCTGCCACTTGGGGATAATCGCACTTTGAGGTGTGGGGAGAGGAGTCAGGATAACGCATGGAAAACGACTGTGCCCTGAGGGGGCTTGTGGGTGTGTGACAGAGTGTCCTCAGAACTCCTCGGGAGCATCCAGACCCACCCGAGAATTATGACCTGACGCCACAGGTGAGGCTCCGTCCCTCATGAGTGAGATATTTAGGTATAGGACACGCCCAGCATTTCTTTCCGTTCGTCCCTCATTGTCCCTTTTCAATGCATTTAATGATTGCAAACAGAAACACAGTGTCAGCTGGGCTCCTCCCCGCCTCTGGTGCCTCATCCAGATGCAGCCTGCCTGCTGCCTGTGTCTGGAATGCCATCTGGGCGTCCTCAGGACTGCTGCTGCCTTCTCATGGGTGGAGCCGCAGGTCCTGGATACTGCTGCCTTGGTGAATTCACAGTGCTGTGTGTGGGTAGGGGGGGAAGAATCTCTGATTTAGTCTCTGCTCTTAAACATGGAGGTTATCCCTGATGAGGCTTAAAATGAAGACTTCCTCTCTCTTTCGTTGTCTTTTTCTTCAGTGTATGCGTCTGTGAGCAAGGAGTGTTCTTTCTTTGGCAGGTGAATGAACAGAAAAAGGAGAAAAGCACACGCTTGCTGTGTCCAAGTCAATCCCCTCTCTAGCCTTTCACGGAAAGGAGAGAAACATCACAAAGCATGCAGGGTACTTTTTCTGAAATCAGGTCCCAGGGCTGAGTGGGAGGACCCACTTCGAGGGCCTCCACTCCAGCCTGACTTCTGCGCTGTCCTGGGGTAGAGGTCCTGCTCCAGCCTCCTCTGCTGAAGGTGAGCAGGAGGGTGAGGGGAGAACGGTGACCCCACTGGGCACAGAGCAGGGCCTTCGCCACGACCGCTGTGCAGCAGACGTACGCGTGGATGAAATGTCTTCTAACAGTTGGTGGAACCCAAGTTGATTTTGCTGCTAGTGTGGCAAAACTCAGACAGGAAAGACACTTTCCCCACCTCCTAATAAAATCACATAGTGCATCTCTAACTTATTCATTAATTCACAGAACCTGGATATAAATTTGGGGAGAGGAATTATCATATTACTGCCCTTCTCAAGAGGCATATTTAGGAGCTGGCCATATAGGTGCTTAATAATACCTACTGTCATCACTACTGTGATGAAATAACCTAATGAGGTGTATTTTTCACAGGACTCCATTCAACATGAGTATGAGATGATCAATTATTATTTTAGACCAGTGTTTCACAGATGCAGAAAAATCGACATATTACAGGTTGTTTTCTAATGCAAATAGGATTTAGGTTATGCACTTTGCAGGTTAACCTAACAGACATAACTATTGTTCTAGAATGTAGAGCATGTTTATCCAACATGTAGGGCCATTTTAACTCTTTAAATCATGGCAAGATACAGTTGAGAGTCTGCAGAAATTGTTAGCAATAAACAGTGAACACAGAGGGAGTGATGATAAAATGATAAACCAACACAGACAGAATGTCCAGTGATGGCCCAGCGGGGAAGGTTCTCCACATGCTCTCCAGCAGGGTTGGGGGTACCCCGTTTAGAATTTCACGCTAGGAAAGGGCAGTGAGGTCAGAGAGAAGACAAGCAATGCACAGAAGGGAAGAACAGGTCAGGGGAGGCTGGTGAGAGCATTGGTCACCGCTCTGGAGAGAAGGGCCAATCTAGAGATATGGGTGGGGTCAGCCGCAACTTTTCCTCGGGAAATGGCTAAAGTCATGAGCTTAGTCTTCAGCTCAGAAGGGCCTAAGGCTGGGGGCAGGGGGAGACGCACCTAGACCACTCCAGGGCACGTCTCACCCCACTGTATCCACACAGACATGGCCCTGGGGAATGGAGGAAAAAGAGAAGGTGTTGAGCCTCCCAGGAATCAGGAAACCCAAAGCCTTAGAAGCTGAAAGAAAGCACACTACCACAGGGTGGCTGCTTTGGAGCTCAGAGTTCCCACTCTCTTGGGGTCTGACAAGAAGTTATGACCCAAGGACCTTCTTTCCATCCTTACATTATCTCTGGGTGGGGGCCGGGGGCAAAAAAGGAAAGGGAGACAAGAAAGAAGGATCTAGGCCTCAGGGAAAGGCAGGAGGGGTCAAGAAACCATAATCGAGATGCTGTGTTTGCACACAAGACAGAAAGTCGAAACCAGGATGTTCTGCTGCTCGTATTAACTCAGTGCATGGGCCTCAGGCCCAGGGGGACTGAGGGTGCAGAAGTGGCCGCAGGCCCAGTGTGCGTGGCCAGATGCACAGAGGAGATGCCGGCAGCCCGGGACTGGACCGTTGTTTTAATCAGAAAGAGAAGCCAAGAGGAAGACGCAGTGAGCAGGCGGCTGAGTCTTAGCATGAGTTGAGCGCCAACTACATGCCGGGCACAGAGTAGTCTGGGCACAAAGAGGGAAGAATGGATCAGGAGAGGCTGCTTCACGCATTTTTGTGCATTTAACCCTCTCTCCCCCCAGTACTTGATGAGGCAGCTACTGTTTATTATTCTCGTTTTCCACAAGAGAAACTCAGGGATGGAGAGGTTAAACAGCTTGCCCAGGGCTACACAATACTTGCGATGCTTATCTTTATGTGTGAACTTGTCTAGGCTGCGGTGCCCAGGTGTTTCATTAAACACCAGTCTAGACGTGGCTGTAAGGATATTTCTTAGGTGTGATTAACATCTAAACCAGTGGACTTTGAGTAAAGCAGGTTACCCTTCGTAGTGTGGGTGAGCCTCACCCAATCACGTGAATAAAGAATAAAGACAAAGCCTTCCTGAAATAGAAGTAATTCTCCTTAAGATTGCAACATAGAAACCTGCCAGGGTTTCCAGCCTGCTACCCTGTGGAATTCGTACTCAAGCCTCAACATAAAGTCTGATCTGTATTCCCACCCTGCCAGGGCTTGCCCTGTGGATTTTGGACTTGCCAGCTCCCACAAATGCACAAGCCAATTCCTTAAAATAAATTTCTCTCTCTCTTTCTCCATAGGTGTGTGTGTGTGTGTGTGTGTGTGTATCCTTTCTCCTTACTGAAAACAAGAAGTAGATGGGGAAAGAAACAAAAATCACCTCTTTGACAAACGCTGCAGGCACCTGTCACCCTGGGTCCTGTTCTGGGAAGGGCTGGGATGCCTGGGGGCCGGCCTTGGGCCTGCTGGACACAGCTGGGAGGACACTGCGCTCTCCACAGAGGGGGCTCACCTGCAGGAGGAGTGCTCATCACAGGGAACCCAAGCCCACCCAGGTCAGCCTCAGGGACCCCTGAGAGCTTTGCCCCAAGACTAAACGGGTTCTCCACGCAGCCAGAAAAAGGATCAAAAGCAGGATGTACACTTTCCAAGTGAATAGACTACGATAATGAGGCCCCAAGTACATATTTAAGTTAATAAGCCCTATGAATGGAAAAATCGGTTACATACGCTAATTAAATACATTAAATGTTGGCCTGTGCACTTTTTCCACAATGCTTACTAATTATCACAATGTAGATATTTATAAGCAAGCCATAAGCAAATTAAAGAAAACGGATGGTTTACATTTTTCATGCCTTTTGGAGGGGGAAGGATTTTGACTGGAGTAGAAAACATTTTGACAGTTGCTTTCGGTTCTTGGTTTACTCAAATCCTTCCCATCAGAGTCTGTATCTGCAAGAAACAGCCGTGAAGGCTGAGCACAGTCCAAGTTTCATTGTAGCCCATAACATACGTAACCTGTGAGCCGGAGAAGCAGACGAAGGCCACTCATATTAGAATACTTCCAGAACGTCCCATAAAAAGTTGAATATTCAGGGTTTTTTTGAGGGGGGAAAGCATTAGAACACATTTTAGTGGATCACTGCACGATTCTTTTTTTTTTTTTTTTTTTTTTTTTGGCTGCGCTGTGTGGTTTGTGGGATCTCAGTTCCCTGACCAGGGATTGATCCCAGGCCACAGCAGTGAAAGCCCGGAATCCTAACCACTAGGCCACCAGGGAACTCCCCACTGCATCCAGGACATTCAGATGTTAGAATTTTACCACTGAAATGCAGAGGTATCCGGGAGGCTCTGAAAGTGCAGTATGGGGCTCCAATAAGGAACAAACCCCCGGGGCAATTAGGAGCGTGCTTCCATGGCATCCAGGGTCTGAGATTCATGTGCTCTCCAAGAACCACTTTTCTATACTGTTCAACAACCCAAAAACAACCTGGGCACATCCTCAAAAATATGGGCATCAACAAAACGATTTGTAAATGGTCAGGGGTCGGGGTGAAATCAGAGCTACGCAGGGAGGAAGAAAACGGAAAAGAAAAACATAGGACTTTTCAAAAGTTGCAAACACATGCAGAATGTGAACATACTTGTTAAATAATTGAAGATTTTCTCGATCCTCAGTCTCAAGGACACTGCTAGGTTCGGGCTGAGTTCCAACCCTTGCTTTTTCCTCTGCGGCAGCTACATCTTGCAGGTTCCTGCGGGTCTGCTCTGCATTGTAACATAAACAGGAATCACAGTTCTGGCAAGACGCTCTCCCACTTATCCCTGCCTTGCTTCCCTTCGCTAAAGTCATCTCTTGCTGGAGACGTGGCCGTTCCAATAGTGCAGAGAAGGGCAAACAGGATTCAGGCCACACTCTTCTAAACAAATGCCCGTTAGTTCATTGAAATACGGATGATTATAAGTCCTTCAATTGCTCCTTGGGGCTGGGAAGAAAGGGCCGTTTTTCAAAAGCCCATGTCAGTATTTTTCTGAGCACAGGGCTTTGGAGTAAATAAATACTCACATTCCTTGCAATATGTACAAATGGGTTTCATGCAAACAGGGAAGAAGGAAAAGGAGGAGCCAGAATCCCTTTCAAATGTGGCTTCTCCTGAGCTGCTGACCCAGGACACCCGCGGCCTGTGTGGGTTTGGGAGGCAGAGGCACGTGAGGTTCACCAGGAAAGCTCATCTTCTTCCACTCTGGGATCTGACTGTGATTTGGGGCAGCAGCTTTACCGCACGCCTGATTCAAACCCTCTGAGACTTTGTCCCCTACAAGGCCTCTTTGTCCCACCTCCCATCCACCACAAGAAGCCATCTTCCCTAGCAAAGAGCTGATGGCACCCAATTAAAACCCTCCGTGGGGCCCCTTCAGTATCCAAGGCCACCTGCTGACCTCTCTGCCCACCCCCGCCTGCACCGGCCCTCGCGCTTACGTGCTCCTGCTTTGTCATGTCCCCCTGCCCCTCCCGCTCCTAGAAGGCAGCCCGCG
The DNA here is from genome assembly GCF_025265405.1 of Mesoplodon densirostris. NCBI lineage: Eukaryota > Metazoa > Chordata > Mammalia > Artiodactyla > Ziphiidae > Mesoplodon > Mesoplodon densirostris. The sequence continues at coordinate 154,171,881 of NC_082664.1, forward strand.
TCCTCCCAGCGCACGCCCAGCGCTGGTCACATACCTGCCAGGTGCAGGCATGTCGTGATCTGTGTGGCCACAAGGAATCACATCGCAGTGGAAGAGCCCACCCAAGAACCGGGCTGAGGGAGAGGCTGACTCTGCTCACACTTACATGGTCCTTCCAGCTCTAGATCCTGCCTGTTTTCCCAGTGCACAAGGGTGGGAACAGGAGAAACGCAGTGCCCACCTTAAGGGGCCGTAGGGATGAGCCTCTCACCCTGTGTGTGGGGTTCTCCCCCGTAGTTAGGGGTGTCAGGCACTCTTTTCATCTCTATGGGCACAAATGACCTGTTGTAACAACTAGTGCTCCCGCAAAGAACATTAAAATGTGGACATAGGGACTTCCCTGGTGGCCCTGTGGTAAAGAATCCGCCTTCCAGTGCAGGGAACGCAGGTTCTATCCCTGGTCAGGGAACTAAGATCCCACATGCCGCGGGGCAGCTGAGCCCGTGCACCGCAACTACTGAGCCCAGGCGCCACAACTACAGAGCTCACATGTTCTGGAGCCCGTGTGCCTCAACTAGAGAGAAGCCCACGCACCGCAAAGAGCCCTCACACCACAGTGAAAGATCCCACGTGCCACAGGTAAGATCTGATGCCGCAAATAAATAAATAAATAAATAAATATATAAAATACGGCCATAAAACATAGGACACTGTAGTGCTCCTGGGCCCCGGGATCTCATTAGCTGTTGATACTGAGTGAAATACAGTAACTTCATGCCTCCACCTTTACACCAATTAGATCGTTTTGCCTTAGCAGATGCTGCGAAGCATAACTGCTAACTTGGATCCTTTCCCGCGTGGTCACCCTGGGACATATTGGTTTATAGTATGTATGTCTAGTGATGGCAGCTGGCCTTGTGTGTATTCTAAGGATGGCAAGACCTCCTAGGCATTTACACAGGCTGATTCTACCCCCATACAGTGAGAGGAGATGGATTTCCTTCTGAAGGGAGGTGTCGTGATAGCCCATCATAAAGCAGCCCCTTCTGGGCACCTACAAAGGGTGAGCCCCATGGAGCACAGGTGGGTCACCCCATGCTAGAAGGAAGTGAACCTCTGCAAAGAACTTACAGAATAGCCCAGAATAGCCCAGAATTATGACCTAGGGAATCACCTATAAAAGTTACTTTAAAACTCTAAATTCTGACCGTTGACATGAAATTCAGGTAGCAAAATAAGTGAGCATTTTAGAATTTGATTTTTGAAAAATAATCTCTCCAGTTAAATTCTGATAATGCTATTGCTACATTTTTTTTACAACTTTTAATTTTCAAGTAGTTTTAGGCTTGAGTAGAAGTTGTAAATATAATACAGAGAGCTCCCATGTACCCTTCACTCTGCTTCCTCCAATGATAATGTTTTACATAATCCTAGTTATGTATTGAATAATGAATCAACCATTCAAACCAGAAAACTGATATTGGCACAGTACTAACCTATAGACGTTATTCAGATTGTACTAGTTTTTACATGCACTCATTTTTTTGTGGGTTTTTTGTTGTTCTTGTATAGTTCTATAAAATGTTGTCATCAGTACAGATTTGTGTAACCACCACCACAATCAGATTATTTCTTTTACAGTTCAAATACTTCTATTTTTATTTTTGCTGAGGAACATGTTCAAATATGCAGAAAAGTATAGAAAATAATATAGGAAATATAAGAAATAGCCATGTTTCTAACTCTGTATTTAACAAGTGTTAACATTTTCATACATATGTTTCAGAATTTTTTTGTTACTTTTTAAATTTAAGTATAGTTGATTTACAATGTTGTGTTAGTTTCAGGTGTCCAGCAAAGTGATTCAGTTATATATATGTGTATATATATACACATATATATATTCTTTTTCAGATTATTTTCCTATATAGGTTATTACAAAGTACTGAGTATAGTTCCCTGTGCTATACCAAAGGTCCTTGTTGGTTATCTATTTTATATATAGTAGTGTGTATCTCTTAATCCCAAACTCCTAAACTATCCCTCCACCCCCTTCCGCCTTTGGTAACCATAAGTTTGTTTTCTTTGCCTATGGGTCTATTTCTGTTTTGCAGATAAGTTCATTTGTATCTTTTTTTTCTTAGATTCCACAAATAAGTGATATCATATGATATTTTTCTTTCTCTGTCTGGCTTACTTCACTTAGTATGATAATCTCTAGGTCCATCCATGGTGCTGCAAATGGCATTATTTCATTCTTTTATAATTGAGTAATATTCCATTGTATATATATATACCACATCTTCCTATCCATTCATCTGTTAATGGATACTTAGGTTGCTTCCATGTCTTGGCTATGGTAAACAGAGTGGCAACGAACACTGGGGTATGTGTATCTTTTCAAGTTACGGTTTTCTCTGGATATATGCCCAGGATATGCTTCAAAATTTTTTAAAGAATTAAAATGTTAAAGATACAACTAATACTCCACCTGATCCTTTTCCCTCTCCCTCTTCCTTTTCAGCCAAGGTTATTTCTTTACAAGAAAAAAATTAAGCAACAAATAAACAAAACTCACTGTGTAATTGACGCTTACCTAAAAAGTTAAATGATTACTATAATAGATATTCAAGCTATTTTTGACTTATCAACATTTTAAATTACATTGTAAAAAATATTTACCAAAGGGGTTTTCTTTTTTTTACTGTATGATAGATATTTAATAGCAATAAAGGACTTGGTAATAAAAAATAAAGGACTGCGTTGTTCTTGTTTACCACAGTACTGTATAAAGTTGTATAGAATCAATAAATGAATGGATGAACAAATACTCCTCTGATAAATTTATATTAATTACAACCTGAAATATGTATAAATTATTTATATTACACGATGGCCTAAATAATGTATAAATAAGAAGCCATTTATAAATATCCACTTTCACCATCTTGACCTGGTCCATGGATGGACCATTTTACTGAACATTATAATTCACGACTATCTTAAAAACCAAGGATAATTTTTCCACTGAGACAAATCTTAAAATACATGTAACTATTGTAAAGCTGGGATTCTTATGGTTCAGGCAAATGAAGACCAACAACCAAACACTTTCTGCAATTCTCGAAGACTTGAGTGGTACACATGTACTCAGGCCACAGAATCACAACAGGGATCTCCTTTGTTTGCCTCTGTTCCCGTAGTCCTACAAATGCCCCAGAACATCTGCTGTCATTGCTTTTCCCAATCCCACCTCCTCTGTCCAGCTCTGTGTTGCTTTTCTCTCCCACGCTCACCTTCCCTTCCCCCACTCTTCATTCCTTTAACCTACTGATATTGACGAACCCAAATCCTTTCTCTTTAGAAGGAAGGAGGTAGGGAAATCTGAACTGGCAATTACAGGGCTCTCTTTGGAAGGCTAGCAGATGAGAAACAGCTGAGAAGACTCCCACGCTAATTTTTGGAAATAACAGCTTTTTTTGAGATATAACATATGTACCATAAAATGCATCCTTTGAAAGTAATGCAATCCAGTGGGTTTTAGTATGTCATAGACGTACTCAGCTTATCACCACTACCTAATTTCAGAACGTTTCCATCACCCCACAAAGAAACACTGTACCCCATAGCAGTCTCTCCCAATCCCCTTACCTCTAGCCCTGGGCAACCACGAATCTACTTTCTGTCTCAATGGATTTATCTATTCTGGACATTTCATATGAATGGAATCACACAATATGTGGCATTTCGTAACTGGCTTATTTCTTTTAGCATAAGGTTTTCAAGGTTCATCCATGTTGTAGCATGTTTCAGGCCTTCATTACTTCATTTTATGGCAGAGTAATATTCCATTGCATGGATATACCACATTTTGTTTATCCATTCGTCACTTGATGGACATTCAGGTCATTATTTCTTGCCTATTATGAATAATGCTGCTGTGAACATTCTCACAGGTTTTTTCTGTGGACATGTTTTCATTTCTCTTGGGAGTATACCAAGCAGTGGAATCCTGGGTCATTTGGTAACTCTTACATTTTGAGGAACCATGGCAATTTTTGTGCCTTTACCTATAAAATGAAAGCTCAGGCCAGCTTTTATTAACTGAAACTTAATCTATTAATAGTTTATGCTTTGCAATTAAAAGTCCTCGTTAAAATCAGAAAGGTGCAAATCATTCTATGAGACAACTGAACTCATCCCCTAGGCTGTGCTGTGTAAGGTTTTATGTGACACCATAAGCATTTACTTCTGTATCATGAGACTTCAGAGAGAAGTATTGGATCTTTTTATTAAAATAAAAATCAATGCTGCATTGGAGCGCATTCTTAGAGAGTGTGGTTGTAGTGCCAGATATTTTGATTAGACCATCATTAACCTTAACACTTCTCAGAGCAAACCATGTTCTTACCTTGAAGGTAAAGAAAAAAGCAGGTGAGCAGGTAAGGGCAGAATTCCTCCAGATGAGAGCAAAAAGCACAGAAAGCCTTTGGCCCTTTGGAGCACAGCTTCAAGAAAAAAGAGTCCACTCTCTCCAAAGAGTCATCCCGGGAGAAGATCTGGTTGCACTCCTGCAAGGAGAACACACCATCGTACACCAAGTGTGGGAGCACCCAGCTCACGTCCAAGTCCCTCAGGATCCTCTCTTTGTAACTCCCGGGGATCTCTGAGAGCTGCTCGGCCCTCCTCTCCTTTTCTCTCCGTGTCGTTGGCTCGCAGTGATAGAACCAAGACCTGGCCCCTGTCTCTGCTGTCCTGGCACATGGAGAGCCCGGGAAAGGGCTCCCTCCCAATCCAGGCAGCTCCGTGGCCTCCGTGGGCATCATCCACACCGCACAGGCATCTGCAGGCCGACTCATCCCACCGTCTGGAGAGATTGCAGGTCTTCGGGGATTGGGGGGGGGCCTCGGATTAAACCTGCAGTGCTGGCTGTCGTGGCCTAAGAGGATTGCCCTGCACCCGTGAGCCCCTTGCAGTGGTGAACTTGGAAAGATGAACAAGACGCAGCCTGGCTGAATCCCCTTCAGCTGAAATTCCTCCCCTGGTTCCCAAGTGAGCACCTCCCCAGGCGACCCCTGCATCCCCCCAAACGATTATTTTCAGCATCACAAACGTGTAACAGGCTCATGGTCTATACTGAAGGGTCTCCCTGTGACGCTGGAAGCTGTGTCAGGACCCAACTACTCATCCCTCTGGCCTTCTCTCCCCTGTCGTTGGGGGTTGGACATGGCCTGACAGCCAGCCTGGCTGCGGACACGCGGAGACTTAGCCAAAGTCAGCTGTTCAACAGAGCATTTTGGTTTTCCCAAACTGTCTGCTAAGTGCTGTTTCTTAGGGCATGGTTCTTTTTCTTTTAGAAATTGGGACACTTCTGCGTGATGGTTTGGTTAAATGATTCAGTCCCACAGATGACCCCCCTCCTCTGATCCAACCCTGGTGTCCATTTAATGGAGTTATTGCCGGGTCAGGGGAGGCCTCTGCCACGAGCCATGCCTCACTACGCACCACGCAGATGCAGGATGATTGCTCGCTCCACCTGCTGGAGCTGCCAGGCCTGGCTCACATCAGGATGCTCCCTGGCTGCGTCTGCAGGTGACCTGTTCTTCTCTGGCCTGTCCCTCTCCCTCTGCTCATGAGACGGAAGTATAGCCTTGGGGTCTTTCTCCCACTCACATTACCGTGTCTTCTCTCTAAAAGTCACCCTAGGATCATTCACCCAACAAGGACCTATTGCATAGCACTGGGAGCTCTACTCAATATTCTGTGATAACCTATACGGGAAAAAAATCTGAAAAAGAACGAATATATGTATATGTATAACTGAATCACTTTGCTGTACACCCGAAACTCACAACATTGTAAATCAACTACAATCCAATAAAATTAGGGGAAAAAAAACAACGCAGATCATTCGCAGTTGAAGAGAAATGATTTAAAGAAGCCCAATTTTTATAAACTGCTTTCCAGTTAGGAAACTGATGAAAAGATCTGCAATTCTCGTAATATTCTTGCCAGTTCCATTTATAGAAGCAATTAGATATTATTCTACAGTATCTGGGTGGAAGATTTGCTTTTCAGGAATCCAAAGTCCCTTGGGGTGTTCTGGTGATGGTGTTTTTCCTGGCTTTGCTACTGACCTCGTGTGTGACCTTGAGAAAATAATTCTGTCATCATACTCCTTTGTGTTAACCATGTATTTCTGATGTTTGACATCTTGGGGCCTTGCTGACTTCTAAGAGATTGCCCCCCTCCCCGCCCCACCCCCAGGACTGGCCAGTTCCTAGAGACAGCAAAGAACTAGCCTGCAAGCACATCTTTCGTAGGCAAGTCACCAATCCGGAGTCCACACCCCCAAACACCTCCTTTATGGGACTCTTACACTTGGGGCCACTCTCTACCTGCCCTAATGACCCCAGGGCCAGGTATCAGACAACTAGGGACAGCCCCTCTGTCCCACAGCCCGCTGAAAGAATTCAAACTAGCCCATCGTAAGCCTGCTCACCCTGCCTCACCTGTTCCTTCCTGCAGAAATCACGAGCCCCACACCTCCCTCCTGCTCTTCCTGCCTCCTGATGGACCCCCGGTGCTCCCCCATGTGCCCCTGCTTGGCACAGAGCCCCCCCTCCTCTTGGGAACTGTAAATAACAAACCATCTTTTCAGTGGCTGTGGTCTCCTGATCTGTTGGCCTCGCCCTGCCTGAGTAGCAATAAACTCGACACTTTAAAACATCCATTGAAAGTACAAAGCTGGGGCTGAGCTGTGACAATGATGTGAAACACTTTGAATGTCGTAAGAACTGGACTGGAGGTCACAGAACCCCTAACTCTACATTCTTCTGCACCAGCAGCAAAGATCATGTACCTACCCCACATTGAAACTTCTAAGGGAATTAGTGACATCTTGTGGTGTTTTTATAGTCTCTCAGGCCATTTCTTTTTCTTAACAGACTTTATTTTTTTAGAGCAGTTTTAGGCTCACAGCAAAGTTGAACAGAAAGTACAGAGAGTTCCCATATACTCCCTGCTCTCACACGCCCACAGCCTCCCCTACTGTCAACACCTCCACCAGAGGCGTACGTTTGTTACAATGACGAACCTACATTGACACATAATTATCACCCAGAGTCCACAGTTCACTGTTGGTGGTTTACATTCTGTGGGTTTGGACAAATGTGTAATAACATGTATCCATCATTATTGCATCAGATGTACTTCCACTGCCCTAAAATCCTCCGTGCTCCACCAGTCATCCCTCCCTCCCCTCTAACATCTGGCACCCACTGATCATTTTCCTGCCTCCAAATTTTTGTCACAGGCCATTTCTACTCTAAGATTTTCTTTATTTTGTTGCCCACCTTGTGCTGAGCATGATACAAAATAATGGTGAGCAAGACAGACAACTTCCCTACCCAGAGAAAAGGTCCAGGTAGGGAGAGAAAAAAGCCAGGTAACAAATAAATAAAAGTTACAATATTGTTGAAAAAGATGCTGAGAGGAAATGGGGAGAGGGATATCTTAAATAGAGTGGAAAGGTGGCACACAAGCTAAAACTGCCAGGATGAAAAGAAGTCAGATGTTAAGAGTGGATGGAAGCTATGAGCAGGCAGAGACTCAGAATGTGTAAAATCCCAGAGCAGGAGAGCGTGGGAGTCATTGGGCATCTGAGGGCTCCATGAACCAGCATGTGGTGTTGGACCACGTGGGGTCAGGGAGCAAGGCTGGAAAGGCCGTCAGGAGGTCAATCTTGCCAGCCTGCTAGGTCCTGATAAGAAATTTGAGGCTTCCCTGGTGGCACAGTGGTTAAGAATCCACCTGCCAATGCAGGGGACACGGGTTCGAGCCCTGGTCTGGGAAGATCCCACAAGCCGCGGAGCAACTAAGCCCGTGCGTCACAACTACTGAGCCTGCGCTCTAGAGCCCGCGAGCCACAGCTACTGAGCCCATGTGCCACAACTACTGAAGCCCATGAGCCTAGAGCCCGTGCTCGGCAACAAGAGAAGCCACCACAATAAGAAGCCCACGTGCAGCAACGAAGACCCAATGCAGCCAAAAATAAATAAATAAATATATATTTTTTTTTAAAAAAGGAGAAAGAAAGAAATTTGGATTTTCCTCCCTTTGCAGTAGAAAGCTCCTGAAGGCTTTACCTGGAGGAGAGATATCATCTGATGGAAGTTTTCAGAACTGGTGTTAATTTTCAGAAGCCTCACATTTGAGGCTGGTAACACTTTTTTTACCCTTTGCTTTATCATTTGTTCTCTCTCCCTCTACAATACTTTTTTCTGAACTATTTGGATGTAAGTTATATACATCATGACCCTTTACCCCTAAATTCTTCAGCTTGCTTTTACTAAGAATGGAGATAATCTCTTATATAACCTTAGAACAATGACCAACCTCATACATTCACATTAATACTTTTCTCTAATATTGCATTCCTATTCTACTTCTGTCTGGTTGATCTAATAATGTCCTTTATAGCTTTTTACCCCCCAGATCTGATCCAATCTGGGGTCAGATATTGCACTTACTTATCATGGCTTTTTAGCCTCCTTTAATCTGGAACTACAAACTTTAATCTACTAACTTTATCTTTCACAATGTTGACATTTTTTAAGAAAACCATTCCTCCTCCCCCTCATGGCCATTTTGTTAATACTATGTTCCTCATTTTGTGTTTATCTGAGGTTTCCTTGTGATTATATCGGGGTTATTCATTGCGGGAATGCATGATGTCCACCTATGCCTCATAGGTGATGTTAAGTTTGATCACCCAGTCAAGGGACTGCATGATTTCTCAACCGTGTAATTAGTTTTTTTTTTTTTTTCCCTCTCCCTTGCAACTAATCAACAGTCTGTAGGGAGACACTCTGCAAACCTTAAAAGTATCCTGCTGCTTCTCAGAAGGCTCCCTAGATTGTTTTTGCCTGATCTAGTCTTTACTATGACAGTGGCAAAGGTATGATTTTTCAATTACACGTTTACCTCTGCATTTACCATTTAGCCCTCTTATCAGTATGAATTCCTATATTTTTCAATGGTTTATCATTCATTACTGTACTTAATTGTTTTTGCTGTTCAAATGGTCCCAAGTGTGGCCAGTGGGAGCCCTTCCAAGCTGGTTCCTATGTCCTTGTGACATGTTCCCATCACTTTGAGGGTGGTGGTGAGCACTTTACTTTCCAGCAAAACAAGGTCTCCAGGCTTGTCTTCAACCTACATGCTCCAGCCCTGGTATCAGCCATTTCTCCCAGGAGCCCTGATTCTTCATTTAGTGAGCAATGGTATCAGCGGTCAAGGCCTTGATGCTAGGTGCGCTCATTGCTGCTGAGTGTATTTGCTTCTTGACACCTTCAGCATACAGCGTTAGGAAATATATGCATGGATGTACAAAAACATATACACATGTACATATATGCATATGTTTAAGTACATGTGCACACAAGCATATCCGCATACATTTTAATGCGTTCATGCTGATCCCTCAATTCCAATCTATCCTCATAGGGTTGTTTCCTGCTTTCTGGTATTCTGTATTCGTATTTCTCTTCTACATTGAGAACCCTAGTTCTCAATAACATCCATTTACTCCTGTGCTCCAGCCTATAATGCACCAAAAGTTGTCTCAGAATTCCTTTGCTCAGACCACTACAGTAATCAAACCTTCTAAAAAGGGTTCAGTATTCATTCGAAATACTTCCCCCACCTCACTCAACCATGGCTGAGACTGAGCATGTACAGTCATTCATTCTTTCTTCCCTCCCCCTTCCCTTTGGTTATGGCGTTCATTTGAATTATAATCAAGTTCATTTTTTTTCAAATTCCTTCCAATTTACGTTTCCCCGTCTCATATCTATTGATTTAATTTCATAATATGTAAAATATACACCTTCAGAAGTCAAAACTATACAAAAAGGTACACCCAGGGAAGTATGATTCCCTCTGCCACCACCCTAGTCCATCTTCCCAACCCTTGTAGACACCTAACTCCATCCTTCTGTTCATCGTTCTTCTGCTTCTTTTTGTGATGACACACAGATATATGCATGTTTTTTTCCTATTTTCTCTTCTTACACAAAATGTAGCATACTATATATGCACTATATATGCTCTTTTGAACTTTTTTTTTAACTCTATAATATGTCCTGGGAATCACTCCAAATCAGTTCATAGAGATTCTACTAATTCTTTATTAACAACTGCATAATACTTCATTGTGTTGATGTAGCACAGTTTATTGAAACAATCTCCTACGCAGTATATTACAATTATAAATAATTTTTGTTCAAACGCATTTAGTATTCTTGGTGGTGTATCCTCCGAGTAAATTTATAGAAGTAAAATTTCTGAGTTGAAGGATAAACACATATGTAATTTTCTTAGATGTTGTCATGATTCCTTCCATGGAGGTTCTATGATTCTGTATTCCCACCAGCAACGTATGAGAGGGCCTGTTTCTCCACAGGCTCACCTATAGTGAACTGTCAACCTTTTGAATTTTTTAAACCTAATGGGTGAGAGTATCTTAATAGAGTTTGAATTTACATTTTTCTTATTAGTAGTAAAAATTAAACATCTTTCATATGTTTAAGGGCCATTTTTCTATTTCTTTTTGTAGACTATGTCTTTTTCTCATTTTTCTATGGGATTTTTGGTCTGTTTTGTTCTCAATTTTTAAAGTATTTATAAATTTGGGAGATAATTCTTTTACCTGCAATGTACATTGAAAATATTTTTTCCCAGCTTGTCATGTTTTTTGACTTGCTGATAGTGACATCTGCCATGTGAATTGTTAAATTTTTTAAGTAGTCAAATCTATCCATCCTTGTTCACTGATTTACCTCTAGATGTTGAGCCATAGTTAGAATGTCTTTGTCCACACCAAGGTTAAAGAGGAATTCACCTCTGTTTTCTTCCAGTATTTGTGTAGTTTCCATTTTTACATTTAGATCGCTCATTCATCTTGAGTTCATTCTTGTGCCCGATGTAAGGAATGGGTCTAACTTCACTTTTTTCCTAATGGTGATTGAGCTGTCCTTACACCATTTATTAGAATCCTCACACCATTTTAAAAAAAAAAGAAAAAGACTACATTTGCCCAAGTTATTTGTGATATCACCTTGATCATCTACTAGATTTTTATATTGGGTCTAATTCTGAAATTTCTGTTCTATTTGTAGATATGTCTGTTTACTCATGCTCCAGCACCATATTCTTTTGTTAAATTGAAGTACAGTTGATTTACAATGTTTCAGATGCACAGCAAAGTGATTCAGTTATATATGTATATATATCCTTTTTCAGATTCTTTTCCATTATAGGTTATTACAAGATATGGAATGTAGTTCCCTATACTATACAGTAGGCCCTTGCTGTTTAACTATTTTATATATGGTCGTTTGTATCTGCTAATCCCAAGTTCTTAATTTATCCTTCCCCCACAGCTTTCCCCTCTGGTAACCATAAGTTTGTTTTCTATGTCTGTGAGTTTATTTCTGTTTTGTAAATAAGTTGATTCCTATCATTTTTTAGATTCCACACATAAGTGATATCAGATGATATTTGTCCATATTCTTAATTATAGAGCTTTTGTCATATGTTTTAATATCCAGTAGGGCTGGCCTTATAGCTCTTTCTCTTCAGTGTTTTCCTAGCTATTATTATGTGCTTACTTTTCCATGTGAACTTTAGGATCAACTTTTCTAGGTTCATAAAAAAGCTCTTTGGAATTTTTATTGGGATCATATTAAATTTCTAAGTACAGTAAGGAGGGCTGACCTCTAAAGGATGTTGAGGTGTCCTAACCAAGAACAAAGACATTATACCATCAGTTCAAGTCTACCTCTGTGGCTTTCAGAAGTGTTTTAAGGTTTTCTTCATATAAGTTATGAATATTTCTTGTGGACTAGATTATGACATAAAGCTAGAGAGTTTATGTAGCCCTGGGGTAAGAATGTGGAGATATTGCTAGTCTTTCTGGCTGAAAGAAA